>NC_141146.1:108633298-108942465 GCF_053477565.2 Lygodium microphyllum | reverse complement strand
TCTAGGGCAAGCAAAGAGCTCATGGATTGGGAAACCCTAAGTCAAGGAAAGACCGATGCTTTTGTACTTGTTGGGAAGAAGGCTAGGCTATCCATCAACCTAAGTGACTACTAGGACTTGTGTCTTGTACTTTGTTTGAAACCTTAACATATGCCTTAGTCGAAAGAAGGGTGTGTTAAGTAAATTTTACATGGAACCGCTCTTGATTCCAAGGGGGAGAGAAAATACGCGATTGAAAGGTTATCGCGACTATTCTTGCAATTTTTGGAAAAGGATACCATTGTTTTTTATGATTGATCAAACAACATCCTAATTGATTTTGCATTAAACTGATTGTTGGATGTGATTTGGGTGATTATTCCAAGTGCTTGTGTTTGATGGTAAATGCATAGCAGGGGTCAGTGATGACAAGTTGCCATGGGAAATAAAGAAATGTTTTCAGGGAAGATGATATTAGACCGATCGCCTTGATTGTGCTTGATTCTAAATTGGATTAATTAAGGAAGGATATTTTGCACGAGTGGATCATCTCCAAGGTCACGCCGCGTTTCAACCCGAGAGGGCACTGCTCGATTCACATGTCGAAGGTCGAGTGGTGAAAAGGCCAACCATGGAAGTTGTGTCTCACTCCTAGGTTTCTTGGAGTTAGGTGGAGCTCTGGACACCCCTTGCCTAGTCTGGAACGGAGTTGTAGACTGCCGTGACATCTAGGGCATTGGAAGATCCTATTCTAGATAATGGATGGAATTTATGGTGCCATGTGATTTGGACCGGGTACTTATGTTGGATAGAAGGGATACATAATTTCTCTTGTATGGGCAGGAGATAAAGATTAACGTGAAGATAAGTTAAGGAATTTTTTTGAACTTGTTTGTCAAAGGATTGCTTGCTCTGTATTCGTGTATGTGCCATAAATTACGCAAACGAACCATGTTCTCTAAAAGGCCTAATTAAGGAAGCCGATTTTAAATGTCACACATTAATGTGATAGGACCTAATTAGAAAACTAAAGCTATCAAGGGAAGTGGGCGGGCGGAACCCCTGATGGGTCTGTCCTACGGTAGGGTGGTCCCACCAAAACTGGGAGGCTTCTCACAAGGTTTTACCATTGTTTGATCTTTAGGTACAGTTAAGTTAGAACCCCATTCATGTTGTTTTAGGGGACTAAGAGATGGGACTATGCCTACGGGCAAAGAGGTTGAGCGGTGCATCCCTCTCGTTTTCCATTCTCCTTGAACCAAGTGCGGCATGGGTTTGCTTTGGAGTGGGTATCTCTATGTAAAGTAGGATGTCCATGACCCAATGCTAGAATGTTGTTAGGAGACCTTGACCACTAGAAACCCAAATTTCAGGTTGATCCTAGTGGGTTCAGTTTGCAAACGTTTCATTGCAAGGTGGACTCGGGAAACCCTAGGCGACAAAACCCGGAACATTCCATGGGAGTGCCGAGCAGCGACGCTTAGACTCGTTTCTCGATGGGCTGCTAAAACATGCTTGGACAGCTCATAGGCGGGCATGTTACCGTTGGTATCAGAGCAAACCTTCATAATGCTACATGATTGATTAATGTATGGTTCATAGACATATCCTAAATAGAATAACCTAAATGGTATGGCTTGATTGTCATGCACCTCTTGCACCCACGAATGCTAACATGCAAGAGAAGAAATTCCTTCTCAAGCAAATTAAGGCACTCGAGTTTGATGGAGAAGGGATAGACATCACAACAGAGGCAAAGATATGGATTGAGTCTATGGACAATTATTTCTCTGCTTTTTTGGGAATTGTTGCTACCAATCGAGCAATGATAGCAAAACTTAAGTTAATCAGACTTAAGTTAATTGGCTAGGCTCGGTTATGGTGGAAGCAAGCTGAAAGATGTTGTATGTGGACGATACCTTCTGCCAACTTACCAGACCTTGAAGCTAAATGAATTCTTCAAGCTCAGCAGCTAGAATTAACCTTGGAAGCTTACTACTCAAAGTTTGTAACCCTACTTAAATACGCACCGCCTATAGATATTGGATAGCAAGAATCCAAGTTTTACCATGGCCTAAACACTCCTCTAAACCACCGTCTTGAAGCAATGCATCCAATGGACTTGCAAGATGTGTTACTTCGAGCAAAGCCAATCATCCAAGAACTTGATCGGGCAAAAGATGTTTCTCGAGATTAGGACAAGAGATGCCACATGTGCGGAGAGATAGGCATATCCATAGGAGATGTCCCTACCATCAATGCTTCCATTGCAATAAGCTAGGACATGTCTAAGCAGGCTGCCCTAGACCTAAGTCCAAAAGACATTGAATCTCCAGGGAAACAAGGCTACACAAGTGGAGTTTTTAGATATATGGAAGAATTATATGAAAACAAAGACCTAGAACTGACTACACCTTTTCAGAATGATTAGCAATCCTAGAAGTTCTATCGACAAGTAATAAAACTTGTATTGGAATAAACCTTGCCCTTGTAACTACAGGTAACCCGAGTAATATGAGTTGCATCAATTTTGAACTTAGAACTTACAAGTGATCAAAGATACTTTAGATGAATTTCTTCTAAGTCATTTCTTCTCAAGTAGTATAGGTTGGGTCTTAGCAGAATGCTGAAGCTTGGAAGTATTCTTTAGTATTACAAGCAAAGCCAATTGTCCATAAAGCTTAGTCCCAAAATAAGGAAAGGACAATCTAGGACAACAAAGTTTTCGAGATAAAGGACCACTTTGATCCGCTAAAAAGATCCCAAGGCAATTTGGTCTGACGAAGAAAATCCTGCCAAGGATGACCAGGAATCTTGTGACCCCAGGTGATAAAGCTCTACACTATTTTTATTGCAGGGAGTTAGGTCATTTCAAAAGGGAATGTTCCAAAGCACCCTAAACACAATGCTCTGAGTGCCACAACATTGGACATAACTATGTCAATTGTCCCAACAAGATTCAAGGAGAACTTGAACTTACAGGGAATGAAGTTATACAAGCTTCAATGATCCAGAACCTACCAGATACTTAGAAACAAATTAGAGGATATTCATGAGATGTAACTACAATAAACTTTTCTCTTGTAATACAGACTGGGATATATCAAATACAATAAGTTTTTGTATAATAATGAGTGATTAGAGTGTCACAATGAATACGTGGTGGGTCCATATCCCATAGGTTCTAGAATGAAATCACCAATTCCTTCCGAGATGAAGACATCTCAAGTTCTCCAAGGGGGAGAGGATGTAATGTTCCGTTCTGTTCATTATAAACCCCCTTTAGTAATTAACGTTAGTAGAAAAATTTTTACCCTTCCCCCCTCTCATCACCGACAGGTGGTGGGGGGAAAAGGGCGAAGGGGGAGACAACACAATGACATGAGAAAGGAAGGAGAGGCCTTTGATGACGATGATGTTGGTGTCGAGGGGGAGGCCACGAGCCGACTAGCCCTCCCTAGGCCTTCAACTAGTTCGCCTGCTGCCATGCACACCATAAGAGGTGGCAACCACCACCACCACAATCATTCCACCTCTTTCACCCCCCCCCATAATAGCCCTCCTCTCCCCTATATATAACCCCCCCATCGTAAGGAAGCATGCAGACACTACGTAAATATCTCTCCCCCCCCCCCCCCCCCCCCCCCCCCCAAAAATACCCCTTTACCCTTATAAAATCCCCCCATTAAGCGAAAAAGGATACCACCTCCTTGCCCCCTTTGTTGTTGCTGAAATAGAGAGGGTGAGAGAGAGAGAGAGGGAGAGAGAGAGAGAGAGGGAGATAGAGAGAGAGGGAGGGAGATAGAGAGGGAAAGAGAGAGAGAAAGAGAGGGAGAGAGGGAGAGGAGAGAGGGAGAGAGAGTGAGTGAGAGAGTGAGAGAGAACCCTTGAGAAGGATCTCCTTTCCTTTCCCCTCCTTAGAGGGTGGCCACACGCACCTACTCCCCTTCTCCATGAAATTATCCCCCACCGCAGTTTATTTTTCTTCCCAAATTGGGCCCACTAATCAAGAAAAAAAACATGGAAGGCTTGTGCGATTCACGTCTGGGGAAGAGGAAGATTGGGAATGGCCCCCAAGCGGAAGATGTCACACCAAATGGTAATCCCACAACGAAGGTGTCGAGCGAGGACATCACTGACCATCCAACAATAGTACCATCGTAAGTAATGTATTTCCAAATTGATAAATGCTTGCTTTGATTCCCGCATGAGATGCATTAGACCTGTATTATGCCACACAAGAATAGGAAATTGAAAAGAATAATCTGCATCACAAGTATTCAAAGGATTGAATTCCCCAAATGAGTGTATCAAGAGGAGTTACTTGTATTCAGATGCAATGTGACAAATTCATAAACAACAAATAAGGCTTCAAGCATTGTCAACTTTCCATCCTCGCAATAGTAGGTGTGTTTCCATCACTTCAAAGGTATATGTTGCAACTTGAATTCCTGATGGATTGCATGGCAAGAAACTTAGCCTAGAAGAGAATCATTTTCAAAGATCTAGACCTTTGCCCAACCTCTTGTTAATAGCTCATGTCTGATAGATTGGGAGTCTTGATGTTGTGCATAGCTAGTGCAGAAAATAATTATTAAGATTAAAACTACAATGCCTTGAGATCCATCTAATAGGCAAGAAACTTAGCCTAGAAGAGAATCATTTTCAAATATCTAGACCTTTGCCCAACCTCTTGTTAATAGCTCATGTATGATAGATTGGGAGTCTTGATGTTGTGCATAGCTAGTGCAGACAATAATTATTAAGATTAAAACTACAATGCCTTGTGCATAGCTAGTGCACACAATAATTATTAAGATTAAAACTACAATGCCTTGAGATCCATCTAATAGCGACTATATTTATCAATCCTATTCGGGGTTGGGCTAGATGCAACAACAACTCTAGGGCAAGCGAAGAGCTCATGGATTGGGAAACCTTAATCGATGCTTTTTTCTTGTTGGGAAGAAGGCTGCAATCAACCTAAGTGACTACTAGGACTTATGTCTTGTATAATGTTTGTAATATTAACATATGCCTTAGTTGAAAGAAGGGTGTGTTAAGTAAATTTTACATGGAACTGCTCCTGATTCCAAGGGGGAGAGCAAATACATGATGGAAAGGTTATCGCGACTAATTCCTGCAATGTTTGGAAAAGGATACCATTGGTTTTTATGATTGATCAAACAATGTCCTAAATGCTTTTGCATTAAACTGATTGTTGGATGTGATTTGGATAATTATTCCAAGTGCTTGTGTTTGATGGTGAATGCATGGCAGGGGTCGGTGATAATAAGTTGCCATGGGGAATAAAGAAATGTTTTCTTGGAAGATGATATCAGACCGATTGCCTTAATTGTGCTTGATTCTTAATTGGATTAATTAAGGAAGGATATTTTGCACGGGTGGATCATCTCCAAGGTCACACTGTGTTTCAACCCAAGAGGGCACTACTCGATTCACATGCCGAAGGTTGAGTGGTGAAAAGGCCAACCATGGAATTTGTGTCTAACTCCTAGGTCAGGTGGAGCTCTAGACACCCCTTGCCTAGTCCGAAATGGAGTTATAGACTGCCATGATCCCAATGTTTAGGGCGTTGGAAGTACCTATTCTAGAAAATGGATGGAATTTATGGTGCCATGTGATTTGGACCGGGTACTTGTGTTGGTTGGATAGAAGGGATATGTAATTTCTCCTATATGGATTGGAGACAAAGATTAACATGAAGATAAGTTAAGGAATTTGTTTGATCTTGTTTGTCAAAGGATTACTTGCCATGTATTTGTGTCTGTGCCATAAATTACGCGAATGAACCATGTTCCCTAAAAGGCCTAATTAAGGAAGCCAATTTTAAATGTCACACATAAATGTGATAGGACCTAATTAGAAAACTAAAGCTTACAAAAGTAAAGCTATCAAGGGAAGCAATGGGCAGAACCCCCGACGGGTCTATCCTATGATAGGGTGGTCCCAGAGAACTGGGAGGCTTCTCACAAGGTTTTGGTTAAGTTAGAACAACCTGATTCATATCGTTTTAGGGGACCGGGATGGGACTATGCCCTACGGGGCAGAGAGGTTGAGTGGCGCATCCCTCTTGTTTCCCATTCTCCTTGAACCAAGTGCGGCATGGGTCTACTTCGGAGTGGGTATCTCTGGGTAAAGTAGGATGTCTAGGACCCGACGATAGAATGCTGTCAAGAGACCTTGACCACTAGGAACTTAAATTTCAGGTTGATCCTAGTGGGTTCACCCATGAACGTTTCGTTGCGAGGGAGACTCGAGAAACCCTAGGTAACAAACCCTTGAATATCCCATGGGAGTGCTAGGCAGCAATGTTTAGACTCGTTTCTTGATGGGCCGCTAAAACGTGCTTGGACAGTCGATAGGCGGACACGTTACAGTTGGTATCAGATCAAACCTTCGTAATGCTACATGATTGATTACTGTATGGTTCATAGACATATCCGAAACGGAAAAACCTAAATGGAAGTTACATGGATGTGTAGCCCCAAGTAACTAATGGACATCAATGATTTGTTGAGAGGGAACTACATGATAAGATTGTGTTAAGAAAATATAGTGGTCATTCATCATCACTGCTAATTTGCAGGAGTGGACTTCAAAGTTAGAGTCTTACTTTGATATTTTTCCTAGGTCAAATGACCAAAAGATTTATTTTTCTACACTTCACCTTGAGGGCTTTGCTAATATATGGTGGAGGTACATAAAGAGGGAAAATCAACAAATAGATAGTTGGGAGGAATTCAAAGCTAAGATGGCTCAAATGTTTGTATCTCCCATTGAGAAAGAAAAGTTGATAAGAAGATAGTATCAGTTGAACCAAAGAAGCCTATCAGTTAGAGAGTATACATATGATTTTTTGAATCTTACCATGTATGTAGAGAGTGAGAGCAACGATGCAAAGTTGCATAAGTATATATATGGTCTAGAGCCTAATTTATCAATGGCCCAGAAACTTGCCACACTATTCCATGCTATTGACCTAGCTGAGAGGTATGTTTGTAAGTATAGGAGGGACATTCCTATGCAGGATTCTTTTGGACAACAAAGAGCTATTGCTAAATAGGGTAACTTTGGTGGCAATTATAGAGGTTCCAAAACTTCATTTATTAGCAGTCCCAAAGTCCCACATACCCTACTTTCAATGCCTCAAGACATCAAAGTGCTTCAAAGTGGAGTCAAGGCAAGGTGACAATAGACCTCAAAATAATTCAACAAATAATGCCAAGTTTATGCCTATGGATATTTTCAAGGAAAGAAAAGAAAAGGGTCTATGCTTCAAAAGTGGTGAAAAGTATACGGTTGACCATGCATCAAAGTACACATTCAAGAATGCCAAGGCTAAGAGTTATAGCATGATACTACTCAAGGATCGGGATGATGAGGGTGTTGATAAACCAACAATGAGTGCAGAAGCTAAATTTGAGGAGCATGATGGGGATCCTAATCCCGATCAATCTTATGAGGTTGTGGAGGGATTTTCATTTGACCCTAGTGGGCATATTCCTCTTAATCCTAGTGGGACACATGTACCTCTTACTGCCACTACCATTTATTATATTTCCATGGATTCTTGGATTGGTTCAAAGAGCCTTAATACACTTCGTTTGAAAGATATCATTCATGAAAAGGATGTATTTATCTTGATAGATAGTGGTAGTATATACAACTTTGTGAATAAGTCAGTTGTGGATAGGTTACATTGCTTTTCCACTGATTTACAGTAACCCATAAGAAGACAAGTAGCTAACGGAGAAGAGGAATTCATCACTCAAGTGTGCCATGGGTTCCCATATAGTTATCTAAAAATTATGAAGTTTATGTGAACCTAATTGCTTTGGAAATGAAACCCATAGATATTGTGCTTGGTTGTGATTGGCTGATGACTTTAGGGAAAATTACTATGGATTTCTCATCGTTGTACATGGAATTTTCCATTGCTAGCAACTTGTCCATCTACAGGGAATCCCTAATAAATTTGATTTTCAATTTATCAATATTAAAAAACTTAAGGAGTACAAAAGGTGCTCACAAATTTTTGTTTCACACTAAATAAGGAGGTAGAAGATTAGTCCAAGATTTCAATAGAGCATCCAACTTTGAAAGCTCTACCTGAGGAGTACAAGGACTTGTTTGAACTACCTACTTCATTACCTCCTAAGAGAGAAATGGATCACCCTATTGGTTTAGAGCCTAGTTTTTCACCTTACGCATCTTTGCTATTATTAGTGAAGAAGAAAGATGGATCCTTCAAGATGTGTATTGACTATAGGGATCTAAGCAATATCACAGTGAATAATAGGTATCCAATTCCTAGAGTTGAAGATTTGTTGATGAGCTCAAGGGGGCTAGATTCTTTACTAAGATTGATTTGAGGTCCCAATATCATCACATCCGTATACGAGAGGGTGATGAAGTTAAAACTTCCTTTAGGATTGATCATGGATTGTACCATTTCCTAGTGATACCATTTGGGCTTACTAATGATCCAGCTACCTTCCAACGTCTGATGGATAATAATTTGTAGCCTTTCCTCTTCCAGACTATCCTAGTCTTCTTTGATGATATGTTGATTTACAACAAGACTCTACATGACTATTTATCACATATGAGGAAGGTTTTTGATGTGTTAAGACATAATAGTACTCGCTTTGCTAAGGAGAAGAAGTACTCTTTCATGCGTAGGTTGAAGTGGAGTACTTGGATCATATTGTCATTGAAAAAGGGATACAAGCTGACCCTAAGAAGGTGTAGTGTATCAGAGATTGGCCAACACCTACCACCACTACTTCACTTAGAGGGTTTCTTGTTATATCGACATTCTATCATAGATTCATTAAGCACTATGCGGCTATAGCAACACTTCTAATTGATAGGTTGAAGAAGGAAGGTTTCTTTTGGGATGCACTTATAGATAGTAGCTTTAACCAATTAAAGGAATTACTTACTTCTACACCTATTCAAGTATGCCCATATTTCTCTAGAGAGTTTATCATATAGTGTGATGCTAGTGGTCATGGCATAGGGGCTTGTTTGCTATAGGATCATGGAGTTATTACCTTTGAAAGTCACAAGCTTACAAATAAAGAGATGGCTATAAATGTTTAGGACTAAGAGATGTTGGCTATTCTACATGCAACAAAGAAATGGCGCCATTATTTGTATAGCAGCCGCTTTAGAGTTCAAAGTGATGACACGGTTCTAAAGTATTTCCTTATTCAGTCAAATCTTACCCCTAAGTAGCATAGGTGGGTACCTACCTTGCAAAATTATGATTTTGGCATCACTCATACAAGGGGCCAAAACAATGTGGTAGCTTATTCTCTATCTAGAATGTGAGCATATTGGGTTTCAGCTCTAACTGAGTTGCGTGGTGATTGGATTGAGGAGTTACACGAAGCCTATCTTTTGGATAATGAGATTAGCCATGTACTTTAGAAATTACTGCATGGTCTTATGGAGAAAAATTCACATTATCAGCTTAAAAATAGCCTCATTTGGCTTAATGTCAATATTATTATTCTCTCTACTTTTTCTTTCAGGTTGAAAATTACTGAGGAGTTACATTCTTTGCCCATAGCTGGACACTTTGGAGTGTTTAAAACCTATGACAAAATCAACAAGAGCTTTCATTGGAAAGGATTATGGAAAGATGTTAAGGACTATGTCATGAAGTGTATGACTTGTCAGAAAAATACGGATAGCACCCGTAAGCTAGGTGGTTTTGGCAGTCATTGCATATTCCATAAGGCCAATGGACATATATTACCATGGATTTCATTAGTGGTCTATCTATTACCAAAGAGGGATGGAATAACATTTATATGGTAGTGGATAGACTCACTACAGTAGCCCATTTCATTCCTACCAAGACTCAATTCACTGCTTCACAAGTGGCTAGTCATTTCATGGAGTAGATCTTTAGATTACATGGATTACTACATGTGATTATGCATGATAGGGATACTAAGTTCATGAGTAACTTTTGACAGGTGGTATTCAACTCCATGGGTACTAAATTGACTCCTTCTACAACCTATCATCCTCTACAAACTGATGGTCAGAAAGAAAGGGTTAGTAAGTGGTTGGAGACTTACCTTTGCCATTTCTGTGATAATGTGCAGCATGCGTGGGATTCATGGTTGCATTTGGCTGATTTTGCCTATAATAACTTTACTCATGCTAGCATTGGAGTTTCACCCTTTGAGGCTATATATGGCTACAAGGTGCCCTTACCCACAATTATTTTCGGTGAGAAGATTAACCCTCATGGAAAGGAAGAATTCAAAAGAATGTAGGCCCTTCTGTTCAATAATGAAAGATGACTCTTAGAAAAGCTCAAGATCAAATGAAGGTGTATGCTAATAAGAAGAGGCATCCCTTGGAGTTTTAGGAGGGAGAGTTAGTTTTCTTGAAAGTATCCAAGCCACAATATTCTACTCTAAAGGATGGATCTAGCAACAAACTTGCTCACAGGTTCTATGGACCCTATGGTGTTAAGATCATGTACATGTATGCCAGGAAGACACCAGGTCTCTGGCTATGGGAGCGAATAAAAGTAGTAATTGATGGATAGATGTATATGATGTTAGAGATATTCTTAAGTGAGGATCAATGGTAGTAAGAGATTAGGCGGATTCTTTTACGAGAGCAAAGATGATGATAGACATTACATAGAGTAGAGACCAACAAGAGATGAAACAACATACGTACAAGTGATTAGAGGCTCCAAGTATTCCAAAACCAATCCTTGATTAAGAAAACCTATTCACATGAGTCTCCCCTTCATTGTGCCATGTTTCATTGTGTTATATCCAAAAAGTCGCACAAAAAACTAGCTTCTACTCTAGTGCTTAGACAATAAATCTAATGGTTCCGTTGGTTTCAAAAGGGGGATAAAACCTCATGACACCTAGACACCTAGTCAAAACTCTCTCGGATCGCTCCTTTTCCCTTGCTCTTGTCCTCCATAGTGACGTTTGCTACTTGAAAACTATGAATGCGTGCAACAAGAATTTGGGAGACCTTCTTTTTGCATGAGATCTCCAAAACTGACTAAAAAGCCACTTGCTTTTTGCATGATACCCTATTCTATAAGTTTTCTACAAATTTTGAAGATATTTACAAGAAATGATATTCAAAATATCATAAATAATCTAAAATTTTCCAAAAATCCCATAAGTTTGAACCATCCATACTATGGATACTAAGACTAATGACTAATATGACATTGACTTTCTAGATTAATAAGAAAGCCGAATGTTGATGTACTTGAGGGTTTTTCACACTATGTCTACGTAGCGGCACAACAATGGGATCTTGAAGTGTATTGGAGACTTAGCATATCGATAGGAACTTTCCTTTTCCACTAAGATTCATAATGTATTTCATGTTAGTCAACTCAAATCCTTTTATGGTACATAGGTGAAAATAGTTAATGAGCTACCTCCTATGGATGAATATGACTATATTGAGTACCTTCCTGAGGAGGTCATAGGTCAGCGTGAAAAGAAGCTTCGCTCTTGCTCCATCATTCAGTATTTGATCAATTGGAAGGGTTTACCACTTGAGGAAGCTTCTTGGAGGCCAGATTTCATTTTGGATGAGTTTCCTTATCTACGGGGATACATTGGTGGTTGAGACATAGTCACATGGAAGCAAATTACGATAAATAGGGTCTTGACAACAGTCTACTTTAGAAGATATTTTATTTACCTAATTTTTAAAATTTTGAAACCTATATAAGGTCAAAGTACTCTTCAATAACTACGTTTTGATATGTGGCATGCCCTATTTGGATCATTCTATCAGAAATTATAGCGATTTTTTTCACCATGCTTTGTTTTTTAGAGCAAGTTGACTATTCTTTATAATCTATTTCTTGAATATTTGAAGGCTCTAATTTCTTTTGAAGACATCCAGATTATGTATATGACAGAGAATTTCCTTCATGTCTTCATTTCAGCAAATACCTCTTCATTACTTGATCCATTTCTCATCTTTTATATAGTTGAAATCAAAGTAGTACTCTATTTCATCCATCTTTCTTTGCCATTGTAAATTTGTTTTTATGGGCAAAAACCTTTGGGCAGGGATAGATTGTAAGAAGCTGGGAAGACATATGTTAGTGAGAGAGAGTTATTAATAATATCTTGTGATACTAACATAGATATAAAAGATGTGGGACATGTAATTTTTGACATCTTTTGATCATAATACAATAATTGTCTCTCATCTCACCTGCTTGTACTTAACTTTCATGGCTTCTCTCTCTTCTTACCTATCTTTCTAGTCTTTGTCTCTCCTCTCCTCTTTTCTCTCTCTTCTTCTCTTCTTTGTCTTACCTCTTAGCCCTCTCCTTAACAACCTATGGCAAAGGATTATGCTCAATAAAGAGCATTGACTTTGATGAGATCTTTGCTTCGTATAAGATTTTGCAACATTTGCACATTAGTAGCTCATAATTGTTGAAAATATACATCACTTGTACATTCAAGCTAAACTTTGAATGGTATTTTACATGACAAAGTATATGTATTGAAGTCTCATACTTTTGTTTACGAAGGGCAAGAAAGCAAAATGTTTGGATTAAAGAACAAATTTATGGTGAAGCAAGCACCAGCTCGTGTTTGGTATGAAAAAATACACACACACTTGATTGCATCGGATCATCACAATAGTCCAATTAAGAGATATTTTTTTTTGGGATTTTTAAATTAATGAGGTCACTAATACCAAACCTTAGTCATTACTCATGAAAATATCAACCTTATTACTAAATATTACTATAAGTTAAGTTTATTTGAGGTATTTTATCACTAAAAGTCACATAGATTGCAATTTAAAGAGGGATAGTAAATGTTAAACTTTCTACTTTTCATATATATTTTTCTTATACAGTGTGCACTTCAAATCCAACTAAATTTTATATGAGTATGTGGGTAAGTATATATACATGTATCTTAGGTGTATGTTTATATGGTATATGCCTTCTCCAACTTTGGATAGATTTAGACAATAAATGAACTTTGATTGCCAAATCATTGAGAGTTTTTTTGAAAATGACTACGGAGAGTACCTTGCATTTTAGACATGAGAGTGATATACCTCTAAAAATTGTGGTCTATAACAATGATATGTTGCTTATTGGTTATAATGAGACACATATTATTGATTTTAAGGCTTATTTGAAGTTCCCTTTTGACATCTTAGATTTGAATCAATTGCATGATTATTTGGGAAATTAGTTAAAGCAATGTGATGGAGGCATTGCTTTGTAAAAAAAACACATTTATGCATATTAGATATGCTCAGTGCCCCACCTTCATAGGGTGTCACCAATGATCCATGGCAATCAAAGTTATAAGGTCCCCATTATGAGGAGAAGTCATGTGTTAGCATGGATATTGGTTGGATTCTGACTTATATGTTAGATAAGGTCTATGTGACTAGTTGGCAAAAAGGTGTGGATCTAGCCTTTAGGTTAGATGATAGAGTAGTTATATTAGTAGCAACTTAAGGCACAATTCATTGAATTCCGATGTGTGGACATTTTCAAGGTTCCGTATTTTAAGGTCCAAGAGCCATAGAAGCAACCCCTAGCTAGGGGGTCTCAAGGGGGCTAGCACCCCCTTTATAGGGATTGGGAAGCCATTAGTTTCCTTGATAGTGAGGATCCCTGACTAATTAGGGAAAGACTATCTTCTTGGGCTATAAAAGGAAGACCTCTTGGTTATAGGTATACCAGTCACACCTTAACTTCCACTGATCAATACCAAATTATTCTAAGGACCTAAACTAGAATTTAGGTTAGCCCTACATATTTAGACCGCTTGTAAGTGTGACTCTACCTCCTCTACACTCGTGTAATAGCAGTGTCTATATCAACAATAGCAATACTATTCAACTACACTTGGATATTAAAGTCTAATCCATGTAAAAAGTAGTACAATTGGGCAGTAGGGGGAATAAGAATAAAGGTTTGCAATTTGTGAAATATCTCTTTCAGTTTTTTAATATATGCTCAATCATTCTCATGGGGCTCTTGACGTGTCATATTCAAAATTCATATTCAAAACATGCAGCCAATATTGACCACCTCTCTCAAGGGTAAACTCTCTTTGGAAGGCTACAAAGAATAAGTCGATTATGGTTATGGTCCTGGCTTCCAAGCCATGATACCACATTGTAGCTCTTCCTTTCAAAGTCACATTGAAAAAATCATGAGATGTCCTTCGTCCTAAATTTAGCGATTGAATATTAATTTCTAGAACTCATTGATGTGGAGCTTTGCATATTCCTTTGCTAACCTGTTGAATATGGATAGAGGGAAACCTATAGCTAGCAAATCCGGTATTTTACAAGGATTGCAATAGGTTGTGCTATAATGATAACCAAATTTATTATAAGGGTTTGTACCAAAGGGGTTACACTCCCACTTGAAGTAGATTGACTTTTCGGGGAAAGGGGAATTCTAGACCTTTCTCCTCTTCTTGACAAACTAATTGGGATATTAATTGGGTCAACAAGACCTCTCTTTCTCAAGGATATCAAACTACTACACTTAGGAGAATACCTCCTAAAGATCTCTACTCTCCGTTTAGCCTTTTTGTCTCTTTCTTGTCATTGAATTTCAGCTTGACACTGTTTATTAGGAAATAACGAATCTATTTTAATGCTCTTTGGCATATACTAAACAATTAGTCCCTATTAACCAAGATTCAAAAACTGCCACTTAGTAGCGGTTTGACAAATACACCACCTGTCACGACCTAAAATAGTCCCGACACGGGCTCTAGAGCTTTGGCCATGCCTCATATGCTCACCAAACTACCCTTACAGCCTCATGACCAAGAGCATCTGGAGGCTATATACTAACAGGCTAGCTAAATTATAAGTTTGTACCGATTCGTAGTCCAACAATTTTTCCCATCCCAACTCCAACAAAGGGAGTATCCAAACATACATGTGATCAACACCTTGTATCACATACACAAAGAGCTCCTCCCTAGCAAAGTGATGTGGCTCTTACGGCTCTCCTACACACCGAGATTTGGCCTCAGGATGCACCATCTAAGCATAAAACATAATTGTAACATTGTCCACTCTCTTGATAAAGCGTTCCAGGAGATAACTTTTTGTTTCCTCACATAAGAGTCTCCACCAAAGACAGATGTTCTATCCTACAGCTCGGGAATCCTCACATACTCTCATCGTTCTATCCTACAGTTCGGGAATCCTCACACGCTCTCATAGTTGGTCAATCATTTTAGCAATCAAGTGCCATGCATCTAGGATATTTTCTCTTGATACCATGTTTAAGAGTACAAATGTAAGGTGAAATACCATATAGTGCAACAAATTAGCCACAAATCAACCAAAGTGTCATGTAAAAACATTTTTTCCATTATTTTCTTTCTAACGTATTACTGCGTTGTTTAGAAACAACACCGGACTAATCCGTGCTATTGTTTCTTTAAAATCATTAAATGAACCATCTATGTTACTTTTCAATACACAAGCACTTATATTTTTATGTAAAATTCTTACATTTTCACTTTTTTATGTGTTCATTTATTATGTAAGATATTTTTTATGTTTCACGATATTTTTTACATTCAAACACCCTCTAAGCGATCACTTTAACACACAAATGGATGTAGACTGAGGCCAACCTCATGCTCTATAGCTATTATATACTCACAAATCTTCCCCTAATTTTTAGTAAATTTTCTCACTCTGAAACTAGTTTTTTCATCAAAAAATCTATTTTTATATTTTTATTATTTATTTTAATATTACTTGTTAGTTTTTCTAATTTTCAGATTTATGAAACTTATGTAGATTGTGATTCAGTATCATATTCAATATCACTCCATAATAACACCATTAAAACCCATGAAATTATTATTTTTCTATTGAATCTCACATTGCGAGTTTAACAAATTTGACTACCATTACGTGAATTGACAGAAATGACTGATTATTCTTTGATTTCAAGCATATTCAACCATTTCTAATCATTTTTCATAACAAGAATGAAAGATTCATCATAAAAATTCAACAAAAGATGCTTACGCTATTATCCACAAACACACATCGTATTTAAAAAATGGGAAGCCATTAACGCTCGTTTACGGCCGTTGACATCTACTTTGTGCTTTCTTGATCCGTTCCTCGCGTTTCATCACGACCAAGCATCCATTCCCCCTCATCCTCTCAACCCATATGGACCATGTTTATGGTGAGAGAGAGAGATTGAAATCTGAACTTTTCATCCCTTACATGAAATAATCATGCGCAATCTAGAGCGAATAGGGGCGAAGAGCTGCATGAACTCATTCCTAGAATGAGGAGGCCTAATTCGAATGGTCTGCAAAGCTACAAAGCAGTGGAGAAGGAGCCTTAAATCCTCAATGTCCATCGCCCTATTGTGATGTGAATCCAGCCTTACTATGCCCACGCTGACTCGGGTGACTGAAGTATGAGTAGTAGATACTCATTGAGGTGGTGGTGAGCTTGCTGCTGACGCACTGCTAGCGCGGTTTTTTGCTGCCAGTGGCCATCCGATTGGACACCGCGATCGCATGCGAGTTGGGTCTCTTGTTGCACCAAGCCATGCTGGACGATCTCCTCCTCCCGTTACGACGTCTATCTTCCCAGGGCAACAAACTGTACGTCCAACGTTGACAGCATGCAGTGCATCGTGGTGGACTTTCTGCAACAGGCGAAATGCCAGGCCAGCTGCTGACAACTGACGTACTGGATCCCATGTATGCCATGCCAGAATGCTTTTACAGCATCCGCAGCTATAGGAGGGCGATCATACGTGCAGGTCGTGCGGTGAAGATATACTGCTACCTGATAGAAGATTTTGAAGCGTGAACAGTCAAGGAGGAGGAGCACAGAACTCTCCACTATCACGTCCACACTCTCCTCACTCCTCTCAAGTACACCTACCGACCTCACATCATTGCTGCACGGAGTCGATCGTGAAGAAAAGGCACGTCACATGGTCGTTGGTGAGGACTCAAGCGCCGTCAGCTGGCTGCAGCTCGTCGCCACTCACCACTTGGGCCGTGACGGCCTGTCATGGTCCTTGGGTTGCCTCCATCACCGTCGTGATGTTGTGACTCGAGTCTTGCCCGGCATCCATCACCTTTACCTGATGATACCAGTTGGCCAGACTGGTGTCTAGTCGAACTACACGCATGATGCCTGAGTCTTGACTGTGTTACTACTGAGCAGTAAAAGTATAAGTACTAAGACTCCTCCAGTCATTCCACTCTCTCAATCCCAGATTCTAGGCTCTAGCTGCCTCTGAGTCATAGCAAGGGTCATGATCTCTGATCAAGAATCCAGATTCGACTCAAAGGCGAGGCTGCTTGCTGCTCGCGTTGTGGAGCTGTGAGCATTTGCGTGGTGGCCCGCTGGTGTGCTATTCACATCTTAATCTTTGAATACTTAGTACTAATTGAATAAGTACATAATTTGATGAATAGATTATACAGTGTGTTAGGAGATTATACACTAAGTTATTAAGTAGACACTAATCCATTCTAAGGGGTTTTAAAACTTAAGAAGTTTAGTGTGCATTATGTAATTAGTTTTAATCCTTTATTCTTCGTATAAATGTTTTATTGAGTTATTTGATTTATTTTCCAAGCAACTTTTACTCAATTTCACGCAAACATTAATTTTCTCTTATTTTTTCAGGGACTTGAAATGGCTCAACCCAAGAAAGAGAAAAGATAACTGAAGCTCCATGCAATGCTAAACATTCAAAATGGAAATCCTCAACATCAAGCTAGCTCTAGTGGTTCAAACATCATTGCAATGCCAATGTTGACAATTTTCTGGAGCTTTTACTTGTTGCTATGACTAGTTGAAGCACCATGGCCTAGAGGATGAACATCAGGAAGATAAAATAGGTTGAAATCAAGCCGAAAAATGTGCTACATTTTTCAACCCCATCCTGGACACCATGGTTGTGCTTCTTTGTGGCTTATGGGTAATCATTGTGAAGAAGATGAAGCAGGGAAGCTTGATCAAGTATTGCTTTATGAGGCACAAGGGTTTGAAAGATAAGAAGAGATCTTGACAGTATACTCTATGAAATGTGTAGGAAAGCTTCAAGAAAGGGGAAAGAGAACCGTCACTTTGAAAAGTAACCAAGACTTACTACTCCTTCAACCCCGATTAGCCATAGTTCTGCATAAATTTTTTCAAAATAGACAACAATTAGTCCATGACCTACTATTTTAGCCATGGCTTGGCTAAATCTCTCCAAGATCTTTATCAAAGCCCCAAGATTAGTCTTTACTCCAAGTAGATGCTTGCAAGTACCTACCATGTGGCTCATGTACTTGCTATCTAAGATTTAATGGTGGAAAATTGGAGAAAATATATCTGAAAATGAGAAAATCAAATGGACAACTTATTTTGTTTGTTTTTGAACTAGCACAAGAATGCATTCATATTTTGGAAGAAAATTACACACATTCAAATTTTATAAGAATGTTTAAAAATTAGGTGTCTTATGATATAAATGAAAAGTAGAGAAATAAGGAAATGTCAATAATTTTAGTTGTTCCAAGAAAAGTAAGGAATATAAGAAAAACAAGATGGGAAGGAAAAATATATTGTTCGACCTTATCCTTGAAATGAAGAAGATGAAGAAATGGTAACTTGCTCTTGTGAAGAAGAAGGAGGAGGAGGAGAAGAAGAAGGAGTAGCTTCGAGGTAGCTTCTCTCTTGTGTCTCCTCCATCACTCTTTGCTCTCTTCTTCCTTCCTTTGACATCACATAATAGAAAATAAAAATGAAATGCATTTTTGGTAGGTTTGAATGCCTTATCATGGTCTACACATCTATAAGCATATCTAAGTTTTCGATTGGGTGTGCTAATAGACAAGCTTACATCTCACTTATGGGTGCTCATGTAAAAGTGCATCTATAATGTGCATCTATTACAATATTTTGTTGTACTCTCTCTCTCTCTCTCTCTCTCTCTCTCTCTCTCTCTCTCTCTCTCTCTCTCTCTCTCTCTCTCTCTCTCTCTCTCTCTCTCTCTCTCTCTCTCTCTCATTGGAGTACCCATCCATGCATTGACTAAGGGGACTACGATTCTAGTTCGTTCAAACAGTCAATATGTTGAGGCCCCTTATGAAGAAGACTTGTAGATTCAAAAAGCAAATGGCTATGCAAAAGTGTTGGGAGTGAACATCAAAAGCACATCCATGTGCAATTAAATATTCATGGACCCCTTTGAAATGAACCTCTAATAAAGGTCATTTTGTATGTTTTTCAACTCATATAAACTTCACCACTTACTTAAAATTTAAAATTTGCAAGGAAAAAGGAGTAAAAGTTAACACCTCTAGACCTTCCTTAAGGGGGGTAACACCACTTGAGCTGACACATGTTGCCCTATGTGGAGATGCTCTTAGGGAGATGGGATCTTCAAGTCAAGATATGACCAACAAAAGCCAAATGATTGGCTGTAGTGGAAAAGAAAATATGTAATGTGAAAATAAAGGCAACATGCAAGTATAGTAAAAGGCATTACATGAAAAAAGAGTTGCACCACTTGTAGTGTTAACAATCATGAATATCTTGCGAATGTTGAAAAAAAAGTGCCTTGATTTGTAAGTATGATTGGAGATCACCATAAACTTTATAGCATTGTCAAGAAACCATTTCAAAGAGCACTTTGAATATTGCAATTCCCATGCATAGCAAACTATTCATGGTAAAAATCTCAGTATTCCCTAGCAAAAACTATATTTCCTTCCCAACATACATTATCCATGCAATATGCTACTACTGCATTTCATTCATCTTATAAGACATCCTAAACAATGTATCTATTTTAGGTGAAGTTTTAATTTTTTGGCTAAAAATAAAGGTCCCCAAGCAAAGTTGGTTACAAATAGGATCATCTTTTAGCCCCCAAGATCATAATGATATCTTAACATAAAGTCTTTTGGGAAAAAAATTGGTTTATATTGCCTAAAGTTTCCTTTTTAAATATAGGGAGTGTGTATATCTATAGAAGATTGTGAAGATGTATATTAAAGTATGCTAAAAGTTACCTCTCAAGGTGAGGACTTCATTGTTGAACTATGGTAAAATTTTCATGGGAGTGCTTGGAAAACAAAAACATGCCCCTTAGTGAGGAATGACTACATTTAGTTATCTTACATGGATTGATTGTTATGCTTTGAGATATTGAGTACTTCAATATTCTAGTTATTTTCAAACATTGTCCAACAATTGCTTCATCCTCGCCAACTTCTATTGTCTCTGCCAACCTTGCAACTAACATCCAACATAAATGCTCTTTCTTTTTTTGTTTGTGTAAACCATTTTTCTTTCACTTCAGGTATTTGTACTCTCCTCTCCTTCAATATTGCATTTTTCATTAAAATCATATTTTCCTATCATGAGTTCATGTTTGTTGTATCTTTAAAGATTTTGTCTAAACACACCTACAATATCTAGCACTATTGTAGCCTATCTCCAAGATGGCCTTTTTCTTTATCTTTAAAGAATTTACATCATAGTTCACGTTTGTTTGGTCTCCTTTCATTATCAAGGATGGCATTATCAATGATGAGAGTTGATTTGTATTTCTTCTTATCCTTATGCATATCACACATAAAAGGTAGATGCAATGTCATATCTTACTACTATTCAAAGCTTTTGTTTTGCATGCTTATAAAGGGTGGAACTTTGTTACTTGGTGGTTCTATCTTTACTATCATAGAAATTATATTTTCTTTTTTGGCATGCCACACATTTAGTTTGAGAACTAAACAATGCCAAATTGGTGCAAAATGGGGTGGTTTAAAGACCCAATCAATGGGAAGATTTGTTGGAGTGTCATGTGTAGGTACAAAAAGCCAAGCAATAAGAAGAGTTCATTCATAGGTGATATGATTTTGAATGCTTGCAACAAGGATGGATTTTAAGTTAGGCCTTTTTGATATCTTATGAATTCCAACACAATTCCCCTAATTAAGTATAATGTTGAAAGAATTCTAACTTGTGAATTCATTTGGCTACAATGAGGTTTCATGTTCTTTATGGGCATATGAAAGACTCACAAAAGATGTAAGATGCTTGTACTATAAACTAGGTAGAATTTCATGTACCCTCATAACATGTATGATGTATCCTCAATCTATTTCAATCACAAAAAACTTCATGCTTTCACAAGGACCTTGACTCCCCCTTGACTTGACTTATAGTGGTCGGAAATTGTGACAACATGTCCTTATAGTGGTTCACTTGACTTGAATCCCCCTTAACTTGACTTATACTAGTTAGCTACTACAATGATTTGTCTTACAGTGGTTGGTTAGTGGAACAATTTGTCCTTACTCTATGAATATTTGAAGGCAAAAAGTAAAATTAGTTAGAAGAATAGAAATATATTAAAGGCTATGTTAAAAGCCATTATGCCTAAAATATTGTATTTCAAACAACCTCTTACATGTGAAAAAGTAGGCTTTCAAGTGTTATTTCAACTTGTTCATAGAGTGGACAATAGGATGGTTTGTAAAAAGACAATCCTATAATAAATCAAAAATTTGAGGGATAAACTTAAAGGAAGGTAGTCCTATTGTAGACCAAGATCTCCAGGCAAAAAAAAGTCCATAATGCAAAACAAAGATGGCTACAAGTCAAAGGAAAGAGAGGAAATTAAAAAAGGTCAAAGAAAAGTAAATGGATTCAATAGTGGCCAATAGTCAAATGAGAAAATAAGTTGGAGTGGAAAAGCAACAAAATGTTACCAAAATCAATTTTAAAAAATAGAAGTTGCTTAAAATGGTGAATTGTTATAGCAATGGGTATCCTAAAGCTCGTAACATCAAGAGCAAGGTTAATTAAGGGCTAGAAAACTACTAGAATAAAGTTTAGAATGATTTTAGGCTCCCACAACAATTAAGGAGTCTTGCAACAAACGGATAGTAATTGTTGTAAAATTCAAGTATTGCACTCACTCTCTTGCAAGTTGTATTGAGTCTATAAGTAAATACTAAGTCTTGTATGTGCACATAGAATTCTCACATAAATCTTTTCATATGCATGCATGTCCAGTAGTTAATATTATGTCAAATATGTGTTATTTAAAACACTTGAGAAGTGCTAGAAATGGACCAAATTTTATCCATTCGAAGTGAAAATTAAGGTTCAAAGGAGGAGTTTCTGTTAGTTGTGAGGTAGATAGAAGCCTGCCAAGTAATAAGAAGAGAAGAAACAATGAATATATCTAAAAAAACCTAGATAGTATATGGAGGTGTGTAAAAAGATATTCTAACCCCTACAATAAGAAATACAAGAAAGAAAAATTCCAAGTGTAGATGATCATTGCCTTGTGATAGCTTGGTAGGTTCCTGGGGATGAGCCGATGCCTTGTCTTCCTAGGGGTGACATTTGGCCACAAAAATAAATAAGAATGGTTGGAGTGTAAAAAAAAGTGAGCTGAAGAAAAAGGATTGTGTCCTTTTTACATGCCCAAGTATTAAGTCCTTAAAAAAAGTGATAAATGAAGAACTTAAAAATGAAAGATAGACCTATAGGAGTCCTCACCTAGTAGAAGTTCCTAGTCCAGTTGTCCTTGGTCAAGTAGGCATGTCAGACCACCATTTAGGATGACTGATCCTTTGATAGTTCTTTTTCACTAGTTTGTATTGGAGTAATTGGTTAGCGACTAGCTCTAAATCTCTGTCGGATTATACTTGGCCTATTCCTTGTAGATTCATGCCTTGATTTTGTCACAGAGTAGGGTGGGAGCTGTGCTTGTGTTTTGTTATATATTCATTTTTGAAGTAGCTTGATGCTCTTTACGGTTTATTAATGTGTAGGTTAGTTCTGGATTCGACGGGGTTGAGTCACCCTATCCCATGGTCACTAATGAGAGTAGGATTTAAACACCTAAGAACTGCAAAAAATGGACCAAATTTTATCAATTCCAAGTGTAAATTAAAGTTCAAAGGAAGCAGGGGATGTGGATCTGATAATTTTAAGCGGCCATGGAAGACAAGAATTCAAATTACTTAGAAAGACAGAATTCATAGCGGTTGCAAATTTTTCATAATTTTTTCTAGTGCCAAATCGAGGTGAAACAAGTTCCAAGCAGTTTCGAACTTCAAGATGGCCACGCAGGATTTTTTAGACTACGAATCAAGTACCAGATGCAAAAGAAGCTGAAGACTAGGCACCCACGGTGTAAAGTGACTTGGAGAATTGGAAAGGGCTCATGATGACCCTTGCCCCAAAAAATTTGACGAATTAGGGAGGGGAGGGGATCATTTTTCCCCAACGTGAGTGTGGAGGAGGTGCCATCACAATTCATGGAGGAGGGGTCATGGGGCTCAAAAGCACCCACCCAATCTGAAGATGCCTGCCTGCACCACGATTTCTTTGCTCTGTTTCACAGGCCTATGATCACAAAATGGTGGCTAGAAGAGGAAGACCCAAAATCAATGTTTCTCTCTTCTCCCTCCCTCTCCTCCTATAGGCAATTCATGTGCACCAATTCAAATTGAGCCCAAGTTTCAGGTATTTTATTAGTCTCCTTTAAAGTTCTCCACCATTTATATGCTTTTGGCCCCAAAGTTAAACTAGCCTCCAGCGCTTGGAGATGTGGTGGATGTAAAGAAAAATACCCTAACACAGAAACATAAACACAAACTATACGACAAAGCACAGATTGATAAAAAGAACACAGTTAGGGTTAGGGTTAGAGTAACTCAGAGACAATGAACACATCGAAAATTCGAATCTTTTTTTATAATTCAGTACTAATCTTGTTCATATGCAAGGAATTTTTTTTTGAAGCTTGGTTGCAATGTGTTTGAAGATTGTGTCTCATAGAATAAAGAACATGTTTTTATAATCATGAGTTATTAATTTTCAAAACCCCAAAAAGTGTGTTTTTTAAAGAAAAATGATGTTTTTCGTTATTTCAGGCAATCAAATCTTCTTCATGTGGGATAAAATTAAATATCAAGATGGATCCAAGTGTGAATTAATGTCTTGACTCAAAAAAATTCAAAAAATACAATAATTTATATAAACAAAATAAAGAAAAATACTCAAAATCCAATTTTGGCCAAAGAAAGATGAAAAAAATAGATTTTACACATGAAAATCTACCAAAAATTATGAATATATACGTGAATGTATAGTGGGCTAGGGCATGAGGTTTAGCCTTAGCCTATCCCCATTCCTTATGTCAAAGTGTGTGTTTACCTCTTTTATCACAAAGAAAACCACATAAAAATACTCTTTACACCTACCATCACAATGCAAATCCATAAATGGAAGGGGAAAAGGGATTACAGGAGTTAACTATCATTGGAATGCTGATTTTATGCATATTTGAGAATATAATATTCATTTGTTTTAAGTCTAATAAGGGCAATACCATGGATTATTTTGGTGCTATCAACGACGCACTACGTTAGAGTGAAGTCATGAAAAGAATTATTTGTGCACATCCACACTCTTTGATCTATAAGTTTACTTGTTTGTACACTTAAAGGCATTCACTTTGCATCTGCATTTTAATATGTAGTATCAAGAGAATCATCTCGTGGATGCATAGCACTTGTTTTCGAGTGATTGACCCACATTGAGTGTGAGGTTCCCTAAGCTATAGGTCATTATCGTATCCTTTGGGGATTGATATGGTAAGGATTATATGATCTCTGGGAGCATTTCATGAAAAGAGAAAACTATGTTGTGTATATGCTTTATGTTAAAATGACACATCCTAGGGCTAATCCCTAGGGTGTAGGAGAGCAATAGTGGCGCCACATCAATAAGTTGGGGTTGCTCCCTTTGTTTGTGCTACGAGGTGCTAGACGCCATTATGTTTGGATACTCTAATTTCTTGGAGTCAAGAAAAGCAATATGTTGGACTACAATTTAGATATTTTATCTACAAATGCTTTGTTTCATCAAATTAGTTCATAGTGTTTATACGCTATTGGCCACGAGGTCGTGGTTTGGGTGAGTATAGGAGGCCCGACTAGAGCCCTAAAGCCAATGTCAAGCCCATTTTTGGTCATGACACTGGTCTTCTTTTGCAATCTATACCAAATTATATCCACTAAAACCATCCAGCAAGGAATAGAGTTCATGACCCGCTGTCAAGCATTTTTTCAAAAAATTAAAACCCCCTAGAGAAACTGTAGATATGTTTGATTTTTGTTGGCTTAGTTGTTTGCACGACTATTTGTTTTGTCATTTTGTAGTTGGATTTCTTATGTTTGTCTAGCTTAGGATATATTTTTTCTATTTTGTCTAGATTTTTTAAGTGTGAAAACTTAATAGCCCTGGTTGAGTGGTATTTTTTTGGACAAGTTGGAGCTAGAGTTTGTTGATGGCTCTCAAACATTGTGGAACATGTATATTTTTTCTTGCCGAGACTCTTGCATATCACGAGGATTTTGTGTTCACGAGCACTTCACATTGCACTTGTTGAATACACTGCACTCGGGGGTCGTCTCCTGATCTTTTCAAATATTTCCATGCCATGGTTTGGGTGATGCATGTTTTGCACCATCGTCGAGCACTAGTATAGCATGAGGCCCATTGCAGCTATAAGCAGTAAATCTTAGTTGCACACGCACTTAAGAGAGCACCTTCAATGAGCACACATAGTTTCTTGCACACACAATATTTGGGATATTCATCATCGAGTTAGGAACCTCTGGTTGAGTGGGTAAGGTAGTTGCGTGAGTTTGAGGATTGTAAAGGATGTCGTCAGTTGTGAGATGGATTGTTTTTATCTGGTCAACATATTGAGGACCATCGTTTTTTTGAGCGACAGTGAGATTTTGAGTGGCTGGTGTGGAATACAATGATTATCTTGCAGAGTTTTGAGAGGTGAGGATAAGGATTATTTCTAATCAAGGAACTATGTTTGCATTTTGCATGATGCACGAGCACATGTAGATAGGCTAGGCACAAATTCTCCAATGTATCCATATTTTCATGTGGAAGCATGGCTTGATTGGTTGCATAGCAAAGATCCGACATTGCATATATTTTCAAAATCATGTATGGTTGGGCACAAAGTTCTATAGCAAAGCATATTCTTGCTAAGACAATTTGCATTGAGACAAAGGACATATGTCTGAGCATAGCAAAATACTTTGGAAGACTCAAGGATTAAAGGCAACGTCATATTTCTTTCGTGAAGATGTGGGGTTCCTTGAGGACCTCATATGGAACATTTTGGTCAATGTGGTTTTAAACTTTTGGAGAGGCATTCAGGTTGCACGAATGATGACAAATAAGAACCCATGGACACATGAGGCCCTTTGCTATTAGCTAGAGACAAACTTATAGCCTGTTGGATGGCTGTTGCTTGCAAAAGATATCCCCTTGAAACTGCACAAAGGGATCATTTGGGCTATTGCAAATTTAGTAGGGTCATCCAAAATGGTTGCATTTGAGGATTCGATCACCTCATTCTCCAACGATGGAATCTCATTCTCTAAGCGGCATGAAACAGGAAGATTTGGCGGCTTTCCGAATCATGAGCAAAGAAGGAAGCATATTTTTGGAATGCAGAGATGTGATGTTTTTTAGAACGCCAAAATGCAGAAATCCGGGTTTCGTCGTTGATGACGGGCAAGGTGGTGTTTTAAACACTAAAATTTAATAGCCTTAGGTCTATTTGATTGATATAAAGCTTTAAAGACTTTTGAGTTCTCCCAAACATTTAAGTTATAAAGTGAAAGCAAGAGCGTTCAAAAAGCTATTATGCTTTTCAAAAAGCACATAACCCATGTGTAATGGAGAAATCTATTTAAGGAGGGTAGAAGTAGATCTAAGGGCCTTGCCTTCCTCCTTGTTAAAAACTCGATGACTTGAGTGAAGAGAGTGGAGGGTCGCTCGTGCACGTGTGGAGTCTTGATGTGTTGGCATAGTGATCAAGAACTCAGTCAAGTGTTGTATCAAGGTTTTATTCAAGGTATGAGAGCTTAGTACATTTGGTTTTGTTTTCTAAGTTTGTGTTTTCGAACATTGCGCACAGTATGTGTGATGCTCTACCTGTATTGTGTTTTTGGTATTTTTGTGCTACAAGAGGCATTTTGTGTCATTTGGTTTCGTGTGTGGCTTATGTGGTGTTTGCAAAATTTAAAAATTTTAGTGTTTGTGTTGATCAACAATAAAGTCAATTACTCTAAACAACACTCCTTAACATTTGGTTATTGGGTTGTGAGTGAGGCTTGCTCTTGATCACCACTTGCATAACATCTCTCTTTTCTGGTGCCCCCACTGAGGAGTGTCGAAAAATTTTGACTTTCGGTGTGATGTTGTGGATTGATAGTTTGTTTGAGATTTTTTTCCATGGCTGGTTCTTTTCCTAAATTTTATGGAAAGAAGGGAGAGGATCCTAAGTAATTCCTCAAAAAATTGGAGCTTCGATGCATTATCTAGAGCGAATAAGTGACCCAACCCTGAAACTCCAAATTCTAAAATTTCAATTGTTGGATGAAAGTCAAAATTGGTTTGAGGATTATGAGAAATCTCTTAGAATGAGAAATCCTTCTGTTCTTATGGAATATGAAGCAACCAAGTAGGTGTATTTTGATTGTTTTAAGGAAACTAAAACATCTCAAGACCTTTGGAGAAAAATAGAAACTTACCAAAAAAAAGAAGACCAAACCATAGAATTTTTTACTTTAGAGTACACCAGAATTTGGGACCGTTGGAATGCATCTTTAGGCCTAGGAGAGAAAGCACCGAAATGTTGAAAATTAAACATTTTGTTGAAAAATTACAAGCAGATTTGAAAACAAAATTGGAAATTAAGGAACCATATACTTTTGAAAAAGCTGTACTAATTACCTGTCGAGACCTAAAACGGGCCCAACATTGGCTCTATGGCACTACCTGAGCCTCTACTACACATCTCAAACTGCCCCACATGGCCTTGTGGCCAAGAGCATCTAAGAACTTTGTGTTTGTACAGTTTGTTTGACTCTCCTACACCTCGAGGATCGGCTCCAAGATGCACTGTGAACATAGAACACATTCAAAACATAATCCACTCTTTTAATTGAATCGAACCAGGAGACAATTGATAATCCTTATTGAGAAACCCCAAGGAAATGAATATCTAGCCCTACAACTTAGGATACCTCGCACTCTCCACATAGGTCATCGCTCATGAAAACAATTGCCATGCATCCAAGATGATACCATATGGTATATACAATGCAATTGTATATGACTACCATGCTCAAACAAGTTAATTAATCAACAACAAGCATTGTGAAGGTGCAAAGATAGTTCTTTTCATGCTTACCTTCTAATATGAGAAGAGTACTTCGTTACTTAGGGCTAGTACCAAGCCTTCTCGTGCTCCTAGACCCTTTAAATTTTAACACACACGTATCCTATATGCCATACACAATAAAATATCAAAATTCAACATATTTTAAGCACTTACCAAACCCCTTCTCCCTACTGCTTAAGATTGTGCATTCTGTTGGCAGGTTTAAGGCATATTTTTCATGTATGTTTTTTTTCATGAAAGCAATAAAAACCCACTTTAATATAGATATAGGGCTAAAATGAGGCTAAAACTCATGCTTCAGCTCTATCACATATTCACAAACAGAAATCTTATTTTTCTTTATTTGTTGGATGCAAAAAATCTATTTTTAAAATATTTTTCTTATGTTTTACTATTTATTTCTAAATAAATATGGATATATTTTTTTATTTACTGATTTAGAATGATTGAGATTATTGAGAATGACAATGTTGTACATTTTGCATGTTTAGCATAAAATTATTAGATGACTGATTTTTCTTGATTTCTTTAACATTGTTGATAAATCAGAGAATTGGCAACCAAATCCAATCATTTCCAACCAAAATTTATCATAAAACAATGATATCTACCTCTTGCTCATAAATTCACGTCCTTATGATGTATGTATTTTGTAATTGGAGGCCTGTTGACGCTTCCCAACAGCTGTTGATGATCCTTCTAACCCTTGTTCTAACCTTGATCTATGCTTCTTTATGCTCCTGCATCATCGTCTGATCAAAATGTTTCATCTTAGCCCACCCCCTTCTCTCATACATTAATCCATGAAAACACACAACAAGAGGAGAGATGAGAGAGGAGAGAGGAGAGAGAAAGACTAAAATTAGATCTCTTCATTTAGTGATCAGTTTATCGCGATGAATGGTGAAGAAATTGAAGATCTCATGGCCTAGAGCATTCTTATTGATTCCACAAACCAAAAAATTGCATTTTTAAAGCATTTTTGGAGGCGTTAAAAAAACACCCCTCTATGTTTCATTTTCTTGTCATGACTCTTCACTTCTCCAACTTAATAAGCTTGTTAAGTTTTAAATTTAAAAAAAACTAGTCCATTCTCTTGTATTCACACTTGGTATAAGTGGTTTCTCATTGAACGGAGGCTCGAAGGAACTTCGATTCATGAATGGACTGGACAGCCAGCTACATGACATCGAAATCTATAAATTTGGTCTCTGTCATACACTTTTCAGCTCCTGAATTACATAGCTACTTTATAACATGAAACATTGCAAGTATTAAATGGAGGGTCAAACGGACTCAGATCGACGAACCGAGACTTGCATTAGCTTCGTAGTATTGAACTCCATCTAGGAAAACTCTAGCTCATTGATTCACAATCCTTTCATTTTGCATGAAAAATTGGTCTTTAACGCCTCTCGTGCCACTTTTTCTCTTCAAAATGGGCTCTAAAATTTGCTCTCATTGGGCGACCATGGGATAGGGCACCTTAGCCTATCAAATCCCATGAATTGATTTGCACAATAAAACAACCATAAAAAGTGGCAAGCTGCCACAAATAATACTCAATAAAGCATAATAACAACTCTCACTCTACCTCCTAACAAAATCAAGGCATGAAGATCCTCAAGGGATAGGCCCAACATAATTTGACAGAAATCCAAATTGAGTTGTTAACCAACTTCTCCAACACAAACTAGCTAAAAAGAACTATCAAAGATGTCATCCTAGATGATGGTATCCTGAACTATCTACCTAACGAGGACAACTAGACTAGGAACTCCTATTAGGTGAGGACTCCTATAGCCTGGTCATCATATATTTTCTTTGAGAATATTTTTCCTTCAAGTTCCCATACTCGAGCATGTAAAAAGGAGGGAGCTGAGCGTAGTGACCCGAGGAGAATAGGGCATTGGCCTTAGGTCCTGACTCGGTACCCAAGAACCTACCAAGCTCTTGCAAGCCAGCACTTAATCATTTTGTTTTTCGCTCACTTTTATTTTTGCTCCAACCTACCTTATTTCTTTATTTTGGCTAGCTGCTACCCTAAGGAAGACAAGGTATTGGCCTTGGGTGACTCGTCGTCCCCAAGAGCCTACCAAGCCTTTGCAAGGTGATAATCAATTGCTCATAAGTTTTTTCTTATTTTCTATTTCTTTTAAGGGGTTGGAACCCTTTTTACACAACTCTGTATTTTAATATTTCAAGTATGCTAAAAATGTTCTCTTTTTTTATTTTTGCTGACTTCTCTAATTACCTCACACTAATAGGGACTCCTAGAACAGTCGCCTAGCAGGCTTGTAGAACATGGTCATTAGGACTGTCTTCTAAAAACAGGACTTTAATGCCTGACAATGTCATTACATGAGGTAGACAACTACTCAAACATCCCCCATATATACCTAACCAAACCCCAGGACATTATGCCTTGATTTCCGGTCTCCAACAAGCTAAGTACATAGACACGTATAGCAAAAAAGAAAAGTAGTCATAAAGGAAAAACATCACCTAGACTTGGCCACAAGAAGCTTTCGTGTAGCAAGGGACTCCCTCCATGTCCCACTAAATCTATTTGATGCAATCACTAAAATAGAAAAATGATTAAATGCACCCACACTAAACATACACATGGCCCTCTTGGCCTTACACAATCAAACATGAAACCCAATAGAAACAGCCCATATAGATCATTTAGCTCTTGCCAAAGATGGTCTACTTTGCATGTAAATTGCATCTTGTCAGACTAACCAAGCTAAACCAAAGTGACATAAGGTGTGAGGGTTGGCCTTATACCACACATGCATGCCACCTTCCATAATTGAATTTTAATTTTGGACTATTTGTATATCCACAAGTCCAAGCCTTTCCACTGATATAACATCAATATGGGCTATTCCTTTTTGTGTGCTATTAGCACAAATGACCTCCTTGGGCTCAATTGTCTTACCATTCAAATAGACTAGCTATTCCAGCTTCCCAAAGGCCTCTCCTATAGAGAGATCCGCGGATTTTGGCTCATTTGACCGTTCCATATTTGAATTTTTGAATGTGTCATTGTTATTAGCCAAACTAGGCAGGGCTTCAATCTTAGGCCCATCACATAAAGGTATCCTAGAGCAGTGCATATTATTAGATGTATCATTATGTCCTCTAGTATTATCCACTTGGGAATTGACGACGGTATGTCCATTTGGAATTCTTGGCCTCTCATCTAGCACACGAGCCACTATTTTAGAGATTCTCGGCCTCCAAACCCATCTCCTTTTAATTATTGCATGGCTCGATTGGTTGCCACCACTCGTGCTATTTTTATGTTCTTTCATGATGACCGTCGATCTTTCTCGGCTCACTTGCTATCTATCATTTTCCCTAAATTGGATCCTTTTACTAGATCCAACTCTAAATGGGTCTTTACCATGATAAACCCGAGGTTCCCTATTACATTGGCTCCCAATAGTCGAGATAGCCTCCACACCATAGCATATATCAGCTATGTTTTGGACCTTCTTCTTATTGGCATGATTTTGTTTCAAACTTAGACCTTTGATGGGTGGCTTAATCACTTTGCTTTTCCCATTAGGTCTACACCGATTTCCATCTAGCTCATGGCTTTGGAACATGCAATTGGCTACAGTAGGAGGCCAAGGTTCCTGGGCCTTAGGGTCTTTATAGTTAATGCCAGTCTCCCTACTATACCTGCAATTTACATTTAGTAAATTTTGCCAATCCTTATGGATTTCAAGGGTGTGGGGAAAACTCTAATAGCTCTCCCAACACCTCTGAATATGCCTCTCATAATCATCTGCTTGAACCTTTGCCTCCTTTAGTGACTTAGGGTTTCTCATCCTAACTTGGAACTTCATATTTATTTCCAAGCCACTAACAAAGAGTTCACCAAGCACATCTTGTGATAATTGACTATCTTTCCTTGGCCAAAGCTTCAGAATGTCATCAAAGGCTCTCATATACTCTTTGACAGAGGTATATAACTCTTGCCGAATCTGTATAGGCTATCCCAATACTTATGTCATGGGAACCTTCTTTTCATATTCATCCAAAAATCTATCACATAATTCCTCAAATGACTTGATTGACCCTCTTGGGAGGCTGCAATACCATTTCCTAGCTTCTCTCTTAAGGGTACTCGAGAACACGAGCATCTGATGTAGATAATCAAACTCACTTGCAAGGCAAGTTAGGCCATATTCTTTCAAGTGTAGCATCGGATCCTCATCCAGTAGCCCATAAAACACAAGGAGATCCCTATAAGGAGAAGGGCATTTAGTTTCTTCTTTGGGATCAAGACTAGGTCCTCTAGATCTTTATATTCATCTTGAACTAATCCTATCATCTCAAGGTCCCCAATCTCTTCCATTTCCACCTTTTGTCAGTGTAGGAATGTTACTTGCTCCATGGACTTCCATGTTTGCCAACTCACAGAGTGGTCTATGGAGTCCTATAACTTTCAACATATCATTCGGATCCTTCCTCAAAGGATCTTCCATACCTTGCCCGTTCAAAGGCCATTCCATAATGGATTTATGTAGGAGCTTTTTCCCTTCATCTAAAGTAGATATATCAACATAATTTAGAGCTTGCGCCTTGGCTCTTTTGAGCAACGGATTTCACTTAACAACTAAGACTTCCAACGTCGTTGTGAGGTCTAACATTTCAGCATGGTGACCCACCACATGGGACGTTTCAACCACAAGAAAATCCCATTGTATGTCATTACTTTCGCGTGGCCTTACGGCTTTAGCATGATCGTTGGTCAATGCCATGATTACCACTGGTTCCAACATGCTTATTGCATATCCTCTAGGTTGATGGATGGTTGCATATAGTGATTCTTGAATAGAGACTACATCGAGGCAAACATCGGCCCATGCCATCATGCTAGAGGACAACTAACCACTAAATGCTGTTGAGAAACACGGATCTAGAGCATGGCTATGGTGGTTCAAAGACGGGAAGAAGACTCATGTAGACATAGACTTAGACACTAACTGTCACACAAGTGAATTAGGTTTCAAGATTGAGACTTGAAATCATAAACACAATCTTGTGTGTGGACAATGACACAGACACTTTACTAGAAAGAAAAGAGTACCATCATTGCATTAAGAAAAGAAAGCAAGTACAATGCTTTATAGGAAAGTAGGAAACTGTAGTAGGCACCACTGTGCATATGGGATAGGTAAGCCTCCATGTCCTTGGCCTTGAAGCTCCATACAAAGAGGCTATTAGTGAGTGTGATTGCTGAATCTCAACACCCCTCCTCAATCACAACCAGAAAGGCACAAAGTGTGTAGAGGCTGTAATGAGAACCACCTGCAAAGTGTGGGTACACAACAAATATGGTAGACACCAGAGGCTGTCGCAGAAAAAATGCTAAGTGTGGGCACTAAAACATGATGGACATCTAGAGGTTGTAACAGGGACCTCACAAAGTGTACAGGGACTGTAGTGCCAAGTTACATGAGGAGTTTACAAAGCTTATGGCAAGAAGCATTAGGGTAAGGAAATACAAGGCTTTTAAAACAGTCTATCAATGTGATGAGAGTAGAAGGACTGATGAGGCTTGTCCTTCCATTCTTGGTGGTCTTCATCTTCATCTTCATCTTCATCTTTTGGTCCATGGTCTTTTTCTTCTTTTACAGCTACAAGATAGGCCTTTTAGGACCTCTTCCTAGCATGACAGAACTTCTCAGTGTGTCTGGTCCTTTTGCAGAAGTCACAGAAGAGCGGTTCCTTTTTACCTTTGTATCTGTTGTTTACATATAACATTTGTTCATCCTTTGAAGTGCTAGGCTCTTCTTTTCTTTTAAGTTTCTTTTCTTCCTCTAGCAGAGAGGCTTTAATATCAACAAGTTGAGGATCAGGCATATTGGTTAGAGTGGTTGATACATTATCATAGGCAGGAGGCAGACTTTTTAACAAGACACCAATACAAACATCTTCATCCATTTTTAGCTTTATCCTTGCAAGTTGAGTATGCAGGCTTTCCATGTAGTTCAGATGGGATGCTAGGGATGTATGAGGCTTCATATCAAGTCGAAAAAATTCAATCAATAGACCATACTTAGATGACTTTGACTGTGCACCAAATAAGGTATCCAATTTGTCCCAAGTGTCATGGGACGTGTCACAGCCATCCACATGATGGATGTAGCTATCATCCAATTCCAGCTTAATGATGGCTTATGCCTTGTCATCATTCTTCTGCCAAGTAACTGCAAGGTCCGCATCTCGAGGTTTCTTTTATTTTCCATTTGTGATGGCCCAGAGACCCTTCTTCATCAGGATGAGCTTGATGCGGGTTTGCCAGGTGTGAAACCCGACTCCTTTGAATCGAGCATTTGGAGAGTCTTTTCCCATGTTGAGGTTGCAAGATCAGCAGCAAATCAGCTCCAAAATTCTCAGATTGTAGGAGCAAAAGAGTTGGTCGTGTCACAAGAGACAAGTGCTAAGAGCACTAGATGAGTGTTAATGGACACTATGTTTGTATCTTCTTCCTTGAGTCTTCAAATATTCTATGGGTCTTCAAGCGCTTCACAAATCTCCCCTCCTTGATTTGATGCTTGTCTTGTTGAGAACTTTAGTAGCTTAGTGGATCAGAGTGGTAGGAGGTTGATTTAAGTGGCAGGAGAGAGAAAGTGAAGTGAGAGATGAGCTTGAGCTCAAAAAGCTATGGTGGTCTTCTTTTAGGGTTTCTGCACAACTAGTTTTTTTGAGATTCCAGCTCATAGCTTGAACCATATGCCTCAAGCTAGAGATAGCCTAAGTAATAGGCTTCAAAAGCCTTAATGACCCAGGATGAATCGCGCTGCGCAGATGGATGTCGGGCTGTATGAACAGAAGGCGCTGTTTTTCAGGCTGCGACTGACGAATTATGCAATGTTGGAGCTATAAGTCACCAATGTTAGGGATTGAGGTGTTGGCATGAAGCGCCTTGAAGTGGGGGACAATTTCTCACAAGGAGGCAAGTGAATATATGCCCTGTAAGTGGAGATCCAACTCCTCCAACAGAGGTAGGTTGCAGGTTGGCGATGGCTGCCAAGGGGTAGAGAGTGAAAATGGAGTTGGAGATGAAGTCAAACACTTGAGCTGAGCTGGATAGAGATTGTGAGAAGTTGAGAGAACAGAGAGAGGACCTGAAACATGCTAAGCCATGCTCAGCTGCGCTCTGATACCATGTTGAGAAACAGGGATCTAACGCATGGCTATGGTGGTTCAAAGACGGGAAGAAGGCTCATGTAGACATAGACTTAGACATTGACTGTCACACAAGTGAATTAGGTTTCAAGATTGAGACTTGAACTCATAAACACAATCTTGTGTGTGGACAATGACACAGACACTTTACTAGAAAGAAAAGAGTACTATCATTGCATTAAGAAAAGAAAGCAAGTACAATGCTTTATAGGAAAGTAGGAAACTGTAGTAGGCACCACTGTGCATATGGGATAGGTAAGCCTACATGTCCTTGGCCTTGAAGCTCCATACAAAGAGGCTATCAGTGAGTTGATTGTTGAATCTCAACAAATGCTTACTTTCCATGTACAAAAATCATCTTTTGAGGATTCAATCTCTACATAATTGATTAGGTCTATTGGGAGATTTTGAATAGGGAAAGTCAAGTGTTTGAGACCCTAGGTAAACCCCATTTTGAAAAATACTTTAGCATAGCCCTAATGTACAAGGTTATAAATTTATGTCCCTTTTTAGTCAAGGTTTGGAAACTACCACTCATTAGCACCTCCCAACAAATGTACCACTTGTTGAGACCTAAAACGGGCTCAACATTGGCTCTATGGCACTAGCCGAGCCTCTACTACACACCTCAAACCACCCCACATGGCCTTGCAGCCAAGGAGCATCTAAGAACTTTGTGTTTGTATGATTCGTAGCTCAACAAATAATTCTTTTCCACACTCCCCAGAGGGAGTCCCTAAACATATTGGTGTTATACATCGCGTGACCACACACATAGGGAGCACCCCCTGATTGATTACCGCAACTCCATTATGGCTCTCCTACACCTTGGGGATTGACCCCAAGATGCGCCCTAAACATAGAACACATTCTAAACATAATCCACTCTTTTAATTGAATCAATCTAGGAGATAATATATAATTCTCATTGAACAACCCTAAGGAAATGAATATCTAGACCTACAACTTAAGGTACCTCGCACTCTCCATATAGGTCATCACTCATGAAAACAATTGCTATGCATCCAGGATGATACCATATGGCATGTGTAATGCAATTGTGTAGTACTATCGTGCTCGAACAAGTTTATTCATTAACAACCAGCACTGTGAAGGTGCAAAGATAGTTCTTTTTATGCTTTTCTTCTAATCCAAGAGTGCTTCGTTGCTTTACTACCGAGCCTTCTCATACTACTAGACTCTTTAAATTGTAACGCACACATATCCTATATGCCATGCATCATAAAAATATCAAAATTTAGCATATTTTGAGCACTTAACAAACCCCTTCTTCCTACCACTTAAGATTGTGCATTTGTTGGTAGGTTTAAAGCGTATTTTTCATGTACTTTTCTTTCATGAAAGTAATAAAAGCCCACTTTAACATAGAGATAGGGCTAAACCTGAGGTTAAACCTCATGATTTAGCTCTACTACACTTTCACAAATATAAATCTTATTTTTTAGATGTGAAAAATCTAAAATTTTATCATTTTTCTTATTTTTTACTATTTATTTATAGATGAATATGGAAATTTTTTATTTATTAGTTTAGAATGATTGATGTTACTAAGAATGATTTTTCTATCACATTTCATCCCATACGAACACTATACACATAACAAAACCCCAAAACCGCAATGTTGCAGGTTTACGTGTTTAGCATAAATTATTATATGATTGATTTTCCTTGATTTCTTTAACATTGTTGATAAATCAGAGCATTGGCAACCAAATATAATCATTTTCAACCATTTTTAACCCAAATTTATTATAAAATAATGAAATCTACCTCTTGCTCATAAAACAGTACCATTGTAATTGGAGGTCCCCCTAATGCTTCCCAACAGCCACACTGACGATCTTCCAACCTTGGTCTACATTTCTTTATGCTTCAACATCATCGCTCAATCAAAATCTTTCATCTCAGGCCACCACCTTCTCTCATACATTACTGCATGGAAACACACAACAAGAGGAGAGAGAAAGACTAAAATAAGATCTCCTCATTTAGTGCATCATTTTCTAATCAATTTTTTGTGATGGTTTGATGGTGAAGAAATTGAAGATCTCATGGCCCAAAGCATTCCTCCTGATTCCACATATCGAAAAATTGCATTTTTATATGCAATGCGCCTGGGTCTTAGTAACAAACAACTGATAAGACCTTTGGTGATATCTCCCTAGAGGAGTTAAAAGTCTTTATTGATGATTTGGGGACAATCACCACAAGGGAGTGACAATTGATTATTTTGAGGAAATGTTTTGAGCATTATAGATACTTTTGCATTGCTCTTAACCCTAGAAAGTGCATATTTGGAGTACCCTATGGGTTGTTACTTGGCCATGTGGTTAGTACAGTTAGTATTGTGACTGACCCTGAGAAGATAAAGGTTATAATCTCTATGAGCCCGTTGCGTACTCCAAAAGAGCTGCACAGATTTCTGTCTCATTAGTGGGATATTATTAAAGATTTATCAATGCACTAGTAGAAAGAGAGTTGAATTGATGAACCTTCTATCTTTTAACTATCTATTTGAGTGGAATGAAGCCTGTCAAGTATCCTTTGAGGATGTGAAGCAGGAATTAGCAAAAGTGCTAATCTTAAAAGCACCCAAAAGAGGTGAAGTTTTCTATATATTTTTAGTAGCCACAATGCATAGTATCAGCTGTCTATTTAGCTCAAATTTGGGAGGAGAAATGGTATCATCCAATTACATTTGCTAATAGCAAATTGGCGATATCTAAAGTTAATTATACATACATGGAGAAATTGTGCCTTGGAATGATCTTTGCGAAGAAGAAATTTAGGCATTATATTCTCTATGAGAAGGTAGTATTCTTTATGAAGGCGCAAGGACTCAGATTATTGCTGAACAAGTTGCAACTACCTGATCGTTTAGCAAAGTGGTTAATCACTTTGCAAGAGTTTGATTATGAGATTAGGAGAAAACCATCGAAGCTGCAAGGTGTTGTGGAATGTCTTGTGGATTTCGGGGAGCCAATGGAAATTCTATGGAAAGAAAATGATATTGAAGGTTTATTTAAAATCAATATAGCTTCCATCCCTTGTATGCAGCTATAACACATTATATTTTTACAGGAGGATTTGGGGCTGCTTTATCAAAGTTTGAAAAGAGAAAGATCAAGCAACAAGCATTATGCTTTTTTATTATAGTGGGTGTCTTGTATCGAAGAGGAGTAGATGATATATATCATTGTTGTGTAGTACCCAATGAGGTACCATTTATTCTTGAGAGTGCCATGATTTTGCATGTGGGGGACATTTTGCTTGCCGACTTACTGCCCAAAAAGCTCTCTGTGCTAGATATTGGTGGCCATTGATTTCCCAAGATGCTTTCAATTATGTTAAGCACTATGACGTCTATCAAAGACATGATATGAGAGGAAATTGTAGGCGACCTCTAAATCCCATTTTGGTTACGTTACCCTTTGAAAAATGGGATATTGATTTTGTGGGACCAATATACCCTTCATCAATTACATGAAAGAGGTATATTATTTTAGCAAAACAGACTACTTTACAAAGTGGTTTGAAGCTCCATTAATGATGAAGAACAATGCTAAGGAGATGACCAGTCTCATTATGGAGCAAATTGTTTGCCATTTTGGTCCACCGAAGGAGATTGTGTTTGATTGAGGGATACATTTCTTGAACAAGGTTATAGTGGCCCTGACTAAAGCTTTGAAGATTAAGCACAACAAGACTACCTCGTATAATCCTTAAGTGAACAGTCAGGTTGAGAGTACAAATAAACAACTTGTGGGAATCTTATCCAAGACAGTATTGATAAGCGCAAGGAATAAGAAATTATATGTGGCAATGTGGGCTTACAACACGACATTCAAGAGAGCCATAGGCCACACCACATTCAAGCTAGTGTATGGAGAGGAGTGTGTTTTGCCACTAGAAATAGAGCTCCCCACTGTGTGTTTTTCCCTCAATCATTCATTGGCAGAGGAAGAAGCGTTATAGGAATGGTATACGTCTCTAGCACATATTGATGAGATTTGATTGCAAGCTTTTTACATCAAGAAGTAGGGAAGAGGAGAATGACAGCCCTTCATGATCTTTGGGCTAAGAAGTACAAATTTGTGAAAGGTCAATTAGTGATGCATTATGATGCTTGTTGGGAGCTCTTTCTAGGAAAATTAGAACCCAAATAGGATGGGCCATACAAGATTGTACATTTAGGAAAGAATGGCTCTACGGCCCTTCTAGTAGATTGGTAGAGGATAGAGTTTAAGACTAAAGTTAACTTTAATAAGCTGAAGCCTTACTATGTGTAAGGGATGACGTTGGGCTTGGTGTCTGTGCAAGTCCTTCAAGATTTAGCTTTAACATGTAGTAGGGACCAAGACGAGAAAATGGAACACATCATTCCCTATCTTTGATATCTTGAGTAACATTACCACCAAGGTCAAGTCACTATAGTGGAGCAAAGGGTATTAGGTTACTGAGTGGCAAGACTGATCCTTTATGTGGGAAATTAAGGTCTATTGCCATCACTTTCAATAAATTCTGACTAGCATTCCTATCAAGTTTAGCAAAGGAGGGATTGACATGCATGTTATGCATTCTCTCTATCGGCTTGATTTTGATTATCATAAGTATGAGTGAGTTGATTATTATGGCATGGCCTATCAATGAAGCCTGGGTATATACTCTGTATTTTGAAAGAACTTCGAGGGGGCCTGCTAAACACATAGGCATTGGCGTGGTCATTAAGGATCCTCAACTAGGGTTGTCATGAAGATGGGAGTCTATTTAGGACCCTCTTTTACTAATAATATAGTGGAATACAAGGCCTTGATCATGGGGGTGAATATAGCCTGATGTGGTGGCATCCATCGATTATTGGTTAAAGGTGACTCGCAGTTAGTAATCAATAAGCTAAATAGAACTTATAGTGTGTGGGATCCCATCTTATGGATGTACCATCGTGGAGCCTTGGATGTGTTGCATATCTTTGAGACAATGACTTGTCAGTTAGTTCCTCAACAATGGAATTGCTTTGTGGATTTTCTGGCTAACTATGCTTTCGTGGAAGATGTCTTTTTCAATTATGGTCCAAGGGAGCCCTTATAATTACCTCCTAACATTAGCTCTGGACTACGTTTGGGTCTTCTTGCTGACATGTCATATTTTGGCCGTTGATGGTTAGTTTGGGTTATGAGTCATGTAGTAAGTGAGCAGCTTTCTACTCTATCATGGATACATCAGATTGTGTATTGTCATATTCATTGAACACCCCTTGTTATTTATGCAAGGGGGCCAGCTAATAACCTAATGCACTTACTGTAGGGCCTAAGAGGTCTTATCCTTGGTCGGTTTTGTGCTTTAGTAGAGTAATGCTAGGACCAACGAATTTGCTAAAATAGTATGCTGTGTTGAATGATAGTGAAATGTTTTATTTCATGAGGCCAAGAGGGTCGTCTTTGCTGAGTTCTAATGTTTTATTTCATAAGGCCAAGGGGGCCATTTTGTTGGTTCTGAAATACTCTATCTCTTTAGGCCAAGAGGGCCATATGTCTGTTTGGTGCAGGTACGTTTGATAGTTTTCTGTTTTAATGATTGCATCACACAGAATTGGATGAAGTACCTGGAGGGAGCCTTTCTTGTCTGGGAGCTTCTTAAAATCATATGGGCATTCTAGGTGGTATTTTCGCCTTTTCGAGTTTTTCTCTTAAGCTAATAGTGTTATAGGTTATTTTCTTTTCGTTTTTGGGGATTGGCAATCAAGACATGAAATCCTAGGGTTTGGTTAGGTATATTCGGGGGAGATTTGAGTAGTTGTCTACCTCCTTTTAGGACATTGTCAGGCATTAAATACATGTGAGAGAGGGCAGTCCTCATGACCCTGCCATTCTTGCTTGCTAGACTATTTGTCCTGGGAGTCCCCCGCTAGTGTGAGACAATTAAAAAAGCTTGCCAAAAGAGCAAAGAAGAGTAAGTTCTGTAACATACCCACCTTGATTATGTGATGAGTAATGTTTTAGTAGTCGCCTAGAGTTTACCTTCCAGCCGTTGCCATCCGTACTCTAACCAGAATAATCCCAGCTAGTTACCCTAGGTCTACCCTGCAGGGGAAGCGTCCTGTCGTTACCCACGGAGAACTGACGTGAAGGTTCCTAATTAACCTAAAAATCATCTATCACCAACTAACTCACATTTGGAGGTGTCCTTTAAGAGGAAGGAGCGATTGCCATTACCCTTGGTTCATGGAGTACAACACTTTTTTCTAGTAGCAGACTAAGGATTTATGAAATCCCTCGTAGTGCTCTGGCACACCCGTCATACCTTTCCCCTAAGATAATTTATAGTTCTAAGACCAAACCCTAGGTAAGTCAACGAATCAACCCTTCCTAGGGTTTCTTCCTAGAGTTTGTTTTTGGGGAATTCTCTCAGCTAACTGAGACCACCCTGCCATAGGACTAGATTCGTCGAGAATCCAACCATCTGCTTCCCTCTATGGAGGTTCTTAGTTATGTAATTACCTACCACATTACGTGAAACATATAAAAATAACTTCATTAATTAAAAAGAATCATTTTATACACAACTTTTCGTTTGTGTAATTTACTCGTGGACATACAATCATTAGAATAAAACAAATTCATTGATTATGTTCCAAAATGTGTATTCTCCCATCCATATAGGACAAAAATTACAATTTCACATGATGCCTCATCCGACGCATCTACACGTCACCAATATCAAATCCACCTATAGCTAGCATTTTTAGGTGTCCCAAGTAGAACTTGGGCCATATAGGGGACCAAGTAGTTCTTAGGTCCATAAAGGATTTACTACCTAGAGCCCCCCTGGCACCCTATCCACCTCCTATTTAATACGATCCATGCTTGGAGACCTCTCGCCATCGAAGCCGGTCCATGCCTTCATGGTAGTAAAAACATCCCCTCTTGGTATGGGGGATTCAACACCTATCCTTGGGGGAGGTATAGGGCTCCTCAATTTTTATATGTTCCAATACTTAATTCAATCAGGATCTAATCTAGAAAATCACAAATAAGATTGATGTCTTCAAGCAGTTATGACTTCAATCAATCATGCAACTTTCAAGTGATGGTTAATCTAGTAGCAATCAACACTTGAATTTCACATAATGAACTCTTCCCCTTGGAATTTAACTAAGGGTATCTAGATTTTGGGGTCTCTAACTTCCCAATTTAAGGTTTATTATTGTGACCAAAGTTTCTTGGCCTTAAATTAGTTTCTTTAACTAAGAGTTATTTCTAGTTAAAAAAAAATCTTCTATTAGAGCTTCTAGATTAAATTTATATCCTTGGCGAGTTTCTTTAGGGTTTCATTCTTAGTAAATTTGTCTTGAATTCACTAGTCTTCTTTTCTATGGGGTTAACATTAAAAATCTCATGATTTCTCTTGAGTTCTAGGTTTTCATAGTTCCCCTTACAATTTCTAGCCTATAAGATGTTCTAATAATTTACCAAGTGAATACTCTAAGATCAGAGTATTTCTTAAGAGACTTATCTTGTTTCTATTGAATTCAGATAGAAATTTTTAGAAAAACCTATAGTATCGCAATTGGTAAAGGGTTGTTATCCGCACCCGTGACTCCATTAGTGACTCATGTGCTCGCAACTCCAATTGTTGCTTTCACATTAGTAGGGTCGTTCGTGATTTTTCCTTTTGAATTCTTTTTCTTTTAGGCCATGAGAGAAATATAATTCGTAGAAGAATAAGAACACGGTAGTAATACCGATTGGCAAGGGTGTAAGACTCTCGATGATGATGATGGTTATTGCAGGATTCAATGATGTAGGCCTCACGGATGGTCCTTCTTACCTCGTGGAGAGCAATACTTCTCTCTCTCTAGTAGACAAATAGGGACGAGAGTAGAGATATGATTTCTAGATGGATTGATAGAATAGGATAAAGTTATTCAATGTCTTCTCTTCTCGGATTAGAGTAGAAGATGATGAGAGACCTTCTGTGTATCCCCTTCCTTGGGTTGAATGGAATGATGTCTCTTCCTCTCGTAGAATAGAGTCTCCTTCTCGATCAACATCTCGTCCTCGTCAAAATTCCTCTTGTTCCCTTCCTGGTCATCCCCAAGCCATTAATTTATAGTTTTGCAAGGGGGTTAAAAGAGAGGACACTTGCTTTTTAGTGTTTTTTGATGAAATCATTGATGACAAAGAGAGAACACTTTCTTATAGCGCTTCTGATTACATCATTAATGTCGTCAAAGAGGGAGCTCCATTTTTGTAGCACGAAGATAAAAATTTACGAATCTATGGGTGAGCACTACATGGTACATTGTTGGGCGGTCATCACTCCAAAAGGCGGCGACTAAGGTGGTGACCAAAGTATAGACCTTGGCATCTTGGCCTTGGCATACTTGGCAACAAGCTACGAAGGCTTTGTTGGTGCCATTGGTTGCATGCGAGAAGCTCCCACTAGCTTATAGGAAAATCTTCCCTGGAGGTCACCTATCCTAGCAATGTCATTACCAAGTGCACTTAACTGCTAAGTGACTATCCACTAGGCTAGTTCTTTTTGTTGTTCTATACTACAAACATAGTTTTAATAAGCTAGTCTTGGGAGGGTCTCCCAAGTCTTTCTTACATGAATTGGCATATAATACCTCAATAATAATAATTATTATCTTCATAATGAGAGTTATTTTTATAATTAGAGCTAGTTTTTTTTAAATGTACAACATAAATCAATTTTCTTCGGAATGTATATGCATAATAAAATAAACCAAGTAATGGGGACATTACAAGTTCCGAATATATCTAAGGATATGTTTGAAATTTAAAATTACATAGGTGTGTAAAAAGGGGTTCTAAGCTGTCAATCAACAAAGAAAGAAAAGAAAAGGGAAGAAAATTCCTACAAGCTGTTGATTATCGCCTTGTGGAGGCCTGGTAGGTACTCGGGGATGAGTAGACCTAGGGCCAATGCCTTGTCTTCCTAGGGGTAGCAACTAGCAGAAAAAGAAATAAGGAAGGTTGTGTAATATTTTTGTACGAAATATTAATGATCTTGGACCCCACACATCCTGCGCAAGAGAAACTTAAAGTAATCTCCTGCAACAATAAAATTTTGGGCTAAGTGCTCCCTCCACGTGCACTGGCAAACTCCAACCGCGTTGTGCATAAGAGGCCGTGGCTCAAAAGCCGTAGTTCCATGCGGGAACACCCCTTCTTGGGGTAAAAAGAAAATGAATTTGTGCAAAAAAAAAAACTCCCCTCCCCTTCAACCGTTGCATGGCGGGGGAGAGGGAGTGTGAGAGGAGTGGGTGTGGAGTAGGAGAGCATGGGGGAGGGAGGAGGCAATCAACTTGCCATGTGTATGGCTATCCCCCCCTTCAAACTATAAGAACACCCCCTCCCCAAGCTTGGAGGAGGGGAAGGAGGAGAATCATGCCATCATGCTGCTGCCCAGGACGTGGTGCTGCCCGCCATAGCTTCTGCCATGGTGTTGCTAACACCGCCAGCTACTATGCCTCCATCTTCATCATCATCATCATCGTCATCATCATTATCATCATTATCTTCGTCCTCATCGTCCTCTTCAACCCCATTGTCATCATCTCCCTCAATCATTTTTCTCTCTCCATGTCACTTCCTTGTGACAGAAGCTTGGAAGCTTCTAATTAGAAGCTTCTATTAAAGCCTCCATAAGCCTTGTGCTCCCGTGCCTTCCTCAGTTTTTAAAACCGTGTCTAGCAAGGCTTGTGTCTTGTGCGAAGGAGGAGATATCAGACAGAAGTGGCTTCGTAACGCATAAGAGCCAAATGAGAGCTTGCCGAGTCGAGGATCTACGTCATCGATGGCTCCTAAGCCAAAGTCACGAGGCGCACACGCGGGAGCTTCCAACCCGAGTACAAGAGTGGACAATGCTCCGACTCTGAATACCCAGGTTCTGAAAATTAATTCCGCATATGAATGCATTAAGCATGATTAAATTCTCATAGGCAAGTTTGAATACATTGGAAAATTCATTTACTCGCATTGAATTACCAAGTTAAATTGCATGACGAATACTTGCATGGTCAAGATAGTTGCATTCTTAAGCGCATATTGCATAAGTTAAAAAGGTAAATTTGTCTAAAGGCATCCTTGTTACCTCGCGAAAAGAACAGTGCATATAATACATAATGCACTTAGGTATAATTTCCTAGTTATGACTCATGTATGAGATGAATCTTAGACGTGTTAGAAGGTAGGCATAGGAACCCACTGTAAGCAAGGGAGTATAAGGGCAGATGAGTGTGAATAGCCCTAGGGGCAGGGGAAACCCTAACCCTAGCTTGGCAAAGGCTATATAAACAGCCTATGGGTCACTATCAAGTGTGAGAGAGTGTACCCAAGTTGTACTCTAAGCAACTTAGTAAGCAAGATTTCATTCTTGTACTTTGAGCTCTCTTCTCCCTCTTGTGCACACATTCCAATGCTACAAATTTGGTTTCCAACATGGTATTAGAGCCATCTTTGATCTCGTCAGCTTCCCTCAGCCTCAGCTATCACTAAGTGCAAATGAGCCTCTATCTCCTTCATCTTATCCTTTTTTCCTCCATAGCTGCCTGCAACCTACCTCCATTGGAGGACTTGGAGAGGAAAAAGGAGGCCATATCTCCCTCTGATTTGTTCTAGGGACTTCTTGCCTATCTCAAGGCGAATCAGCCTGGCATGATAGACCTCAGGATTAATCAACGGCGTGGGCAGCATTGCGTGATTCCCAGAAACAAGCACAGTTTCTGATAGCGTAGAATACGGGCTGTTGCACATGCAACAGGCGATGCAATGCTTGCAGCTATCTTGGGGCTTTGATAGCTCCCCAAGTGGCCTATCCTCAGCTAAAAGGGTTCCTGGAAATTCCTCTCACAGAGAGAGATCTGTGCCAAATCCTAACTGTGTTGTTTTGGGCAGCCATAGCCAACAAGCTCCAAGCTTGACATTTTGTCATTTTTTTCACTCTGAGCTTCATTAACAGTGATTCTAATAACTGAAGCAGAGTCTCTAAAGCCTATTCGAGATTCTAAAGCTCTTGGGAATGCTCAATGGACATCACTAAGCATCAGGAAGCCGACTTTCAATCGGGTTTCATTCAAGCACTTCACTAAGCTTGACAATAGTGCTTTCTAAACACTAATCATGAATCATTAGGTTAATTGCTTGCTGGGCATTCACCAAAATCTAGCGAGTTTTTTATTCCTCTTCGTATATTACTGTAAGGTTATGTGTACAATTAACACATAGACCATCATACACTAGAAGTGTATTGCATACCGTGAGTGACTTTGTCTCAAGTACATTGGTCAATGAAATCAAAAGCATGAGTGTCATTGTACTCTCCTCGGAATCATCAGCAACAAGCATTGAGATCATAAACCAACCTTGTCCGACACAAGCTTCATTCATTAAGCCATACCACAAGGAGGAGCCTAAAGTCATGTCTAGGTTTACTTCATTAAAACCTAAAAAGACTATTAAACCTCAGAAGAAGTTACTTATAAAATACAAAATGATGGAGAGTGGATATTGGCCTCTCATTCAAGGCAATAGAGTTATAAACTCTGCAAATCTGGTTGATATAGAGGATGACCAATGTGCTCAAGCAATCATAATGCTACACTTAGATGAATCCCTGATTCATCATGTTGATTAACTAAACATTGCTAAAGAAAAATGGGATGAGCTTGAAAAGCTCTACGGAGCCACTAGCAAAAATACTAAAATCTTCCTTAAAATTGAATTCTTTAGCTTTGAATATCATTTAGGAGAAGATTTGGGAAAATTCATTTCTCATATGAAGGGACTTATGGCACAGCTTGCTTCTGTACAAGCTCCAATACATGAAGAAGATGCTATTGCTATTCTCCTAAAAGCTGTAAAACAAGTGTTTCCTACTCTTGTAACCACTCTCACCAACATTCCAGATCCTACTTTGGGAAGTACCATTCAATCCTGTTTGGATGAAGAAAAGAGGAACCACAAAGAAAGCAACAACAGTTAGGTAACTTCAAATTCCCATGATCAAGTATTGGTTCATATAGTTCTCACTAGATGTTCTTTTTGTAAGAAAAAAGGACATCTTGTAAACAACTGCTGGAAGAAGTATCTCGAGAAGATGAAATGTAACAAGTGCAAGAAGATAGGGCATATCACTAGTAAATGCCCCAACACTCCTGAAATACCCAAAGAATTGGTGGCCAACTATGCCTCCAATCCATTGAAGATCGACTGTTTTGACTATTTAAATCATCTACCTAAAACAACCTTGTAAGCCTGATTTATAAAGGCATCCCAAAAAAGGGGGGGAACCTCTTACATGCTTTGTAATCCAATGACACCCTGGCATTGAGGGGGGGTGTTAGAAGGCAGGCATAGGAACCCATTGTAAGTAAGGGAGTATAAGGGCAGATGAGTGTGAATAGCCCTAGGGGCAGGGGAAACCCTAACCCTAGCTTGGCAAAGGCTATATAAACAGCCTATGGGTCACTATCAAGTGTGAGAGAGTGTATCCAAGTTGTACTCTAAGCAACTTAGTAAGCAAGATTTCATTCTTGTACTTTGAGCTCTCTTCTCCCTCTTGTGCACACATTCCAGTGCTGCAACTCTGATTTCCAACAAGACGCCCATTGAATGATGTCCAAATAGTCGCAATGCATGGAAATTTGCATGCAAAGATGGTTGCATTTTAGGTCGGGTTAAGTGATAAAAGGAGAGATGAAATCAATGAAGGACTCATGGCATTCGCTCATGCATGGGGTTCTTTTATCAAAACTTGAATGCATCTTCATTAGAAATATCAAAGCTACACACCCTCTCGTATATGGATGTGATGATATTGGGGCCTCAAATCAATCTTAGTAAAGAATCTAGCCCCCTTGAGCTCATCAACAAATCTTCAACTCTAGGAATTGGATACCTATTCTTCATTGTGATATTGCTTAGATCCCTATAGTCAATACACATCTTGAAGGATCCATCTTTCTTCTTCACTAATAATAGCAAAGATGCATAAGGTGAAAAACTAGGCTCTAAACCAATAGGGTGATCCATTTCTCTCTTAGGAGGTAATGAAGTAGGTAGTTCAAACAAGTCCTTGTACTCCTCAGGTAGAGCTTTCAAAGTTGGATGCTCTATTGAATTCTTGGACTAATCTTCTACCTCTTTATTTAGTGTGAAACAAAAATTTGTGAGCACCTTTTGTACTCCTTAAGTTGTTTAATAGTGATAAGTTGAAAATCAAATTTACTAGGGATTCCCTGTAGATGAATAGGTTGCCTAGCAATGGAAAATTCCATGTACATCTATGAGAAATCCATAGTAATTTTCCCTAAAGTCATCAACCAATCACAACCAAGCACAATATCTATGGGTTTCATTTCCAAAGCAATTAGGTTCACATGTACTTCATAATTTTTAGATAACTATATGGGAACCTATGGGCACACTTGAGTGCTGATTTCCTCTTCTCCATTAGCTACTTGTCTTCTTATGGGTTACTGTAAATCAGTGGAAAAGCAATGTAACCTATCCACAACTGACTTATTCACAAAGCTGTATATACTACCACTATCTATCAAGATAAATACATCCTTTTCATGAATGATATCTTTCATACAAAGTGTATTAAGGCTCTTTGAACCAATCCAAGCATCCATGGAAATATAATAAATGGTAGTGGCAGCAAGAGGTAAATGTGTCCCACCAGGATCAAGAGGAATATGCCCACTAGGGTCAAATGAAAATCCCTCCACAACCTCATAAGATTGATCGGGATTAGGATCCCCATCATGCTCCTCAAATTTAGCTTCTGCACTCATTGTTGGTTGATCGACAACCTCATCATCCCGATCCTTGAGTACTATCATGCTTAACTCTTAGCCTTGGCATTCTTGAATGTGCACTTTGATGCATGGTGAGCCGTATACTTTTCACCAGTTTTGAAGCATAGACCCTTTTCTTTTATTTCCTTGAAAATATCCATAGGCATAAACTTGGCATTATTTGTTGAATTATTTTGAGGTCTATTGTCACCTTGCCTTGGCTCCACTTTGAAACAATTTGCTGAGGCATTGAAAGTAGGGTATGTAGGGACTTTGGGACTACTAATAAATGAAGTTTTGGAACCTCCGTAATTGCCACCAAAGTTACCCTGTTTAGCATTAGCTCTTTGTTGTCCAAAAGAATCCTGCATAGAAATGTCCCTCCTATACTCTTAGCTAGCTCAATAGCATGGAATAGTGTGGCAAGTTTCTGGGCCATAACATCAGTTGATAAATTAGGCTCTAGACCATATATATAATTATGCAACTTTGCATCATTGCTCGCACTCTCTACATACATGGAAAGATTCAAAAAATCATGTGTATACTCTCTAACTGATAGGCTTCTTTGGTTCAATTGATACTATCTTCTTATCAACTTTTCTTTCTCAATGGGAGATACAAACATTTGAGCCATTTTAGCTTTGAATTCCTCCCAACTATCTATTTGTTGATTTTCTCTCTTTATGTACCTCCACCATATATAAGCAAAGCCCTCAAGTTGAAGTGTAGAAAAAGGAATCTTTTGGTCATTTGACCTGGGACAAAAATCAAAATAAGACTCTAACTTTGAAGTCCACTCCTCCAAATTAGCCAATGATGATGAATGACCACTATATTTTCTTAACACAATATTATCACGGAGTTCCCTCTCAACAAATCATTGATGTCCATTAGTTACTTGGGGCTACACATCAATGTAACTTCCATTTAGGTTATTCTGTTTAGGATATGTCTATGAACCATACATTAATCAATCATGTAGCATTACGAAGGTTTGATTTGATACCAACTCTAACGTGCCTGCCTATCGGCTGTCCAAGCACGTTTTAGCGGCCCATCAAGAAAGGAGTCTAATCATTGTTGCCTAGCACTCCCATGGGATGTTCGAGGGTTTGTCGCCTAGGGTTTCTGGAGTATGCCTCGCAACAAAACTTTTGCGGGTGAACCCACTAGGATCAACCTAAAATTTAAGTTCCTAGTGGTCAAGGTCTCTTGACAACATTCTAGCGTCGGGTCCTCGATATCATACTTTACGCAGAGATACCCACTCCAAAGTAGACCCATGCCACACTTGGTTCAAGGAGAATGGGAAACGAGAGGGATGTGCCACTCAACCTCTCTGCCCCGTAGGGCATAGTCCCATCCCGGTCCCCTAAAACAATATGAATCAGGTTGTTATAACTTAACCAAAACCTTGTGAGAAGCCTCCCAGTTCTCTGGGACCACCCTATCACAGGACAGACCCGTCGGGGGTTCTGCCCACCTGCTTCCCTTGATAGCTTTACTTTTGTAAGCTTTAGTTTTTTAATTAGGTCCTATCACATTTATGTGTGACATTTAAAATCAAATTCCTTAATTAGGCCTTTTAGGGAACATGGTTCGTTTGCATAATTTCTGGCACAGACACGAATACATAGCAAGTAATCCTTTGACAAACAAGATCAAACAAATTCCTTAAATGGTTGGCATTTTCACCACTCGACCTTTGACCTATGAATCGAGCAGTGCTCTCTTGGGTTGAAACGCGGCGGGACCTTGGAGATGATCCACCCGTGCAAAATATCCTTCCTTAATTAATTCAATTTAGAATCAAGCACAATCAAGGTCATCGGTCTAATATCATCTTCCCTGAAAACATTTCTTTATTCCCCATGGCAACTTGTCATCACTGACCCTTGCTATGTATTTACCATCAAACACAAGCACTTGGAATAATCATCCCAATGACATCCAACAATCAGTTTAATGCAAAAGCATTTAGGATATTGTTTGATCAATCATTAAAAACAATGGTATCCTTTTCCAAACATTGAAGGAATAGTCACGATAACCTTTCCATCGTGTATTTGCTCTCCCCCTTGGAATTAGGAGTGGATCATGTAAAATTTACTTAACACACCCTTCTTTCGACTAAGGCATATGTTAAGGTTTCAAACACTGTACAAGGTCACTTAGGTTGATGGATAGCCTAGCCTTCTTCCCAACAAGTACAAAAACATTGATCTTTCCTCGACCTAGGGTTTCCCAATCCATGAGCTCTTTGCTTGCCCTAGAGTTACTGTTGCATCTAGCCCAACCCCGAATAGGGTTGATAAATATAGTTACTATTAGATGGATCTCAAGGCGTCGTTGTTTTTATCCTAATGATTATTGTCTGCACTAGCTACGCACAACATCAAGACTCCCAATCTATCTAACATGAGCTATTAATGAGAACTTGGGCAAAGGTTTAGAGCTTTGAAAATGATTCTCTTCTAGGCTAAGTTGCTTGCCATACAATCCATCAGGCATGCAAGTTGCAACATATACCTTCAAAGTGATGGGGATGCACCTACTATTGCGAGGACGGAAGCCTCATTTGTTGTTTATGAATTCGTCACATAGCATCTAGATACAATTAAATCCTCTTGATACACACCTTTGGGGAATTCAATCCTTTGAATACTTGTGATGCAGATTATCCTTTTAAATGTCCTATTCTCGTGTGGCATAATATGGGTCTAATGCATCTCATGAGGGAATCAAAGCAAGCATTTATCAATTGAGAAATATGTTACTTACAACCGGTACCATTGTTGGATGGGCAGTGATGTCCTCACTTGATGCCTTCGTTGTAGGATTGCCATTTGCGTGTGACATCTTCCGCTTGGGGACCATTCCCGATCTTTGTCTTCCTTGGATGTGAATCGCACAAGTCTTTCATGTTTTTTTCTTGATTAGTAGGCCCAATTCGGGAAGAGAAATAAACTGCTGTAGGGGATAATTTCATGGAAAAGGGGAGTAGGTGCATGCGGGCACACTTTAAGGAGGGGAAAGAGAAGGAGATCCTTCTCAAGGGTTCTCTGTCTCTGTCTCTCTCTCCCTCTCTCTCCCTCCTTCTCTCTCTCTCTCTCTCTCTCTCTCTCTCTCTATTCCAGCAGCATCAAAGGGGGCAAGGAGGTGGTATCATTTTTCGCTTTAGGGGGGGGGGATTTTATAAGGGTAAGGGGGTATTTTTGGGGGGGGGGAGAGAATCAAGTAGTGTGTGCTTGATTCCTTACGATGGGGGGTTATATAGGGGAGAGGAGGGCTATTATGGGGGGGTGTGAAAGAGGTGGAATGGTTGTGGTGGTGGTGGTTTCCACCTCTTATGGTGTGCATGGTGGTAGGTGGACTGGTCGAAGGCCTAGGGAGGGGTGGTAGGCCCCTGGCCTCCCCCTCGACACGAACATCATCATCATCGAAGGCCTCTCCTTCCTTTCCCATGTCAGTACCTTGTCTCCCCCTTCGTCCTTTTCCCCCTCGCCACCTATCGGTGGTGATGGGGGGGGGGAGGGTAAAAATGTTCTACTAATGTTAATTATTAGGGGGGGGTTTATAATGAACGGAATGTTAAAATTGGGCTATCTGCTCCATGACTTCCTTGGTTTGCATAATCAATTGAACCAACTATTCAACCACCTGATCCAATTTAGAAACTAATTCCATGTGACTGATGGAATGCCTAGTCTCACATTTACAAAGCGTGGCATTAAGAGTACTACTTGGACCATATTCTTAAGAATCTTTATCATCATGATGTGCCTTAGGTATTGCCTCACATGCTTCCCTAATTTATTATTGAACATCACCATTCTTGCCCTTGTTTCTAGCCATTTTTGCTCAGTAGTACATCACAGTCCTAGTAGACCCCTAATACAAATCCTTAAATTGTTCAATATTGGAGTTAAAATGTGGAAAATACATTTTATTTGATTCAAAAAGCTCTCTATAATTTCAAGTTACAGTTTGATGGAACATAGAACGGGCCGGCACTGGCTCGTGCACTAGCCGGACCTCTATCACATGCGCTCAATAACCCCACGGCCTCGCGGCCAGGAGCGTTGATGACACATACATTGCCTTCCTAGACATCTTGCGTTTGTATTACGTTGTTTGTAGTCCACTCTTCTCTCACCCATTACTCCTCAGAGGGAGTCCCTTACACGTTGCCTAATGGCATGCAGCACAGACATAGGGGGTCCTCCAACGGGGCTGAATGCCGCCACCCCTCTACGACTCTCCTACACCTTGGGGATTGGCCCCTCGGTGCGTCGCTCAACATATAAACATTCAGTACAAAATCCACTCAAGGTATCATTTAATCGTATACAGGAATGTACCATTGTCCTTACTCCTCTTTCCCTTAGACCCCACGACTAGCCTATGGCTTAGGGTGTCCTGTCCCTCACTCAATGTGGGTCAAGGTCCTAATGAAAGCAATTGCTGTGCATCCAGGATTTTTGATATCTTTAAATATTTCCATGATTTATGCATATTGTGGATGCCAAGTGCTCAAACAATTATGAAATCAATATGGTGCACATGTGGAAAACATCCTTTCAATGATTTCCAACTACCGTTCTTATGCAGCGTTGCACGAACCTAGCACCAAGGAAACCCTCGTGCTACTAGGCTCTCATTCTATAATTATTCACCGACCTATATGGCATGCACACAAAAACCAACAATCTTTTCATCATTTTACTCCACATTTAGACACATTTTAACTACTCTACCCTCCCATCGATCAAATGTTGCATTGTTGTATAGATTTATAAGGCATTTTGCCATCATTTTCTGTATAAAGAACGGGAAAAACACACTAGAACAAGAAGGTGGGGTTGAACTAAGGCAAATCCTCATGCTTCAGTCCCCACAAACATTCATGAACATTGTTCTTAATTTTCACTAATTTTCCGCACCCAAAATGCATTTTCCCCTATTTTTAGTGGATTTTCTCTATTTTCCTTGTATTTTTCCTTATTTTCTGCATTATTTTATTATTAAAAATTCAAAATAGGTTATGGGTTGTGGCCTTAGTTCCTTCTTGCAACAAAAATGAAAATTTAGTTGGTGTTCCTATTTATTCTTTCATTTTTATGCCCAAAAACATCATTTTCCCTTGATTTTCCATATTTTACGTGTTTAGTGTATTATTTTGACCCACAAGATGCATGTTTTTTTGATTTTTTGATTATGATCAACAAACACTCATGGAAAATAGCAACATAAACAATTTTTAGCCCACATGAACAACATTTTATCAATCAAAAGCCATGAAATCTCAAATTTCCTTTGAAAACATTGAATTACCGCTTATTTGCGTGTTTCGGGTTTCATGTCCATGGCTGCAAATCTGAAAATCAGCAGCACTTCATGCTCATGACGATCACAAGTCACCATTTCCAGCCTGTGGAGCAATCCGATCCATGCCGGACAAGCCTCCACCATTCTTTCTTCTTCTTTTCTCTTCCCACATGAACTTACCCTTAGAAGAGAGAGAGGGAGGAGAGAGAAAGACTAGATTTCTATCTCAACATTCAGGCCATCAATGGAGGAGCGAAGACTGGTGATAGGACCAACAGGCAGAGGGGATTGAAGCCCCATACTCGATTGGTATGGTTGTTCACATGCATCATGCTTGATCTCCCATCATGATGGCACATTTTTCGGCGCAGGCAGGTGTGATCTTCTCCTCTCTCTCTCTTCTCCTCTCTCTCTCTCCACGATTTCTCTCCAACATTTCATGTGGCATTTTCAAATTTGGCTCCCAAAGGTCATGCCCACTTTGGCCACTCTAATGTCTACCTCTTCGCATCTTGACCGTTTCCTTGGCCATTTCCCCGTCCGGACTCGGAATTGAACTCTGAAAAATCCTGGGCGTCTGGCTTGGCATCCCGCATTGGCAGTAGCTTGTGTCAACCCGCACGACTGTCTAAAAAATTATGAAAAATCAACAAGTGTCGCACGGGCACCTTTAAAGCACTTTGGTGCTTAAAATCGTCTTAGGTCGAGCCGCCGCCTTTGACATTGGATATTTTTCCCTTGATATTCATAATTTTTAGCTATTTTTAAGCACTTTCCCGGCACCAAAATTCCGCTCTCAGAGTTATTAACTTCATTTGTTGAATGTTTTGATGAATTTATTAGAAAAAACTAGTGATATATCCATTTTGATTTTTAAGTCAATAACACTTGTGGAGATGGTCAAGGGAGTTGTGCAATTTCTCACCTTTGGTCCTTTGGCTAGGTATTAAAATATTTGTGAATATTTTTAAGTTAAGGGTTTGTTTTTGCTAAAAAAATGTTTTGGAAAGTATAATTAATGAAAAAGGAAGTGAATAATGAGTCATAATAAGGCATCTACATCTAAGTTACAATTCACACACTGGTTACAAGATGGTTTCAAGGAATTTACATGTTGCATCTTGGGAATGTGAGCCATGTCGAATAAAATGAAATTAGCTTTGGACCTTTTTTTTAGTACCCATGTGACAACAAAACTAGTTTTGAATATGTGTATTAGTCAATGGTTGAGAAACATGAACACTCGAAAAAAGGAATGATCCATGGACTCAAGTAGGCCATGCATTTATTTAGCCAGTTGCAATTGTAGCAAAAGACCATGTAGCATTGCGTCCATGACCACAAACGATTGCTGCTTTGAGGGAACCTCTCATGTGGCCTCAAAAATTTTCAAACATGACCTTGTCCATGTTTTGATGTGTGCTACAAAACAAATGGAGTTCATGGTGGGGTAGTTGGGTTATTACCATAAATAGGTCTTTGACTATGAGAAACACACATGAAAGTGTTCTTTGAACTAGTTTGTCAACTACACTTATCAAATTTATGGTCCAATCATCCTTAGAAATCAAGGCACTTATTGTTCACCCTTGCAACCTGCTACAAACAATGTATTTTGTAAGGATATAACTAGGTTACTCATGTTAATCGAAATTCAGCATATTCAACGGGTGGACTGTAGGCTCCATCCCTCCATCATCATTGAATTCAATAGGGATGCTCGTCAAAATTTGTAGGCAGTGATGGCAGAAGACCTTGATCTCCCAAATAAATGTCCCGCCTTCTTGCTTAGTCACCTTATATCCTTTGCTCCACCAAATGAGCTTTCCTTGATGATACCGCTGTTCTAAATATGAGTGTTCTAAATAAGGGATCAGACGACCCATCAACCTCTATGACAATTTCCTTGCAGATATTTGATCGATCTCTCCTAGACCTGCAAGGCAGTCATAGTATTAGTGCAATCAGAAATAATAAGGTTTAATCTTATTAAGATTAACCTTATTTTTAAATTCTATCCCCCCAAGGTCAGTTAACAAGACTGTGGACTTATTCTTGCCTATTCTGACGATCCTATAGGGCCCGTCCCATTTGGGCTCTAGCTTGCTTGGAAATAATTCACGTCGTGCGTCATAATACAGAACAAGCTGTCCTTTCTTGAAGGTGTATTTCTTGGCTTTGAGGTCATGTAGCTGCTTCATTTGGTGCTTCGCCACTTCTTGGTGCAATAAGCTCTGCAGCTTAAGCTCATCTAAATGTGCCAGTGTCGTCAAGCGCTCAAAAAGTGCATCTTCATCACTCAAAGAATGATTGATGGCAAACCGAATAGTCGGCAGCTCAATCTCTAAAGGCAAGACACACTTCTCTCCATATACTAACTTGAACGGGGTATGGCCAGTGGCTCGTTTGAAAGTCGTATTATAGGCCCACACTGCCACGTATAACTTTTTATCCCAATCCCGTTTCTTTTCCGACACAATTTTGGACAGGATGCCCATAAGCTGCTTGTTGGTGCTTTCAACTTGCCCATTGGCTTGCGGGTTATATGGGGTTGTCTTGTTATGCTTGATTTGCCAAGTCTCTGGCAAGCTTTTGATCACCTTATTTAGGAAATGGGTTCCGCGGTTCGACACTAATTCTTTCGGTGGACCAAAACGTCATATTATCTACTCTAAAAGGAAACTAGCAGTTTCTTTAGCATCATCTTTCCTTGTTGCACGTGCTTCTGACCACTTTGTGAAGTAGTCAGTTGCTACAATGATGTACCTCTTTTGCGTAGTCGACGATGGAGTAATAGGACCCACAAAGTCTATTCCCCACTTCTCAAATGGAAGTATCGCCATAATATGGGTGAGTGGTCGTTTCCTATTCTCTCAGCTATCATGTCATTGACAAATATCGCATCTCTTAACATACGCAAATGCATCCTGGAAGATGGCAGGCCACCAATAACTTGCTCTTAAAGCCTTTTGTGCTGTAAGCCATCCAACAAAATGGCCTCCGCAAGTAGAATCATGGCACTCTTCCAAAATGAATGGCACCTCGTCAGGCATCACACATCGGCGATAGATGTCATCAACCCCTCGCTGATATAATGTACCTGCAATCAAGGCAAACTTTAACGCTTGCTACTTAATTTTCCTTCTCTCAGCTTTAGATAATTTGGATCCTGCCTCTCCCGTTGATAAATAATGCGTTATTGCAGCATACCAGGAGGGAATAGATGCCGTATCTATTCTAAATAACAACTCCATGTCACTACCTTTAGCCACCACAGATTCTTTTGGCTCCCCAAAGTCCACAAGACATTCCACGATGCCTTGCAACCTTGGTGGCTTACTCCTGATTTCATAATCAAATTCCTGCAAAGTGATTAACCACTTCGCTAGACGATCAGGCGGCTGTAGCTTATTCATCAATAATCGAAGCCCCTCTGCCTTCGTATAAAGCACGACTTCTCATAAAGAATATAATGCCTGAATTTCTTGGTCCCAAAGACCATCGCTAGACACAGCTTCTCCATGTAGGTATAATTGATTTCGGATACCCCCAGCTTCCGGCTAGCAAAAGCAATCGGGTGGTATCACTTTTCTTCCCAAATTTGGGCTAAACAGCAGAGCTGACACTATACATGGTGGCTACCGAAAATATGTAGAACACCTCACCTCTTTTAGGTGCTTTTAAAACGGGCGCTCTTGCTAGCTCCTGTTTCACATCCTTGAATGCTTCCTTACAAGGGTCACCCCATTCAAACGAACAGCTAAAGGACAATAAATTCGTAAGAGGCAACGTTCTTTCTGCCAAGGCATTTATGAATCTACGGTAGTAACCAACCGAAGATAGAAAGCTATGAACTTCTTTCGGAGTGCGTGGTGGACCCATGGCAACTATAACTTTGACCTTCTTGGGGTCTGTTGCAATTCCTACCGAACTGACCACATGACCCAACAATAGCCCATAAGGTACTCCAAAAACACACTTCCGTGGGTTTAAGGCGATGCAAAATTGTCTACAGCGCTCAAAACATTTTCTTAAAATGATCAACTGCCTTTCTCTCACGGTGGCGGCCCCTAAGTCATCAATAAACACCTTCAACTCTTCAGGGGATATGTCACCGAATGTCTTATTTGCTATTCGTTGCCACGAACCAGGCGCATTGCATAAACCAAAGGCCATCACATGGTATGCAAAAGTACCAAATACAGTAATAAAAGTTGTCTTCAACTTGTCCTCTTCTGCAATTGCCATCTGGTTATATCCTGCAAAGCAATCCATAAACGAATATATCTCCCTAGCCGCTAATTGATCCAAAATCAGGTCAATAAATGGCAACGGGTAGTAGTCCTTAACTGTCTGCTTATTCAGCTCCCTAAAGTCTACACATAATCGAATTTGATTATTTTTCTTCTTTCTGATCACAACCGGCGAACACCATTCCGTGTGTTGCACAAGAAAAATCAAACCTGCTTTCCGAAGCTTCTGTAACTCTTCAAACAGCCCGTCCCTCAGTTCGAAAGGCATACGCCTTTCTTTTTGTCATACAGGACGATTGCCCTCTTTCAACGGAATTGTATGAACAGCAAGACTAGGAGGAATGCCCCTCAACTCATCATAACTCCAGGCAAAGATATCACGGAATTCTTGAATTAAGGCCACATAGTCCTCCCTTTATGCTATGCTGAGCAGAGAACCCAATTTGATTGGCCATGAATCATCAGGCGTACCAAGGTCTAGCTCGATAACATCTGCATCTCTTATACAATCTTGGCCCTGCAAAACGAATCACCCTAAAGTCCAACAGGCATTCTACATTTGCAACAGTGACATGGACCTTAGTAATGCAGCCTTCCGGATGTCTCAAACTATCATCTGCCATTTTGAGAATTGTGGAGGTATCTTTCTGGATCGCAAGACCCAACCTTTCCATCAGTTTAGAACTCATAATGTTAACAGATAATCCCGTGTCGACAATGGCATAATCTACTAATATCCCATCGACATAGGCTGCAACCCTTGGGCAATGCTTCTCAGCATGCTCGAACCAGTCATCACCAACTCGCACAATACCCAAAGGTTCTACGATATACCCGGTATGTAGGATCTTTCTAAATTCCTTACGTACTCCTGGGGAAAGATTAATAAGCTGTAGAAGATTCACATCTGGCTTGACTTCACAAAGAGAGCTCGCCAAATTGAATTCATGATAGTTCGATAGAGCTCGCTTTTCACGCCAAACCATCCGCTCTTTAGGTCGCTGAACCGGCTTTATTGCCTCTTTCTTAACTTTCACCTTCTTCTTTGGTGGTTCCTTATCGGCTTTACTTTCCACGGGCTTCAAAGGTCCCCCTTCCATGGCAGGATCCAAAACTTGCGTTCCTTTGTCGCCTTGTTTAGGGTTTCCGTCGACATGCTTATCCTTGTTGGCTTCTCTACCCTTTTGACCTCTTGTAAGAACAGCTCGCAGATTAGAGGTTTCAGCATCATTAACGCGTATAGCCTCAATCAAACTAACCCCACTACCACTAGGTAGCTCCTCCACTGTAGTCTTTGGTTGTTGAAGTATTTGTTTAGGCCCGTCTTCTTGCTGGGAATCATTTCCTTGCACATGATGATTAATAGGCCTTGGTTGCCGACTACCTCGCTAGAGGAAACTTATCTTACTCCAGCAAGTAGCTACTAAATGGCCGGATTTTCCACAGATGTCGCACTTAACATTTGGGCAAATTCTTGGGTAGTGTTGCCCACCATACCATTTGCAACTAAACCTCGAAGGTGCACCCTCATCTGGGTATCTACTTCCTATCAAATTTTGTTGTTTTTTAAGGAAGTTGACATCAATGGCTATTTGCCGATACTGCTCCGTAATCATGTCGGTATAATGCTTCATCATGTCCTTAACCTCGCCAAGAACATTGGAAGCACTTGACTCATAGCCTTGGTCATTACCATGTCGTTCCATCGGCCTAACAATTCGATTAGGCACTAGTTGTTGAGCCATAGGCATGGTATTAGAATTGACCGCCTGGCCTCCACCATTTGGAGCCATTTGACTGCCCGTAGGCATCGACATGCCAGAGGGAGCTGGTAATAAAGGGACATTCTGCATCATGTTCCCTCTCCCATTAGGGTTAGCCATCGCTATCCCTTGGCCACTACTGCCATTGGCCATCGCCACATTGTTTCCCAATACTAAACCCATATTCGAATTGCCTCGAGAAGCATAGGCTGCTTGTAGTCGGGATTCCACCTCTTGTGCTCGTGTAATGGCAGTATCTATATCCCACAAGGGGACACTACTCAACTACAGTTGGATATTAAAGTCCAAACCATGTAGGAAATATTGCAATTGGGCAGCTGTGGGGATAGGAATAGAGGTGTCCAACTTACGGAAAACCTCTTTTATTTTCTTCGCATAAGCACGAATATCCTCGTGTGATTCTTGGCGGGTCACGTTGAGTACACGCAACCAATATTGCCCACCCCTTTTAGGGGCAAACTCCCTTCGAAAAGCTCCATAAAATGAATCAATATTCAATAGGGTTCCAGCTTCTAAACCATGATACCATATAGCGGCTCTTCCTTTGAGAGTCATGTTGAAGAACATCATTAAATGTCCTTCTTCTTGGATGCGACAGTTAAACATCAGCTTTTGAAACTCCCTAATGTGGAGTTCCGCATCTTCCTCCACTAGCCCATTAAAAATGGGTAGCGGGTAACCTAGAGCCGGCAAATCCATCATTCCTACTGGAATTGCAATAGGTTGCGCCATGACGAGGATTGGATTTTTACTAGGAATAAGGGACGGTGGGGTTACACCCCCCGCATTTGATATAGACTGGCTTATGGAAGAAAGGGGAGCACTAGAGATTCCACCTTCTCCTAACTTACTGCTTGTGGCCCCAAGACCACTAGATTCACTCCCTCGTAAGGGTTCAGCACCGCTATGCTTAGGGGAATATTTCCTAAAAATTTCAGCACGTCGCCTAGCTCTTTCGTCTCTCTCTTGCTTTTGGATTTCTGCTAGACGATGCTTATCAATAAATAACGGATCAATCACAGTATCCTTTGGCATAAACTGCTAGTTGGTTCCTAGACAACCAGGATTCGAGGACCGCCCCTTATAAGAGGCTCCCAGCAAACGCATCACTGATGGAACCTAGAACGGGCCGGCACTGGCTCGTGCACTAGCTGGACCTCTATCACACGCGCTCAACAATCCCACGGCCTCGCGGCCAGGAGCGTTGATGACACATACATTGCCTTCCTAGACATCTTGTGTTTGTATTACGTTGTTTGTAGTCCACTCTTCTCTCACCCACTACTCCTCAGAGGGAGTCCCTTACACATTGCCTAATGGCATGCAGCATAGACATAGGGGGTCCTCCAACGGCTGAATGCCGCCACCCCTCTGCGACTCTCCTACACCTTGGGGATTGGCCCCTCGGTGCATTGCTCAACATATAAACATTCCATACAAAATCCACTCAAGGTATCATTTAATCATATACACGAATGTACCATTGTCCTTACTCCTCTTTCCCTTAGACCCCACGACTAGCCTATGGCTTAGGGTGTCCTATCTCTCACTCAACGTGGGTCAAGGTCCTAATGAAAGCAATTGCTGTGCATCTAGGATTTCTGATACCTTTAAATATTTCCATGATTAATGCATATTATGGATGCCAAGTGCTCAAAAAATTATGAAATCAATATGGTGCACACGTGGAAAACATCCTTTCAATGATTTTCAACTACCGTTCTTATGTGGCATTGCACGAACCTAGCACCAAGGAAACCCTCGTACTACTAGGCTCTCATTCTATAATTATTCACCGACCTATATGGAATGCACACAAAAACCAGCAATCTTTTCATCATTTAACTCCACATTTAGACACATTTTAACTACTCTACCCTCCCATCGATCAAATGTTGCATTGTTGTATAGATTTATAAGGCATTTTGCCATCATTTTATGTATAAAGAGCGGGAAAAACACACTAGAACAAGAAGGTGGGGTTGAATTGAGGCAAATCCTCATGCTTCAGTCCCCACAAACATTGTTCTTAATTTTCACTAATTTTCCGCACCCAAAATGCATTTTTCCCCTATTTTTAGTGGATTTTCTCTATTTTCCTTGTATTTTCACTTATTTTTTACATTATTTTATTACTAAAAATTCAAAATAGGTTATGGGATGTGGCCCTTAGTTCCTTCTTGCAACAAAAATGAAAATTTAGTTGGTGTTCTATTTATTCTTCCATTTTTATGCCCAAAAACATCATTTTCCCTTGATTTTCCATATTTTACGTGTTTTAGTGTATTATTTTGACCCACAAGATGCATGTTCTTCTGATTTTCTGATTATGATCAACAAACACTCATGGAAAACAGCAACATAAACAATTTTTAGCCCACATGAACAACATTTTATTAATCAAAAGCCATGAAATCTCAAATTTCCTTTGAAAACATTGAATTACCGCTTATTTGCGTGTTTCGGGTTTCATGTCCATGGCTGCAAATCTGAAAATCAGCAGCACTTCATGCTCATGACAATCACAAGTCACCATTTCCAGCCCGTGGAGCAATCTGATCCATGCCGGACAAGCCTCCACCATTCTTTCTTCTTCTTTTCTCTTCCCACATGAACTTACCCTTAGAAGAGAGAGAGGGAGGAGAGAGAAAGACTAGATTTCTATCTCAGCATTTAGGCCATCAATGGAGGAGCGAAGACTGGCGATAGGACCAGCAGGCAGAGGGGATTGAAGCCCCATACTCGATTGGTATGGTTGTTCATAGGCATCATGCTTGATCTCCCATCATGATGGTGCATTTTTCAGCGCAGCCAGGCTTGATCTTCTCCTCTCTCTCTCTCCACGATTTCTCTCCAACATTTCATGTGGCATTTTCAAATTGGGCTCCCAAAGGTCATGCCCACTTTGGCCACTCTAATGTCCACCTCTTCGCATCTTGATTGTTTCCTTGGCCATTTCCCCGTCCGGACTCGGAATTGAACTCTAAAAAATCCTGGGCGTCCGGCTTGGCATCCTGCATTGGCCATAGCTCGTGTCATTCCGCACGACTGTCTGAAAAATTATGAAAAATCAACAAGTGTCGCACGGGCACCTTTAAAGCACTTTGGTGCTTAAAATCGTCCTAGGTCGAGCCGCCGCCTTTGACATTGGATATTTTTCCCTTGATATTCATAATTTTTAGATATTTTTAAGCACTTTCTCGGCACCAAAATTCCGCTCTCAGAGTTATTAACTTCATTTGTTGAATGTTTTGATGAATTTATTAGAAAAAACTAGTGATATATCCATTTTGATTTTTAAGTCAATAACACTTGTGGAGATGGTCAAGGGAGTTGTGCAATTTCTCACCTTTGGTCCTTGGGCTAGGTATTAAAATATTTGTGAATATTTTTAACTTAAGGGTTTTTTTTTGCTAAAAAAACGTTTTGGAAAGTATAATTAATGAAAAAGGAAGTGAATAATGAGTCATAATAAGGCATCTACATCTAAGTTACAATTCACACACTGGTTACAAGATGGTTTCAAGGAATTTACATATTGCATCTTGGGAATGTGAGCCATGTCGAATAAAATGAAATTAGCTTTGGACCTTTTTTTAGTACCCATGTGATAACAAAACTAGTTTTGAATATGTGTATTAGTCAATGGTTGAGAAACATGAACACTCGAAAAAAGGAATGATCCATGGACTCAAGTAGGCCATGCATTTATTTAGCCAGTTGCAATTGTAGCAAAAGCCCATGTACCATTGCATCCATGACCACAAACGATTGCTGCTTTGAGGGAACCTCTCATGTGGCCTAAAAAATTTTCAAACATGACCTTGTCCATGTTTTGATGTGTGCTACAAAACAAATGGAGTTCATGGTGGGGTAGTTGGGTTATTACCATAAATAGGTCTTTGACTATGAGAAACACACATGAAAGTGTTCTTTGAACTAGTTTGTCAACTACACTTATCAAATTTATGGTCCAATCATCCTTAGAAATCAAGGCACTTATTGTTCACCCTTGCAAGCTGCTACAAACAATGTATTTTGTAAGGATATGACTAGGTTACTCATGTTATACTATGGTGGTGATATTAAGTTGGTTTCCTATTATCCTTTTAGTTAGTGAGTGAATCAATATTATAGTTTTGCTCAATCATTTTCCAACTTTTTTTTCACTATTCCCTAGGTCCAAGGACTTAGGAAAATACGCCACCTCTTGTAGCACATATCTACATAGAGGGCCTTTTCTTTTTCTTTTTGCTTAAGACATTATTCACTCCACTTTATGCATGTTTGGTCTCCTTTCATTATCAAGCATGAGTGACATTTTGTAGATGTTATAAGTTTTCCTCATTATGAATCACCTTCTTATTGATTTGAAATATTAAGTGCTTCAATAGTGTGATTTTCATTTAATATCTATTGTCCAAGTACTAGTTCATGGACCTCATTTCTAATTTTCCTAAATGTACCTCCAAAATATAGCATGTTGTAGTGTTTCTCCAATGTGACTTTTTTTTCTTTAAAACATTTAAGTCACCCTTGTTGACATTTGTTTGGTCTCCTTTCATTATCAAGGTGAGAGTGAATTTGAAGGTGTACTTGGTTTTTGGTATATCTCGTGTGAATCCTTGTGTCATAGCTCAAACCTGTTCAAAAAAATTTGTTTGGTAGAGTGATGCATATGCCTACAAAAGGTGGAACTTTATTGCTTGGTAGGACAAAATTAAGCACCATTTCAATTATGTTGTGTCCATGTTTGACATGCTAGACTTTTAGTTTGAGAATTGAAAAAGATGCAATGGGCTAAATATTTGGGTTTAAAGAGCCAAATAATGAGAACAATTGGAGGAGTGCCATCTATAGGGTTTAAAAAGCCAAGTGACATGAAGATTTGAGGAAGGTTGATTTGGTGATGACATGGTTTTGAGTGCATGAAACAAGGCTCACTTTGATATATCAATGGATTCTTTTTTCTATCATGTAGTTTCTCATAGGTTGATTACAACCTTAGTTTAGATGTGTACATGATTCCACCTTTTAGTATTTGAATGCATACCTTATAGGATTACATGTTGCATTTAACTCTATCGATTGTTAATGCCTAGTAGTGCTTTATTGCCAAGTAAAATTCTCATTTCCTTTCTAGTTTAATACTCACATGACATGTTATTAATAATTTTGTGAATATCTCCTACAATGTCATATATGCTAGCATGGCAAATTGTTGAATTCTCAATAATGTTTGGCACTAGTATTGTATTTGGTTTAGTTCGTAATCTAATTCTAACTCCTCTTACATCATAACACATTAAGAATAATCTACAAGCTTCCTACTTACTCTTATAATGTTCTAACACTAGCATTAACCCATGTAGCCAAAAGGTTTTTCCTATGAGTATTGCTCACATATACAAATTGACTATAAATGATATACACCTTTAATCTACTACTAAAAAGGAACTTAGAACACTAAGCATATTTTGATGTGTATATATTAATGCTTCTATTTAAGTCTTCTTATTCTTTCACATCTTAACTACAATGTTATAATTTTTCTCTCTCCTCTTAAGAGTACCTACCTTCACTCTCCTCATACTCTACTTCAAACCAAGCCATTGTTGTGACTACTAATGCCCCAAGATTGTGTTTCTTCATTTTGTTACCACCATACTATCTACTTTGCCTCTAAGTCATAAACGGGAAGCATTCTCTCAAAAGCCCAAGGACTAGCCTAATTTCATATGCACTCTCTCTTTTTGACATGGATATACACAATGTAATTTTGTTTATGGGAAGTGAAGGGGATAGTAGCCAGGAGGTGCTCTGAACATCTACAATACATGTTGCATTATTACTCCTCACTAATATTCTTCTTGTTTGGTTTGTAGGTTGCAATCACCTCCTCTCCTTGAAAAACATGGTACATGTTTGAACTTTGATGTATTCTATTCTTGTTTCAAAGTTGATAATCAATTTGTGTGAAATTAATAGAGTTTTTTTCCTAGCCTTGGTGCAATTCAACTTTTCTTCTTATATATGTCTCATGTCAACACACTCATGGGCATGCGTGCACACTCACATGCACACACAAACACACATACTCTTTCTCTCCAAGGAAACAAGCCTATTGATGGGCTCAAAGATGCATTTTATAAAGTAAGTAAAACTACGAGTGTAATATCCATGAGGGTGTTTGAAAGCACAATCAGAGATCCACATAAATATGTGCACAAAGTTTAGAGAGTAGGCTTGCATATAAACATGGAAATGGGCATGTCATTTTCAAGTATTTAAAAAAGTAAAGGAGTTGCTAGTTGTATATCCATTTTGAGTTGCAATGATGCAACTAGTAGCTCCTTGCTTTTTCTACTCCTATAAATATTTACATCAATGACCACTAGAATGTAACAATTTCTCTTAAACTATTTGTAGAAATTTATTCACAAGTATATATCTAGTACATACGTACATTTTAAAGTTATCATTTGGACTAAATTACAAAAAAGAGAAATGTTATAGTTAAAGTGCATCATGTACTTAGTGCCTAATCCAAGAGATGTGTTATACAAAGCCACATGCTAGGGAAAAGGCATCATTAATGCACATGCCTCACTTGTGTACATTGGGCTTGCTACTATAAGGAAGTGCATGTGGTGGTGAAGCATGAGGATCTCCTCTTGAAGAGGTACATAGTGTGGGGTTTCAAGTAAACTTTCTCCCTACCAAAGGTGTTGGTCCATGTGGTTCCCTCTACCCATCCTTGCAAAATCTTGCTAAAGATACACGTATTGAGAAATGACAAACTTACAAATTGAGCAACTTACTAATTTGGTAACTAATTCAACTAATCTACTAGTATACTAGTTGCTAATGTACCAATAGATCTACTAATTTACTATCCCTAAACCTACTAAATTACTAACATATTGACTTAGGAGTATAAATCACTAATATACTAACTAGCTAACCTACTAGCTATACCTACTAAAATTTTGATGTCACTTCTAGATCTAGAAATGCTATAAAGCTATAAAAAATCAATTTGCAAAGTTACCTACTAATAGAACCTAATAACCTACTAATCTAGCAAACCTATAATCTACCAAGCTTAACGGTCTAACCTTTTCAAGTGGTGAACATGGAGAGAGAAGAACAGGAAAGAGAACGATTGATGAATGAGAGAGAAAGGCTGTAAGAAGAAAGAGAAAGAATAAAGAGGTATGAGAAACATTTGAAGAAGAGAGAGAAACACAAAAAAGGAAAGAAGATGATAGCCATGAAAGCTGTGAGGAGAGAGATGAAGCAAGAAAATATTTATACTACATCAAAATCTGGTACAAAATGATTAGTATGTTCACCTTTTATGCCTACCCCTATGTACCCTATTTCCCATCTCTTATATTCCATCCGCACTCAAAAGGAATTTTTGTCCTAAAAAAAATTATTGGACTATTTAGAATGGCTAAATGTAAAGGTGATCAAAGTACTACTTTGTTACAAGTGGCTACAAAAATAAGAAAATCACTAGAATGTACTAAGTAATGGATGGAATCAAAAGTGGAAAATCAAATAGACCATATGAACATCTATTATAAATGATAAAACAGAGAACTAGACCACCATAGCTCCAAGAAAAGACACTTGTAAACAATAGGCAGAAGTTGTTGTCTACTACAGGTGTTGTTGTGGTAAAAATAAGTTATTTTTTGATGGGCTTATCCAAATTGTGTGCTATGAGTCAAAAGAAAGATCATTGGACATAACTTCAGCCCATATAGACGTTTCTCCTCTGTACTCAAATTAGAAGTAAAATGAGCCAAAACAATAAGCTGTCCACAAATTGTTGGCAGTAGAACAAGAGATAAAATGACTAGTTTTCAACCAAATAAACCTCTAAAAGATAAATATTTGATCTCAATATGGATGTTGGCCTAATGAAGGTGCAAAATCCATCCGATAACCTCCTAGATCCAAATGTATACCATCATAATAATGATCAAAATTAAGAAAAGTGTCTTCAAACTCATAATCTTAACCACCTTGATCAAATGGGTAGGAAGAAAGATCCCCATAATCATATCCATCAGCCATCATGAATCTCATGTACATCCTCATTAGTAGCATACCAATCATCATAGTCATTACCAAAGTCTTCATAGCCATAATCCTATGCATACCACTCTTCTTCTAGTTGGTGTAGACCCTGGTTAAGTGTGAGTTGATGCATATCCTCAACTAATCCATCATAAGCATGATAAAAAAATTGAGGGTCTTGATTTTCAACATGTTCATATCCTTCCACAAAATTTTCCATAAAGTTTCACACTTACTAAGTGATCTTCATATGCATTGTCTTCTCCTAGGTGATCCTCTTGTTCATCATCTTGGTCTTCTTGATATTAATATTGTTGGTCTTTATCGAGTCTTCATCTTCCTCATTAGCCTCTTCTCGTTCTTCCTCTTGCCCATCATAAAATCCATTATCCACTTCAGAATCATCATTATCTTGAAGAAACAAAGAATTCAACATTGCCTTCGATTGATTTTCATTGACATGATGTCCATGATCAATGGGATAATCCTCTTCATCATGGCTTTGTACAAAGTATACTTGCTATCCATGGTTTAATTCTGCAAATTTAGACATATGACTAGCATCATAATACTCTAAAGAATTAACCACATCTTTTAGAGTAGGTTAAACATTACCCTCATAACTACACTAAGTAGTAATCAATGCAATCATTTTCATTTTCCATTCAACATGCTTTAGCAAAATATTTATAGCCATCTCCACACAATTGTGAATATTCTCATGGTTGATACAAAGACGAATGAAAATGAATGTAGTATATTCCTCTATCTTGGTAGAAAAATTTCCAAGAATTTTGACCAATGAAAGCATACTAACATCCAAAATTTCCGATTCTAGTTGTCCTTCCAATGAAGCCCATGATTGCTTCCTAAACCAGTGGAGGTGTATGAACTATCATAGCCCACTGATTAGCATTGATCTTGGCAAAGAGAATGGAAAGAAATACCAATACATATTCTAACTACTATTGAGATGACTAATTAAGCGATGATACAAACCACTGTAATACATCCTTGCCTTGAAGAGATTGTAGAAGAGTAGTACCACTGTTGCAAAAATACTTCATTGATGCCCACAAATTAGCTTTAATCTCTAGTTTGTCCATGGTTAGTAATCCCAACAATATTATTTTGGCTTCCACATTACATATATATTCTTGTAAGGCACTGTGATCATAGAGATTGATATGAGCTTGCATTACACCTTGTTGAACCAATTGAGAAGTATGAGGTTTTAACGGATGGATCACAATCAAACTTACATCCACCACTTTAAATGCTAGTTGATAGTCATCATAAGTCATGAATGCACATGCCAAAGAATCCATAATATCTATCAAAGGAATATCCATACTATTAGAATCAATATCTCTAATAAGACTTATAATACTCCGTTTCCCTACTTGTGGAGAGTGCAATCCTATAGTACCTACAATTACTAAATCAACCATAACTTTTGATCCGATTGAAAACACTTTGCTCTTTGAATAAAGTACTTAATATTAAATTTTAGATCAGGGAAGAAAAATATATGATAGCCCAAACTTGGCTGACTGAAACTTTCCAAAACTTGCCTTATTTGGATAAGCCCATAAGAGGTCTATAAATCTAACTTTGATTGTGTTGAACCTTGTAGAATCATTGATAGAGCTGAGAGCACTATGTAGGATACCAATATACGAGTTTATAATCTCTGAAAAGAAATCAAAGTCCTAGACCACCCATTTTAATGACTGCAATGAAGGAGTAATGTCCTAAAATCACTATATGGATTGAATTGCTACGAAGATGAATGAATCATTGCCAACATAAGCACTTGAATTTCCAATATGATCATTTGAAGGATCCCATGCCATCACAAGCATGTCATTAGCACAACCAATGTACCTAGTAATGCTCTATGATCCAAGAGCTCACAAAAGAATAATGACTTTTCAGCTTACCTCTTATAGTGTTGTGTGTCTAGTATTCCTTATGAGATACAATATCCCACCATGGATTTCTATGAAGAAGGGACACCTAATCCTTAGCTTGCTCCTAGGCACTACAAAGTAAAAAATATGGGCATCTATTTATGTCCATTAATTGATGAGATTTAGATTTTATGGGAGAAGGGGATTATTGTGAAAGACATGAGCAAGCATATTGGAAGGAGGTTTGCTAACATACAAGCCATTCTTATACGGACCATGCAAGTGAAGAGCACCCTGCCACGGCACAAATCGAACCACGAACCGGCTAGGTAGAGGCTGCAAATACATTGCTGGCCATGAAAACCTGCAAGAAAACTCTTCTTTCTCACCAAGAACCATGCTCTCCAAACACATAAGAGAGAGACACACAAGAAATTTGACAATTCTTCCATCCTCACCCTCTTCCTCTTCCTCACTCTCCATTAGATCTTGCAATGAAAGCACAAGAGAGGGAAACAAGAACAAGAAAGATGAGAGTTGTGCCAAAATGAGAGAGAGGGAAATGAAGCGTGAAAGGAGAAGATAAAGGAAGAGAGAGGGTGTAACCACCTCAACCTCCCACCCTCCTCAAATCACCCGACAAGCCTCCTCCTTTTCTTTTCTTGATATATAAAATTAAATTGCATACATATTGGCTAAGGTCTAAAGACCCTTCAATTTTTGGAATGAGACAAAAGGTGTTTGACCTTCCCTTTTCCTTTCAACATTTTTTAATGTGAGCCTTTTGGACTACACATTTTACATTACTTCATATTTGAAATTTTACAAAGGGGTACAAAAGCAAAGTGTTAGTTTGCAAAGGATGTTTCCATGTTTAGCACATTTTGATGCCTTTATTTGCACTGATTTCCTGGTCATCATTTCCTCCCACGCTTAAGTGTGAAGCGTCCCCGCGAACAAAATTGAAGAAGAACCACAATCAGCTCTTGCAAAAATCTTCATCTTCGGTCTTCATTTTTTTTTCTTCGTCATCTTTGAATTGTCATTGGATAGGGAGGGAAATAACACACAAAAATAAAATCACAACTAGGACGTTGAAGCCTAGGGTTAAAAAGGACACCAAACAAAAATCGAAAGAGAGGGCTCTTCAATAAATTGAACACAAGAACATCATCACTTAATAGGGGGAAAGAAAACCGCACTATGAAGCACATAAATAAGACCCAAGAAAAATATAAACTTTAAGCACACCCTTACGAAGGATAAAAACTTAAAGTTCTCCCACCCCATAGTTTTGAAAAGGGAAAAGAGGTAGGTTTTATTAAAAATAAAACTAAAAATTAGGAAAGCAATCTCTTATGTGATGAGGGTGGGCATGGAAATTCTTGATTGAGAAGAATGGATATAAGGAAGATGAAAGCCACCCATATGAATGAGTCATTATATAGGTGGTTTATTAAGATTATATGATTTATGTTAATATTCATTATTTTAAGTAGAACATTGAAGATAAGGTAACCAGATGGTTCAAGTCGTGATGCCACGTGGAAAGATTGGTAGTCAAGTGCAGCTTTGAAACCGTATGGCGCAGAAAAGGCATGGAAAGATGGAGATGACAGAGACGTTGGCTAGATGTGAGGATTCAAGAATGAGGAGGAGCTGGAGCCATATGCGTATTAGGGATGATGCAGGGAGAGCCCAAAGAATGGCGGAGAAATCAAAGGATACAAGTTGCTGTATGAGAAGTCCAAGTTGGAGGGAGAGGAAGAGGAGAGGATAGTGGAGCAAGACGGGTGGAAGGAAGACTCTGGCTATTCCAAACGGCAACGCGCTAGGCGTCCAGGAGGACGAACTCGCCATCATCTTTGATGGCAGTCGAGGCAGACGACGGGTGTTTGTGATGTGGCAGTGGTCATGCATCCTGTCGCACTTCAACTACACAGCCCAAATGGGCCCCAATTTGGGCGACCTGCAGCTCCTGTGGCCGATTGTACATGAGGGTGGTGGACCTATCACGGGAGGTGTAGAGGAAGGTGCTAGAAGGGAGTGGGGAGGCGGTGTTGTACGGGGTGACGAGGTGTTGAAGAAAATAGCCGTCTCTTAATCTCTGTTGAGAGAGAGAGGGATGCACATAAAGGCTACAGAAATGAGAGCTATTATGGTAGCCATGGATTTTGGAAGGTGGAATGATGGGAAGGTTAAAGAGACTGGTGAAAACGAAAGGGTGCCATCTTCTTTGCCCTCCTGCAGCCAATGGAAGGACATCTTCTCTTTCTTTCTTCCAAGAAATTAGCATGCATTGTTGAAGATTTCTGAAACCTTTAATGGATAAACCTCAAAAAACCTTGTTTCTCACAAGCTCCATAGCCACCTCTTTCCCGGCCAGTGCACCAAATGAAGAGCACCCTGCCACGGCACAAATCGAACCACGAACCGGCTAGGTAGAGGCTGCAAATACATTGCTGGCCATGAAAACCTGCAAGAAAACTCTTCTTTCTCACCAAGAACCATGCTCTCCAAACACATAAGAGAGAGACACACAAGAAATTTGACAATTCTTCCATCCTCACCCTCTTCCTCTTCCTCACTCTCCATTAGATGTTGCAATGAAAGCACAAGAGAGGGAAACAAGAACAAGAAAGATGAGAGTTGTGCCAAAATGAGAGAGAGGGAAATGAAGCGTGAAAGGAGAAGATAAAGGAAGAGAGAGGGTGTAACCACCTCAACCTCCCACCTCCTCAAATCACCCGACAAGCCTCCTCCTTTTCTTTTCTTGATATATAAAATTAAATTGCATACATATTGGCTAAGGTCTAAAGACCCTTCAATTTTTGGAATGAGACAAAAGGTGTTTGACCTTCCCTTTTCCTTTCAACATTTTTTAATGTGAGCCTTTTGGACTACACATTTTACATTACTTCATATTTGAAATTTTACAAAGGGGTACAAAAGCAAAGTGTTAGTTTGCAAAGGATGTTTCCATGTTTAGCACATTTTGATGCCTTTATTTGCACTGATTTCCTGGTCATCAGCAAGACTTTCTGGGATTCGAGAAGTACTAAGGTCTCTTTGCTTCCATTCTCGTTCTTAGTATCTCACATGGCACATTTATGCTTGCATTGACTAGGTACATATATTGTGAGAGGCCTGGTCACATCGAGTTACCATGCATATCCATTGTTGGAATCTCAAAGATCGCAAACCATATGGAAGATAGTCTATTAGGGGCATAGGGTATTCTTGCTGAACGGCCACAAGTTGAGAGGAGGATTCATTGGAAAACCTCCCACATGAACGAATGCCCAAAGCTAGTATGAGTGAAAGATGGTTCACAAAGAGTAGCTTCCAAGTGAAATGCAACGGTTTTTAGTTTTCTACAAGTTTTTGATTGAATTTCTAGCATTTTCATACAATCGATTATTGTAATTGCAAGGCATGCCATGAGGTTTCCTTCGTTGACTGCCCCCTCTACAGCACCCTATGTTGGGGTGATCGTTGGTGTGGCCAAGAATAGTGGGATGGGGTGTATTGGGGTCTTTCCCTTGCCTTCCACTACCGGTCTTGGTCCAACTTCCTCCATTGTTGTGCTTGTACTTAGCATGTCCTCCTTCACCGGGATCATCATCGCCAATTCCTGAGATTGGAAGTATTGCTCCACAAATCTCCGAATGGCAAGAGCAATCTCCTCTTCTTCTTGTTTCCTCAAACTTTCTTCCTCCTCGTATTTCCTCCTTCAGCACTCTTCTTCTAGTCTTTTTAACTCCTCTTTTACCCTTTGTAGCCCTATGTTTTGCTCAATGGTGGAGTGGGCCTTCTCTATGGGGATTTTGAGGGTAATCTTCCTTCTACCCCCTTGGATTGAGCACTCTGAGCCTTGCTGCTCACTAATTGTTCTTTCACTTGAGGCTTCTTGGTGTTGAGGTGGTTAGTCATGCCCCTCTTCATCAATGACTATTACCGCATCGTGTTGTTTCTCTTTACGGGTTTCTTCTCTCTCATATTCTCCTCTTGAAATTGAGATGGTTGGGCTCACTGGGGTAGGGGAGTGGTGCTCCTCATGGTCTGGTGATGGCTCTTGGTGAGTTGGTGTGATAACTCCAAGGTTTCTTCTATTGCCTCTCTCACTGCCTCTTGTAGTGCTTCTTGGATGATGGATATTAGTACTCCTCCAAAGCCTATGGTTGAGACCTTGGAGGTATGTTTCTTCCTTTCAAATTCTGGAGTGGTCGTCGCTAGGGACTCTCCTCCTACCATCCTTGGTGCTGCGACTAGCACCCTTGCCAAGCCCTATATAATTTTTCAAGCATAGGCATTCAATTCACCTTGCCTCGATTCTACTCATAAAATCATTCTATCTTTGGCTCAAAAAGAGTGTATGGATCATCTTAGCGTTCAACCGAATGGTGGGATCTAGGATATCTGCTAGGTTGATGCCTCATTGGTGTAGACCCTTCTTTTTTCCATTCCTAGCATTCCATACACATCCCTCTTGGGTCTACTTCTTGGCTTCTCTACTTGCCCCAGTGTCTTTTCTACCATTTTTGGGCTAAGGGGAGCCACCACACGTCTAGAAGTCTTACCTTGCCTGACGGTCTCTGTGCTAATGTTCCTTTGGACATCAAAGGTTCTCAAGAATTTAGTGCACTTGCTATGGTCTATGTCTTGTCCTAGCTTCTCCAGGTACTTGGTAAAGTTGCATCGTTCCACCATCTGGGTCACCACCTCTTCAGCTGTCACCACTCCTTCGAGATTGTGAATGTTGAGATACTTTATTTAGTTGAATGTCCTAATTTCCATGGCCAGCCCATATATTCTATGTTCCTCCTCTAAAAGGGGAAGCCTATGGGCTTTATCCTGCTATCCTACCATTTAGGTTCATGTTGCCACACAACATCCACAATTAGTCTCTTTAAAGGGTGTCTCTTACATAAAAAGTAAGTTGGCTAGAAAGATGAATGTTTGAAAGTAAAAACTCTCATACAAAGAGGAATATAACCCACAAAAAGCTTGCAAGTTAAGAATTTGCATACTAATCAATCCATACCTTCATTCTTATTTTTAAAATTCAGTTCTCATTTTGAGTTTTCATCATTTGACTTTCATCTATTACCCCCTTCCCCTTGGAAAGATGAAAATCCTTCCTAGGATTGTGGGAATCAAAGTGTATGGGACTTCAGTATGTGCATGGTGTGCCTTACTATCTCAAGAACTAGTCGTAAAACTTGGGGTTATATTCAAGGGTTGCATAACTGTCCAAATCCCATGGACAAATCCGTACTTGTGTGATGTATATCAATACATGCATCAAGAGGTCACCTAAGTTGAGCTAACTTGCAAGGTGGAGTTCCTCCTCTGTTACAATCTTAGCCAAGCATGGGTGAAGCATGACATTGTCTTCTAATGACCGATTCCTTGTTAGGCCAACACCCTAAAGGGGGTTGGGGGCACATAGGTTGGGTTATACTCCAAAGTTTTGATAGTGCATCTTTGCTCTAGATTGGTCATGATTTGATGTCCCTCTTGAGCCCATGAAAGGTGCAAATTATACCACTTATGATTGAAATTGGACTCAGTTTCAACAAGTCATTGGAGTTCAGAAAGTTCCTGGAGTGGCATGGAAACTTTTCTTTTTTTATAAGATGTGATTAAACATTGGCTTTTGAACTTCTCTCATGATATTTCATTGCCGATCATCTTGTTTGCAATAGCAAAAGTTGTAATGAAGATGAATTCATATTATTCCCAAGAACACGGTAAGGAATAAACCTCAGTTACTATAGGTTCATCAAGTAGACCTAGGTCTAAACATTAATAACTTTTAGCAGAAAATATGAAAGTCAAATCTAGCTATCATATGCATGTGGCCAAATCATCCCCCATGGCTATGTCCATGTTGGATGCCACTTCAAGGATAAATCACTGTGGTGGTAGAGGCTTAAGGTATTTTGGTAGCTTAGGTTACGTTCTCGTGCCGCTACGCGCACATTGTGTTAAAAAAAAATCTAGAGTGTGGTTTTCTTATTGATTTAGAGAGCCAATGCCATTTTAGACATTAGTGTTAGTGTCCATGGATCAAAAATATGATATTTTAGTCAATTTTAGATATTATCTCTTGTAAAAATCCATAAAACTATAGACAACTTCTAGATTACGATGACATGTAAAAGAAAGCATGTAGCTTTCAGCCAAATTGAGAGGATTTTATGAAAAAAAGAGAGATTGACAAAATCGTGCGACAGGCGCATTGAATAGCGCTCCGAAGGGTGAGATGAAGGAGTGATCTAGCAGAATTCTGGCCAGGTGTGCTGGTATTTGACCCTCTCTTTTGAAGCCAATGGAATGATTAGATTGGTGATTTGAGTAGCATAGAGGAAGGTATTATTTTATACACGTTTTTGTTTATTAGAGTTATATCTTCTCATAATGCTGAAAGAAACTGATAGGCTTCATCTCTATTAGTAATCTTCTACATTTTCTAATTATTTTTGAGTATTCTTCTATGTCTTCAATTTCTTCGAACCCCTTCTCTTCCATCTACTCCTCTTCTTGAATCTACCTTCACCCTATTGTCTCTTATCTTCAAGAAATTGGCTTGAAACCTTCAACCCTTCTCTTATCTCTACCATCTCCGGAGTCTAAGCTCTTGAACCCCCATACATTCTTCTCTTGCCAAACCCATGTGGCGACCTTCAACCCTATGCGTTGCGACATTGGTAAACCCGACGTGAAGGTTGGTGTAAGAAAACTCCAAGATGGGGGATTCTTTAGGAGATACTCTACAACAATTGGTGCACATACTACAATAGACTCAGCAATAACAAATCCAAATGTTACAACAACAACAACAAAGGTAAGACAAAGAGAAGATTGATTCCATAGCTATCAAGGCCTTAGAGGAAGTTGGGCGGGACTTAAAACAATTTAATGGTCAAAATGTCTCTATTTTCATTCGTTTGTATGTTGAGAAAATGCTATTATTTGGTGTACCACAACATGCATGGAGTCGCTATTTTGCCAGACTAGCCAAGCATGGTCTTCAAGAAAGAATCCATGTTCAATAAGATGCGGATTCTTCTTAGAAGACTCTGGCCTAATGACGAAGAAATGTTTCACTGATTGGGTCGAGAAGCTACAACAGCTTTATACCATGAGTTTGAAAGTAAATTTGGATAACTTGATGCTGAAGACCAACAAAGCATGGAAGGTCAGAAGATTGAATTATTCCTTAAGGTTGCAGATCCCATTCTGCAAGAGAAGATTGCTGATCGCCTAGAAGATGCTACCTCTGAATCATGAGTCAAGACTGCATGGAAAGATGTTACTGATGCAATTAACATGATTGCTCAGAGAGAGCGGATGCAACTAAGATTGAGCTCTACTTCAACTTCAACAACTCCATTGATGGAGCTTGTTCCATTGCCAAAATCCCCTATTCCTTTGACTAATCAACCAACTCTTTCTTCTTCTATTCCTTCTAAAAATGATGTCATGGATGAAATCATTAAAAGCATGCATGACCTTCATCTGAATCTTACAGAAAATAGTTCCACGGTGGAGAAGGTGAATGTCAAAGTTGAAGAACGAGAACATTCATCAACTCAAAAACCCATGAGAAAATGCTTTAAGAGGCATTGTATTTGGCGCAACAGCCAACAACATGACAAGAGGGAGTGTTCTGCCTTCCGTGAGGCTGAAGCACAGAAGCTCCGTCTTTTGGAAAGATGAAAAAATTCATGCAGCTGAAACTGATCTTCCACTAGAGCCAAATTTTGGCAATGGTGGAATGAAGAAAATATTAGAAGATTTAGTTGTAAAGAATGCCTACGTAGCAATTGATGCAGCTATCTATGGGTTGCAAATTGAGCCAACTAAATCAAATTTGAAAGCATGTAAAGCTAATGTGCAATCTAAAGTATGGATGTAGGCACTAGATCAAATGGAACATGTTAAAGCAGCCAAAGAAGATTTGGCTAACGCCAATAAGTGCATTTGAGGAATAATTGGTTGGAAAGAATTGATAGATTCTTTTTCTTCCTTTGCACATTTGGCTGACGTCAATCATAAAGAAGTCTTGATTGAAGAAAAGAGAAGAAGAGAAGATGGGAACCAGGGCCTTCCTCTTCTAGTCCTCCGAAACGGGTAACTAGAAGAATGCATGAACAACCAAAGATTGCTGAAAATATAACCCCAGATCAAGAGATGGAAGATGTGCCATAAACAAAGAAGACCGAAGGAAAGAAGAAAGGCAAGCAGCCAGTCTACAAATTGCAGTCTGACATAGAATCTGGAACTAATCTCAAATGAGTCCTAGAAGAATGAAATCTGGGAAGAAAATTTGAATTCACCTTAGGCTAAATCCTTGGAATTTCCAAATGTGAATTCCATGATGTAATTATTAATGTAATCAAAAGGAAAAGACAATATGTTGGTGATGAAGCTGAAGAAACAATGCATGCTTTTTTGCAAGTTCTTCAAGTTTTTGTGCAGGATGAAGAGAAGTTGACTTCACAAGGAATTCATCTTGAAGTAGTTAAAGAATTAATTGTAGTAATTGAAGCTGAAGATAAAGAAAGCATGAATGCAAAAATTAAAGAAGTGAAAGCTGAAACTGTAATAGTCGACTGGTCTAAACTAGCTGGCAGTCCACCTCTCAAAAAGAAGGCAGTCTCTACAGCACATGCATAAGGAGGAAGAGGCTCGGTTCATTCCAAGCAGTCACTACTCCCGTATGCATTGGGCAAGAGAAACAACAATAGAGACAGTCATCAAAATTGGAGAAAAAGAAACACCATGTATTGCACTCTTAGACCATGGCTCGGAGATAAACGTCATGGCAAGGAGTCTCTATGAAAGTGGTGAATGGCCAATAAATCTAGAGTGTGGCTTTCTTATTAATTTAGAGAGCCAATCTCATTTTAGACATTAGTGTTAGTGTCCATGGTTCAAAAATATTAGATTTTTGGATAAGTTTTAGCCAATTTTTGATATTCTAGATATTATCTCTTGTAAAAATCCATAAAATTGTAGAGAACTTATAGATTAGGATGACATATAAAAGAAAGCATGTAGCTTTTAGCCAATTTGAGAGGATTTTATGTAAAAAGAGAGATTGACAAAATCGTGCAACGGGTGATTGCTGTTTTCAAGCAGTGAACAACACTCTGAAGGGGGAGACGAAGGAGTGATTTGGTAGAATTTTGGCTAGGTGTCCTAGTATTTCACCCCCCTTTTGGAGCCAATGGAGGCACCAGATTGGCGATTTGAGCAACATAAAGGAAGGTATTATTTTATACACGTTTTTGTCTATTAGAGTTATATCTTCTCATAATGCTGAAAGAAACTGATAGGCTTCATCTTTGTTTGTATTCTTCTACATTTTCTAATTCTTTTTGGGAGTATTCTTCTATGTCTTCAATTTCTTCAAACCCCTTCTCTTCTATTTACTCCTCTCCCTGAATCTACCTTCACTCTGCTGTCTCTTACCCTCATGGTGGACTCTCGACACCAAAACGCTCCAACACCGTGTTAGGGGAAGTTCATGCTATCATCAAAGATGAATTCGGAAAGATATTTGGGCTGATTTGGGGCTAATACCTTTAGCCATATTCAGAGAATTAGCTAGAGAATATTTCTTTTAATTCATTTCTTACTCTAGAGAAGACATCTTGTCAAAATATGCAAGTATTATGTGTCCCTATCGCAAGGCAATGTTTGTAGATCATTCATAGATGCTTTGAGTTGAATTAACAGGAGCTTTTTCTCTTATTTCTTGGCTATGGTAACTTATCCTTATCAGGAATGAAATTTGAAGCTCTCTTGAAGCAAGTCTCTTTGCTCTACAAGCCTTGTAATTGACTCATAAGCTTTTGTCCCTAACAATCTACATTGAATGTAATCGTGCAAAGTTGATTCATGCTATGGCATCATGTATGAATGATGGGATGCAGAGTTGTTTATGATACATGACATCATATTGTACTTGATTTTATAATTGGTGATTGCTCTTACAGTCAAGAAAACAAGCTTGATTTGAGATAATACTCTTGCGATCTTTGCCAAGAACATGCAGTTGGAAGCTCTATCACCATCTTCAAGAACTTAGCTTGAAACCTTCAACCCTTCTCTTATCTCTAACATCTCCGGAGCCTAAGCTCTTGAACCCCCATACACTCTTCTTTCTCAAACCCTTGTGATCGACCGTGATGTGCCTCTTGAACCTTTTAACATTCACTATAATCTACTTATCTCTTGAAGACACATCTCCATCTATCTTGTCCAGTTTTCTTGCCAAACCCCTGTGGTGACCTTCAACCCTACACGTTGCGACAATGTTGGGCAGGACAAGTTGACTCAAGACCCTTCCACTGGAAGATCCATATTGCGTGTGGTAGGCTTAGATTTTGAGGGTTGCAACTTTATTGATGTGTAGATTTTGGGGGTCTTGGTGATTATCTTAGAGCCCTTATATAGGACTACATTTGGTTTTGTGTGGACTTTAGGTTGCACTTTAGGTGGATAGTCCTTTTGAGTTCTCAAAGATTGAGCACCTTTTGTCTTAGTTTCTCTCCTCCCTTGTTTCGATTGAGGTTGTGGAAGCTTGGCTTGTGGGCTTTGAGATTAGGGATCCAAGTTAGCATTCACTTGTTTGGGTAACCATACTGAGGTGTTACTCTCATAGTATTCTTAGGCTCACAACAAGGCCCTTGGGACCTAGCCTTGCCTAATCACATGCGCACTATGGGAGTTTCAACCCTACCATTTAGGCCTAGAGAAGGAGGTATGGAAATTCTGCACATCCAGTGTTTGACGTTCATGAAACTATGGTTTACACTTGGGAATCCACTTGTGTGTTTGGGCCATGGTTCTTTGATGTGACATGTTAGGTACTACGGAAGCACATTAGAACACACCACTTGTGTGTTTGGGCCATGGTTCTTTGGGTGGTCACTAGGTTTAGCTATCAATAGCACTACATGATTTGGGATTTTGACTACGCTGCTCTTCTGAAAGCCATTGCAATTCTAACATGCCCAATGGCAAGGTGAATGTGCTGCAAGTCATAGTCCACATTGCAATGAACTTGTTTTTTTAATGCTTGCAATCCCAACAAGGTTTCCTTGCCAATATTTTTCTTGTTTGGTAGCACGTAGAAGGTGAGTACTAGACTCTCAGTCTCAATAGAAACCATCAATTTACATTTTCTTAAGAATGGGTAGGATTGCCCTCCAAATGGGCATAACTTTACGTTGGTTGGTTGCAATTGGGGTGCATCAAGATATTGGTGTCAGCTCCCTCATCAATTAATGCATCAACTGCATGTCGTTTGGGAGGTCACGGTGATCCGCAAGTAGGCTAGTGCTATTGCTTCCTCATCTGCATCCTCGAGCTTTTTGATGGTCGCAACTCTTACACTTGATGGCAGATCCTTCATCGAAGGTTCATGAAGTGGGTGTGATGGGGGGTAGTACCTTTTGATGTGGCTTCCATTGAAGAAACCTATACCCTATCCCTATAGGGTTTCTAGTTTTACATTCCTCGTTCTACTAATAGTATGGACCTTGAAGGGTCCCAATCCCCTAAATTTCATTTTTAGCTTGTGTCCTTTGATAGAGTATAGAAAGACTAAGTTTCCTTTCCCAAAGTCTCATTGCTTGACATATTTGTCAAACCAACTCTTGCGACAAGCCTTTTCACATGTTAGAGTGCGTGTTGCAATGAGATGGGTTTTAGAGAGGCATTCTAGCTCCACTAGATGATTTTTCCATGCTTCTTAGCCCTCCCATCATTCCTCTGCTACTATTCTTAAGCTGGGAAGAAAGAATTCCACTGGCAATCAATTCCATAGGTAAATTAGAATGGGGTCTGCCCTGTGGCTGTTTTGTATGCTGCTCAATATTCCCATAAGGCTACCATAAGTTTGTTGTCCCAGTCACCACTATGTGAAGTAGAGACCACTTTCGTTAGAATACCTACCAAGATCTTGTTTGTGGATTCGGCTTGACCATTTGCCTATGGATAATATGGAGAGGACTTCCTATGGATTATTAGAAAGGTGGATAACAAGTGACCAATCACTTCATTGATGAAGCGCGTGCCTTGCTCACAAACCAACTCTAAAGGGAAGCCAAATCACAAGATTACTTGCTCTCAAATAAACTTGGTTGTGGTCCTTGCATCATTTTTGCGAGTTGCTTGAGTTTTTGCCCACTTAATAAGATAGTCTATGGCCACAATGATGTATTTGGCCTGGGAGTATTGAGTTGCAGGACTGCCTAGGCCAATGAAATCGATTCCCCACTTCTCAAATGGTTAGTGCACAATTACTGGGGTTAACTCCATTTTTTCCTTAAAAGTAGGTAGTTTAGCTCGTTGGCACTCATCACAATGAGTTATGAACTTAGCTGCATCACAAAATAATATTGGCCACCACAATTGAAACTGAAGCACCTTGCCTATGGTAGTATCCCTACTAAAATGTCCTCTGGCTATTTTGCTATGTGCTTCCTTGAGTACATCATAAATTTCATGCTCACAGACACATGTCCTTAGCAATCCATTCTATCCCACCCGATACAATTGACTTGCAATTAACTGATACTATTGGATCTTCAAGATGAGCCTTTTTAATCTAGATTTTTCTATTGGTCATTCTAGGATTGCGTTCTCGAGTATGTGGACTATGTCATTTTCCTAGTATGGCATGATGTCTACTCTAAATAGTTCTCATTCTCACCGGACATTTTAAAAAGGTGTGCATCCGGTAGGCCCTCACAGATCCCTTGTCTAGCAGCCTCTTTTGTTTGTATGTGGGACATATGATCTGGCATATAATGTTGATTGCCCTTGCGTATGACCATAGAGAAGTCAAATTCCAAAAGTAGAAGTAACCATCGAGCAATGCATCATGTTGCACAAGTTTTATTCACAAGGTAAAGCAATGCTTGATGGTCCAGAAAGAAGGTGAAGGGTGTTGTTAGAAGATAGTGTCTGAACTTCTTAATAGCAATCACCATGGCTAACCCTTCCCTCTCCATTGTGGAGTTGTTCATTTCTATTTCTATGAGCTATCTACTTCCAAAATTTACTGGATAGTCTAGGTTATATTCACTAGGTTGGCATAACATTACTCTCAATTTTGACGCATCAATGTGCATGTGAAACGTGATGGACCAATCTAGGGCTCTTAAGATAGGAGTTGAAGTTAGAGTCTCTTTAATCCTTTCATAGTCCTATTGACATTCTTGAATCCAATTGAATACTATCAGAAGCTTGACAAAGGTCTAGCAATCAGTGCATAGTTCAGTACGAACTGTCGGTAGTATCCCGTGTGACCTAAGAAGCATTGAACTCCCTTAAAGTTGGTCAAAGGGGGAAGATCTACAATCACTTTGACTTTAGGAAAGTCTATGACTATCCCATTATTTGACACAATGTGCCCTAAAATGCAACAATGCTTAATCTAGAACTGGCACTTCAAGGGGTTCAATGAGAGACTACACATGGTGGACTTGGACCCACAGAATTACTCACTAATGTTGTCCTCATCCTCTATGTCAGGTGCATCATCATGCTAGATTTAGTTCTAGTGTGTGATGCAAGTGTGAGAAGATTTGGAGCAAAACAGTGTAGAGCAGAGAGCTCACCCACACACTATCATTATTGTTATTCATAACTCAAAAGAGTACAACCTAAGGTCACATTAGGACCATTCACACCAAAGACAGCTAAGTACACACCAAAGACAGCTAAGTACACACCAAAGATAGCTAAATAGAGCTTGAAGTCGAACACTCCCCCTCAAGCTCAAGATAGTATATGTACACCAAGTAGTTGTTTGAAAACACTGAACTTATCTTTACCCAGAGACTTGGTAAAGATACTCGCAACCTATTCATCAGTATTCACATGCATGAGATCAAATCTCTGTGCAAGAACCATCTCTCTAATGAAGTGGCAGTGTACCTCACTGTGTTTTATTGTGGCATGGTATATTGGATTCATGGCCAAGAGTACACTACTAAGATTGTCACATAGCAGATTCACTGGAGCATCTACCTATATGTCCAAATCATCCATAAGCTTGAGTAGCCTTGCAATCTCACATGCTGCCAATGTAGCACCCCTGTACTCGGCCTCATACTTGATAAAGAGACTATAGGCTGCTTTTTACTACTCCAGTTGATCATTCCGTTTCCAAACCTAAAAGCATAGCCACTTGTAGATCTACAATCATATGAGCATCTTGCCCAATTTGCATCCATGTATCCAACCGGTTTCAAGGGCTTATCTCTCACATAGAACAGCCCATAATCTATAGTGGACTTAACATATCTCATAATGCGTCTAACTGCATCCAAGTGCAGTTTCAGCCCGAGTGCTCATGTCTAGCTTTACATTCTGATCAAGAGGTGTATGAAGTGGTTTGCATTTAGCCATGTTGTACTTCATCATTTTCATGGCATTGTGCTTCTATATAAGCCATAAATCATTTTCAATTATAACCACCTCAATGCCCAAGAAATACTTCAAATCACCTAAGTCTTTCATGTCAAATTCAATTTTCAGCATCTTCATTACATGCTGTATTCCCAAGTCATCATCACCAGTGATTATCAAATCATCAACATATATGGCTAGCACAACCAAGCCATTGTCAGTAATTTTCATAAATAGGCTGTGATTAGCCCTGCCAATAGCAAATCCCAAGCTGTGCAAGTAGTTATTGATCCTTGCATGCTAGGCTCTCGGAGCCTGCTTCAACTCGTACAATGCTTTTTTTAGCCTGCATACATAGTGCTGAAAATCAGGGTGTACATACCCCTCCGACTGATCCATATAGACATCCTCTGCCAAGTCACCATTGAGGAATGCATTCTTCACGTCCATATGCTACAATTTCCAGCCTCTATCAGCAGCCAAAGTAATCACATTGCGTATGGTTGCCATCTTGGCAATAGGGCTGAATGTTTCCTCATAATCAAGTCCATACTATTGGGCATACCCCTTAGCAACCAGCATGGATTTGTACCTTTCCACACTGCCATCCGACTTGCATTTGATTTTGTAGACCCATTTGCAGCCAATGGTCTTTTTCTCTTCAGGCAATGGCACAAGATCCCATGTTTTACTTTCGGCCAAGGCATTGATTTCTTCATCCATAGCTACACACCAATTCTCATCTTTTATTGCTTGAACATATGTACCTGGTTTTTCGATCTCCATCACTTTTGTCATGTAAGCATAGTGCTTTGTAGAGTAGCCACTGTATGTCAACCTGTCAACAGGATATCTGACCCTTTGCAATCATCTAGGCTATGGTGCATTGCTCGATTCCCTTCTCTCATGAGGCATAATGTAGCTACTCTACCTTGTGGCGCTAGGCGTATAGACAGTTGGAATACCAAGCTCACTATCTAAAGTGTTAGTAGACTCATATCCAGAAGTCATCCTACTGTGTGTGATCATACCAGATGCATCCTCAATAGCTTTCTCTTTTCCTTTGTTGTCCAAGATATCATATCGCCCCCTCACTGACATACCCATGTCAGTGGACGGTAAGCCAGAGCTCCTCAATCTACTTGTCTAAGGAGATAGTGTATGACCACTAGGACCTGTCATAGTAGTACTCTGCTACAAATCAACTGTAGATACATGAATAGAAGGCATATCTGATGGTGGTATTGCAACTGGTGATACATACCAAGAGGCCATCTCATGAAAGATAACATCCCTGCTCTCACCAAAGTCTCCCTGGTAGAGGGATCATAGCATTTATATGCCTTCTTCTCCTACGAATATCCAATGAAAACACACTTATGCACTTTTGGATCCGACTTCTTCCTTTTCTCATCTGGGATGTGCACATAAGCAAGACAGCTATAGACTTTCATGTGACTTACATTCGGCTTATAGCCATACAACTTCTCAAACGGTGTCATCTCATGAATACCTGCAGTGGGAGTCTGATTCAAGATATACATGGGTGTCCTAACAGTCTTAGCCCAATAATAGAGTGGCATCTTCTTCTCGTTCATCGTGGCACGAGCAACTTCTATCAATACCCTGTTCTTACGTCCAGCCACTCCATTCTGCTGTGGAGTATAACTGCAAGTAAGGTGCCTATGTATGCCATTTTCAGCCACTCATTTGATACATACTCCCCACTACTTTTTGATCTCAAGAAAGAGATACATTAGTCAAATTCCTTTTCAAACTGCTTTTTAAACTGTTGAAAAACAACAAACACCTCATCCTTTGTCTGCAGAATATACACCCAAGTATAGCGATTGTAATCATCAATGAATATCACATAGTATTTCCAGCCTCCCATAGATGCATTATGGGCTGGCCCCCAGACATCAAAGTGCACTAACTGCAATGGATGTTTACTCTGCCTTACATGCCTGACAAATGGAAACCTCGATTGCTTATCAAACTGGCAACCATCGCTTACATGACCAATGTCTGTGTATTGGAACTTGGGTAAAACTGTAACAAGCTAGTTTTTTTGCATAATTTGCAGCCTTTGCAAATTCACATGTCGCACTCTCTTATGCCAAATTTCCAAATCTTTGATAGTGCTAGAACCATGGGCAAACATAGCTCAATTCAGTTTTGGTAAAGTGGCATCAAGAGTAAACATTCTGTGATTCCTATGACTGCTAGCAATTAGCTTGTATCCATTTCCAAACTCTTCAATAAAGCATCCACACTTATTGAACCTAACCTGCAAGTTCTGCTCTGTCATCTGACCAATAGAAAGTAAGTTCTTCATTATCGATGGGACATGCAGTACATCATGCAAATTTTTCTTTCTGCCATCATGAACCACAAGCACGGGGGATTCACTAGTAGTAATAAGGAAACGTCACCTGCGTGCAAGAAATATATGAAAATACCCCTTATCTACCCCCTATTTATGGGACCTTAACCTATAAAATGTACCTTCCTTCCCTTAAATAACCCCCTCCCTTACACTCATGTGGCACCATATAGTAAACCCTAGTGGACCCCTCAGGACCACAAGAGGCACTTTGCCTTTATGCTCAATGCTATGTTGCATGTCATCACCTATGCATACATAGCCATGTCTTTTAGCTACCATGTCAATGAACCAATCACTGTAAGGGGTCATGTGCCTGAATCAATGTGCCATACTACATCATCAATGGATTTTTTAGCATCCCTATCTTTCACATATTGCATGGCAAACAATCCATCTCCTGAAGCATCATCTGTCTGACTGGACATAGCAAAATGTCCATGTTGTTTGCCCTTCTGATTGCCTTGCTTCTTCCAGTAGTCCTTCACAATATGACCATACTTCTTGCATTAATGAAAATCCTTATCCTTATTCGAATTGTCAGATGGATGCTGCTGCTGCCAGGAGCCTCTACCTCTAGGGCTAGATCTCCCCCTACCTCTAAAGTTTCCACCACCTCTTGCATTCGATTCTTGCTAGTTGATATTGCCATAGGATGCATTTTGTTGGCCTCCTCTGCCAAAACCATAGCCTCTACCATGGCTACCACAATCGCGTTGATTGGAAGAAAAGACTGCATCCTTGATTTTGGAACTACTTGACCCTATAGCCAAGCCAAGTTTAACCTCCTCATGGATAAGCAATGCAACGAGCTCATTGAAATCATGCATTTCAGCCCACACACACACATAAGTGTCAAAAGACTTATACTCAGGCCCCAAGCCATTCAAAGTCACAACAACCATGTCTTCATCTTCAACGTGTGATCCAACAAATGCCAGCTGATCTACAATGGTCTTGATCTCTGTGACATAATCCTGTATAGATTTGCTCTTTCTCTCCATGTTGTTAAATTTCTACTTTAACTAGATCTTTTTGGCACTTGTGTCATGCCATAGTACTTGACCAGAATGTCCCAAGCATCCTTAGGAGAGCTGCAGCTCATTATCTGCATTACCGTGGCATCTGTTATACATAGAGACAACCAATGCAAAACCCTACGTGCTCTCTCCATCCATGCTTGATGAGCTCATAGCTAGTCTTGTGTCGGATGCCTGTCACTTGTAGGCATCGTGGGCTTAGCCTCAGCTCAGTCACTAGCTCCCAGTAGCCTTTCCCTATCAAGAAGTTCTCCATGCAAAACTTCCATATGGCATAATTTTTGATGTCGAGTTTTTCCCCCACAATTTGGGTAATGTTGTCCGTTATGTCTGCATTTTCCATTTGCAAACTCTGTCTGACTCCCTGCAAACCAAGGCTTTTTGATTGATAGGTTTTAGCCTTCCAATGTAGTGGAAGTTCTCAGCAACACTTTGGTCAAAACAATTATTCTATTCACTGTATATTTAGGACAATTTCAGTCCTTCTGTTTTCAGTGGTAAATTCACTGCAATATACACATTATCTAAGATTCCAACTTGTCCAAACATGTTCCAACATGTATACTCTTAGTTGAGCATCAACACTTAAGAATTGTGATCATCATAGTAACACAAGCTTCTTGTATTCATGTAAAAAAACTTTCAACAATCTGAAATTGCAAAAAATTGCAGTATTTAACATAAACATATTTCACACTTTGTGCTCTTAGCAACCCAAATAGTGAGGCATAATCATATAGCAGCATTCACGCATATATGTGCATCAAGGCATGCTGCAGTGAGCTATTTTCAGTAAAAAACATGTCCAGACTTCCTTATAACATATGAAAAACAAGAGAGTTGCCACCAACATAAGTTGCCCAATTATCTAGCTACACTCATGCCTCACGCAATGCCTTCTTTGAAGTATTGACTATTAACATACCTGTATCCTTTAGCATACTAACTATTTAGTAGCTTGATTATCAGAATCACTGTCACTGCTTGATGATGAGGAGCTGGATGTCAAGCTGTGTTTCAACACCAACTACAAAAACTGAACTGGAACCAACGACGTCAACTTATGATGCAGAGTTCTAGAAAGTGAACAAACTAGAGAGTCCCTGTAAGCACTTTTTAACCATACAAAAGAATCACAGGTCATGCAAAAAAATTGATTGGTCTTGTACCACTAAAAAAGATAATATGATATCTTTTTTTCGTCTCCTAAAACAATCTCTCAGCTGCTTGATTTGTCCAAGGGTGACTTTCCTAGTGCTGCACCATTTCTTCCTTTATGACGCTCATTTGCCTTTCCAATTTTCTCAAAGCATGGGTTTGATTCTCCAAAATGATATAGGTATTAGGCATGCCAATAATATTCATCTGATGTTGCTACATTCCATGACCTACAAACCAAAGCAGCTCTACCAAGGGAGAGAGCATCTAGAAACTGAAAGGTATGAACCAGAATGTCCCTTGAAGCATCAAAAGAACTAACTCAAACCCTCTACATTTTCTTTGTCTACACTGTTGTTGTACAACTGCAACATGCTTGAAATCACTTAAAAACAATGATTTTTTTCTATCTAAGTAATACATTTTCTGTAATTTGCACCAATACATTCATAGCAAACAACTCTTGTATTGTCTCTAGCTCATGCATGAAACAAATCTCTTTAGAAGACCTCATCATGCAATTAAGCATCATCACAATTCAGTTGTTGTTGTTGTCCACATTAGTAGGCAAGGGGAAAAATAGGCGTCATCTCTGCATTCAGATCACGAAGTGAACCAAAAACCAGGCACACTATATGCAATCCATGCTGATGTTTCACTACTCTAGACTGGTCACGCTTCTGCAAAGTCCACGCTAATCCTAGCTGCCCACGTTGCTAGTTGTTGTCCACACTGATCTCGCTGGCCAGGAATGCTAGGTTGGTGCTTAACTAGTCAATACTCAACACAATGGAATCCCTTGAATGCCTCACAGGCCCTGATGAGAAAATATCTCAACTACATACCACTTCCTTGAGATTTCCATTGACTACAGTCCATATTCAGCTCTCAGTTATACTTGCTCTCAGTCAAAACCATGATTTGATACCATGATGCAAGTGTGAGAAGATTTGGAGCAAAACAATGTAGAGCAGAGAGCTCACCCACACACTATCATTATAGTCATTCATAACTCAAAAGAGTACAACCTAAGGTCACACTAGGACCATTCACACCAAAGATAGCTAAGTACACACCCAAGACAACTAAGTAGAGCTTGAAGTTTAACAGTGTGGAGGTGGGGAGAGAAGGGCTAGAGGAGGGATGGTAGGCAGTAAGGGGTGAGGTGTGTTGTGGTTGGAGAGGTAGAGTGTTGTTAGGAAAGGAGGTTGGTGTCAGAGTGGGGGGAGTGGGTTGTATTAGAGGTAATGCTATTATAGCCACAAACCCATCTAGGTCCAAAGGAAGACTATAGGATGTTGTGGAAGAAGAGTTCAATTGCAAGCTTTCCAAGTAGATTGTTCCAAGACGAAACAAAACACGTTCACAACTCCGCTCTAATCTCCACAGCCAAACATGGACAACAACGATTGGGAGTGGGCCTCCTAGCTTGCTACTACTTGATCTAGCATGGGTGGAGAACCATTGGACTACCATGGAGTCCATAGACCATATCAAATTTTTGCTACTAAGAATGATCTCATCCTTATGCATAGGACTCAATAGGAGGTTTAAGGTAAGCCTAAGTTTATTGGTTTAGATTCGGTGCACTGAACTAATCATCTTGCAAGACCTTGAAAATATCCACTATGGACTAGCCATCTGCAAGTGGAACCTAGCTTGGATTATACCCCATAGTACTTTTCTCCAATGCCAGGTATGATCCCTATTATTTCAGATTCTATGCCAATTGATTTTGTATTTTTTGTTGGATCAAGAGATGCTCATTAAGAAGGGACTCTTCAAAACAAGCTTTTATTTGTGACTAATGAGGAAGATTGATATTTCTTCATGAAACTCAAAACTAGGTAAGAAGCTAAAAGAAGAACTTGTAAGTATTCCTACCCTTCCTTTTCCTTCAAATGATTTTATTTCTCATGTCAATATGGAGGAGGTGCATCTTCAGCTAGTGCATTTAATGGACAAAAGGAACTACGATGTTTCCCACAACAACATCCATCACAAATCCATTTGGGTTCCCACCCATCCCTCCCTTAAGTTTGTAAAGACATGCGAGGTATGCTCTCCACCATTTTTAGGACATTGGTTACACCGTTCAAAGACTATTCACAGCTTTTCCGATCGCTCTCACCAATTGATGTGGATGCATAGGTCATCGACAAAGACTTCTAACCATTTTCTAAGCATGTCCTTGAAAATGGCATACATGAGGCATTTGAAAGTAGCAGGGGCATTTGTTAGTCCAAATGTCATGACTATGTAGGCAAACATCCCCCATTCATTGGCAAATGCCATCTTGTGCCTATCGCTTGGATGGACTTGCACTTGGTTATAGCCTGAGAAGCTATCCAGAAAGTTGTAGGCCTTCTTCGCTGCCACCCTCTCTAGCATGTGATCTGTGTAAGGCAATGGGCAATTATCTCGCTTCGTGGTTGCATTGAGCTTCTTATAGTTTAGGCATACTCAAATCTTTCCATTCTTCTTCATGACTATGACTATGGGCAATACCCAATCCATATGCTCTATCTCATAAATGAATCCAGCCATCAATAGCTTATTGATGTCCTCCTTTACAACGTGTGCATGCTTAGGATTCATTGCATATGACTGTTTCCTGAGACTCGTGTCATTGCGACAAGGGTAATAGAAATGTTATGAGTCACGATACTTAGATCTATTCCCTTTAGTTCATCTAAATACCATGCAAACACATTAGTGAACTCCCTTAGGAGATTTATAATATCATGCTCTTCCTTCTCGATTAGGTCCTTTGCTATGTAGATGGGTTAAGGCTTGTCCTCTCCTCTCACCAAATTGACCTCCTTAACCTTGTCATTAGATGGATTCACTTGCTTGCCTCCTACCAATACGACTATTCTGTTACCCTTCTTATACCTCATGAAGCGCTAGGGTAGGTCCTGGGGTTTCTTCTGCCGCTCAGCTTTTGTCGACTGTGACCATCTCCTCTTTTCTTCCTTTATCTTCATGCACCTTAGGTGGACTAGAAGATCCTCCTTGGTGCGCTAGGTCCCAAGTGGTTGAGGTATCTCAGGGTCACTATCAAAGCTTGCTTTTGAACCTAAATTGTACTCACCCTCTTCATTGGAAGAATTTTTCTACTATGGTGCCTTCAAAAGTTGTCTCAAATCCTAGCAGTGGCGGGGGGCAAGGATGAGATAGTCTTGCTTACTCATGATTTATCGCCTTGAGACACTCTAGCCAAGCTCAAACCTTGACCCCGCTCCCTTGCTCACTCAGAACATGCTCATCTCTCGGGGTTTATAATTTGCCCTGATCTATTCAATTATCCTTCCTTTTGAATCATATTCTATGGTCTATACTTCCTCCTTACTCTCCTCACTGGTGGAGCAATAGTCCTAGTACTCATCATCGAAACTTTCAGATTGGGTCTATAGGTTGCTTGCAAGATCCCTACACCTGAATGCAGTCTCACTTGTCAAGAGAGGCTAATTATATGACAAATTTAGTTCGTGCACCTTGGTCCATTGCCAGTCCCTACTTTCCATAAGATCCTTAAGGGGTTTCAAGTTAGCAGCTGGGTTGCCCGCCAACTTTCTTGACAAGTGCTTGAGGATTCCATGAAGTTCAAGTTTGTTTGCTGGGACATGATAGGTGGTTGATGTTGATTGGCCTATGGGACTTCCAGCCATCATGCACACACATCTTGTGGGTCGCTTAGAAGTGTTGGCACTCTTAAAGTTGCTAGCGAAGTCCACAGCTTGAATGTACTCATCCACTTCCTCTGAGAATGGGAGGTCAATGGTTGCCAACACATGCATCCAATCCTACCCATCCTCAAGGCAAGGAATGTACCTTGTTAAAGCTCCATAGTTGCTTCTCGCTTTTGAGTCCCCCTTCAGCAAGTGAGAGATAGCCTCTAAATCCATGAGTGAGGTCTTCCAAGTTTCCATTTCTACTCAGACTGCTTCAAATCTACTGCTTCAAGAATATTAGAGCATTACTCGAGTCCTCTATTACTCTAGCAATTCTCATCCATGGCCTTCCTAGTAGGATATCGTAATCCACTCCCTTCATGACTATGAAGTTTATGGAGAATTGGATTCCCGCTATCTTTAGTGGTCAATCCTTTAGGACTCCAAAGGGTCTAACCTTTATTACGTGCACTATAGGGTGACATTGAACATTGTGATTTCCACTGGTGGATTTCCCCAAGTTTGCAAGACTGAATGACTAAGTATGCTAACCCTTGCTCCCATGTCCACTATCCCCTCTCGTATAGTATCTCCTAAGGCAACGGCAGGTAAGACTACGTGCATCTCAGAGTCCTCCCAAAAGGCATTTATTTGGGGAAACTTGAACATGGGATTTAGTGTTAGGATGGGTATGTGTGCCATGGCATTGTGATCTAGAAAGTCTTGTGACTTATGGTCATTACTGTGTTCTACCCATTGCTTCAACTCTTGCCAAAGTGTGGGGCTTTGCATAAGTAGTTCCCCTAATGACCCTATCATAGGAGTCATCATGAGTGTTGTTGGCAAGCCACTATCCCTCTTTCCCTCCTTGGTTTCATGGATTCCTTGCCAATGTTCTTAAGTTGTTTGTGTATTCTTAGTCCTCACACTCCACCCATACAGTTGCTCACGCGATGGTGTTATCTCTCTTGCCCTCAAAAATGTGGGTGAGGTTGGTGGGCTCATGGTTGAGAATTCCTTAACCTCCTCCTCAACTATAGGTTTGGTGTCTTGAAGGCGTGTTTGTGCTTCTTTTATCAACTCCTTGACCTTATCTACAACTTTTAGGTGATGCTCCTGCTAGTTGGGGTCAGGGTACTCTCCAACCTTAGCGCTTCCCTTCTCTCTCATCTTAGGAGCACATGTTTCTGCTTTGGCATCTGCAACTTTCTTACCTTCTTTGGTTAAAGTAGTCTCACTCTCAATTTTGAGCATTATTTTTGCCTTGGTTCTTTTCTTTTATCATTGTTGATTCTTCTTCCCTATAGAGGATGCATGTAAGTTGCTATTCCTGGATAGTGAGACACCAGCTTGCTTCATTTGAGCTCTTATCATGACTTTTAAGGGTATAGGTGTGGCATCATTTTCACACAGCTCGATACAAAAGAGCTCAAGTGGCATAGATGGTACAATTGCTAAGCTAGTGGAGGGCTTCCTCCTATGGCAATCAACAAATAGATGTGTGACTCTGCATTTGCGTCACCTCAAATTAGCCTTCTCTCTATTTGCTTGCTCCTTTTCAGAGCATCGAGACAAGATATGTCTTGGATCCAACATGCGATGGATCCAACATGCGATCGGTCCTTGGTTCTGAATTTCTCCTAGGCCTCTTTCTCTACCTTTGCCTAAGGCCATGATCAGTACGGATCTATAGTCAATCAATATTGGATTTCCTTCTTCATCATCATAAGAAACATAAGGATTCAAATAAATCTTCCTCTAGGGTTCTTCCACCAAGTGCACTTGAGCTTCACTCAGTGGGGATGGGTAATGATAGGTACATGAGGTCTAGGGATCTGTATAAGGTTGATATATGTTCTTGGCAGGATTGGCTTTGAGTCATTGAGGATGGGGAGTGCCAAAGGGGCTCTCCTTCCCAAATATGGTTGTCTACACCCCTGGATAGTATTGTTTCATGTAAGGTTTTTGGTAAGGCAAATGTCTTGGAAATCGACACAGTGCATGGCATCGTGCCAGAAGCTTCTACAATTGGCACATGGCCTTAATTTGGTATCGGGGCATTCAAATGGTAGGTGATTTCCTCCACAGTGTACACACTACATGCAGGGTCGCATGGGTCTTTGCATTAACTCTTGCAATCTAGCTAGCTCCGACTTTAGCTTGGGTCTAGTCAATATTCTTTCCTTTCTCATGTTCATTGGTGTGACTGCTTGTTCACTAGTTTTTGCCACTCTCTCAGTGCACCTAATTGCATTGCTACCATATTATTGTGATGTATGAGAACTTCTCTCCCTAAGCAAGTCATCTATTCATATAGCTTCCTCGAAGACTCTCACAAGCACGTTCCTCTGCATGTTCAGATTGCTTGCTCGCCAAGGCATTATATAGTTCTTCATTGATCCCATTAATGAACACAATTGAGACCACTCTCTCATTGGGTCACTCAATTGCAAGTATCCTCTTATCACATGGGATTCACTAGTAGTAATAAGGAGACATCACCTTCGTGTAAGAAATATATGAAAATACCCCTTATCTACCCCCTATTTATGGGACCTTACCTTATAAGGATACTGATCCATGGAAGATTGATGGTAGATGTTGTAGCTGACCTTGAGGAAGAGAGGAGATTGGCAAGGATGGCATTGAAACACATGGTAAACTATAGTTAGCAGCAAAGGCTTAGAGGCTACATCATGAGAGGGAACTCAACGAGATTCATAGGATCCTGGCCATATCGGGTAGGAATAGAATAGGCAGCAATGATGATAGGGAGAGAGTTCTAGAAGTCAATCTTACACTAAGCAAGCTACTCACCAAGAGATTTCTAGATGAGACTAGTGATGAGCACAATAGTGGGGCAGCCTTAGCGGCATCATTGCTAGTCGGGTTGGGAGTTACACCAAATGCCAGAAGCCAAACAAAAATATCCATAGTTGTGAGGAAACTTGATAAATACCAAGCATGGAATGACCCCTACAACTTTGTCGAGCAGTTTGAGTAGGTGTGTGTGAGGCAAATAATCTCACGGACCCCATTCAACCAGCCCAAGCATTTGGTCTATGCCTAGGAGATAAGGGACGGACTTGGTTCACCAGCCTAGACAACACTGAGCGTAATGACTTTACCTAGCTGAAATATCTCTTCATCAATAGATTTTGGGAGGTAAGATACTTCGATAGCCTCATCGTTAAGCTAGTGAATGTTAGCAAGAAGGATAAGGAGGATATATAAGACTACGCTACCCATGTGAGGAGTCTATAAGAGGCCCAAGGGGTCCACTAGGGTTTACCATATGGTACCACATGAGTGTAAGGGAGGGGGGTTATTTAAGGGAAGGAAGGTTCTCATTTGAGCTAGTACATGCCATAATAGTTGCCTCTTGATCCACTAGAGCATTTATGAGGTCAACTAAGTCGACCAAGGACGTATTCCTAATCTTGGTGAGCCTTCAAATCCCTTCGCTTGGCGATGTGATGGTTTGGTCCTCTCTGTGTCTTTGTCCGTGGTTTTCTAGTTTTCTTTTGATTCTTGGGTTATACTCCTATTGGTGGATTTGTTTTTAGATTAGTTTCCCTTAGTGTGTTCCTTGCTCATTCATCCATTCACAATTGTGCAACACTTATGCTTTAGCAATGCATCATGATAAGCATTTTGCAAAATCAAGCTTTTCGATTTCCATATATGCTTATGTGCCCACTCTGTCAAGTGTGATTTTTAATGGAGTCAACTCCTTTGATTTGTCATGCTCTTCATACGACAGCTGATGGGACCTGAAATGGGCCGACACTGGCTATGGCACTAGCATGACCTCATGCTCATGACACACAAACACCCTCACGGCCTCCCGGACCAAGAGCGTCAATCTAAGGCTTAAGGACAAACTGCCCTGAAGCTTAATTCCTGTTTTTATAGTTTATAGTCCAACGTTTCCCTAAAACTCCTCAAAGGGAGAACCCAAAGTACATAGGCATAACACCTCGTCATACACACATAGGAGGCACTCCACTACAGCTCTCCTACATCTCAGGGATTGGCCCTTTGATGCGCTGCTAAACATATAACACAAACGAGCACAAACTCCTCTCTTTTATATTTCTCGTATTTCCAGGAGATATACCATGCTTCCTCACTTCACAGTCCCTTAGGAAACCGACCCTCTACCCTACGGCAAGGGATAACCTCACACTCTCAATCGTGGGTCAAAGTCCTAAGAAAACAATTGCTATGCAGTCCAGGAGATTTTTCCTTCGATACCATGAACCATGCATAGTGCAAAATGTGAATGGTTTAGCGCACAAAAAATAGAAAATTAGCATTGTGTATCATGCGCAACCAATCTTTTCATGATTTCCATGCTAACGTTCATGTATTGAAACGAGGAGAGACACCAAGCCTTATGCTCATGTTGCCTTTTCCTTTATTTTAAAACAATGTCCTATAGCTATGATGCAACACATAAATCAGATTTAAGATTGTACTTTGACGCTCAAACTCCCCTCTCACCCTACTGTTTAATGTTTTGCAATCGTTGATAGGTGTAAGAGTCGTTTTATGTGTATTTCTTTGTAGAGAAAGCAATAAATACGGACAAAAACATAGAAATGAGGGTAAACCGAGGCTAACCTCGTGCTCTACCTTCATTATACATTGCACAAACACTTATGTGATTTTCTGAAATTTTTGTTTTATCGTTTTCTAAATTTCTCCCATTTAAAATCCATTTTCCACCATTTTTAAGCATTTTTCTCTATTTACTTCAATAAAAAATAACTAGAAATTAAGATTGATTGTGGGCTATGGCCCTTAGGTTCTTTGATAGCAAAATTTTAGGTTTTATTGATGTTATATCTCATATTTCCCCTTTATTTTGCAAAAAACCCCCATTTTGCCTCTTAAACGAGTGTTTTACAGGTTTTATACCATTAATTACGGCCATAACACTTATGATTTTCTGATTTTCTGAGCATAAACTGATCAAAATCATAGCGAAAGACAACATAATGCATAATCAGCCCATGGGAACAATATTTCATCACCCAAATAGCATAAAAACTCATTTTTTCTTCATAAAAATTGAATTACCGCTTAGGCTTTGTGTCTCGGGATCTCGGTTTTGCTATGGGACTGCCTGTCAGCCCTCATTCAATGTCTAGCATCTTCAAAATCAGCAATCTTCATGTCTTCATCCACCCGGAAGCAATCCGGTCTCATCCGGACAAGCTTTCCTCCATCATTCTTCATTTTTCTCTTCCTCACAAGAACATCCCCTTAAGGGAGAGAGAGGGAGGAGAGAGAAAGACTGAAATCAGAGATCTCCATTGAGGCCATCATTTGACGGGTGAGAGGCGGTGATAGAGTCAGCATCCAGAGGGGAATCAATGCCAATGATCATTGGGGGTGGTTGTTCACAGCTAGACATCAACCTCATCATCCCACATGGTGCAAATTTCGGGCGCAACAGACGTCTTCTTTCATCAGGTTTTTTCACCTCTCTCTTTCACCACGATTTGTTAGTTGCATAAAATGTTAGAGGGCCCCAAAGGTCACTACCCACTTGGCCTCTCTAATGTCCATCCCTTCGCATTTTGCCCAATCTGTGGCCATTTCTTCGTCCGGTGTTTGAATCGAGCTTTGAAAAATCCTAGGCGTCTGGCTTGACATCCCGCATTAGCCGGTAACTCCTAAAAACCTGGACGTCAGTCTGAAAAATTATCAAAAATCAACAAGTGTCGCTCGGGCGCCTTTAAAGCACTTGACGCTTAAAATCATCCTAGGTCGAGCCGCCGCCTTCGACGTTGAATATTTTTCCCTTGATATTTGTAAATTTTAGCTATTTTTAAGCACTTCTTGGCATCAAAACTCCGCTCTCATTGGTGACCACGGGATAGGGCGACTCAGCCCGTCGAATCCCACACCAGATATGCACAAAAAAAGCAAAGGAAGCATCAAGCTGGTACAAAATAGATACATACTAGACACATCATAATGCTCACCCTACCCCCTAACAGATCCAAGGCATGACATCCACAAGGAGTAAGCCTAGCATAATCTGATAAAAGGTCTGAAGCTAGTCACTAACCGACTGCTCCAACACGGCAAACGAAAAAGAACTATCAAAGAGGTTGCCCTAAGTGGTGGTCTAAACTACCTACCTAACTAAGGACAACACAACTAGGAGCTCCTACTAGGCGAGAACTCTTATAGCCTGATCAAGAAGTATTTTCTTGTAGCACATTTCTTTTGGTAGGGTTTTATTTCATTGACATACTCGGGTATGTAAAAAGGAGGGAGCTGAGCGTAGTGACCCAAGGAGAACGGAGCATCGGCCTCAGGTCCTATCTCAGTATCCAAGAACCTACCAAGCCCTCGCGAGGTGACACTTAATCCTTTTTGAACGCTCACTTTTATTTTCGCTCCAACCTTCCTTATTTTCTTCTTTTCCAGCAAGATGCCACCCCTAGGAAGACAAGGCATCGGCCTCGGGTCTGACTCGCCCCCAGGAACCTACCAGGCCTCTGCAAGGCGATGATCAACTGCTTATAAATTTTCCTTTCTTTTCTTTTCTATTTTACAGGGGTTAGAACCCCTTTTTACACACCTCTGTATATATTTATTGCCTTTAAGATATTCATGATTTTTTTCCTTTCTCATCATTATTTTTCTTCAGCAGGCTTCTCTAACTGCCTCACAACTAACAAGAACTCCTAGAACGGCTGCCTAGCAGGCTAGCAGAACAGGGTCACTAGGACTCCCTTCTAAAACAAGTCTTTTGATGTCGGGCAATGTCTTTACAGGAGGCAACGACTATTCAAATCTCCCTCAGACATACTTAACCTAAACCTGGGACTTCATGCCTCGGGACTCTGGTCCCCAACAAGAAATGAAAAACCCCTTAACAGGTACACAAACACATATAGCATAAAAACCACAGTACTCATAAAAGAAAAATATCACCTGGATAGGGCCACGAGAAGCTTCCATGCAACAAAAGGCTCCTTCCAAGGTCTTCTTCCGAACTTGTCTAGCACAGAACTAAAACAAGAAACCATTAACCGTACCTGCACTAAACAAACAAGTGGCCCTCTTGGCCTAATGAAATAAAGCACTTCACCACAAAAAAGGATCGGCCCTCTTGGCCTAACGAAATAAAGTAATAACACCTCGCAAAAATGGCCCACTTGGCCTAATGAAATAAAACCAAATAGTACCTACACTTCCCTCCCTGAAAGAATCCAGATATACAATAATAAGCTCCTTCCCAAGGAGGAAAACACAGGGCTCGTAGCCCTAAACTAAATGCATAAGGTTATGACACATCCCTCCTGCATATATAGCAAGAGGCATTCGCATAACATGTTGTCTAATCAGCCTATGGGTCCAGGATAACAATGGTAGATTGGTCTCGGCTACTCTTTGCATCACCCATATCAACCATCGTCTGCCATATATTGCATGCTCTAATAACATTCCCCACAAGTGACCGGGTCCTATTTCATCATTGATAACAATATCCAAACTAGGGCCACAATTAAAGAAGAGGTCTTCCTCATAAGCAAGATTTGCCAATGAATCCGCAAACTGATTCCAGTAATGTGGAATCAGTTGAAAAGACACTCTCTCAAACTCCTCAAGTAGGGTCATCGCAGTCTGATGATACATACAAAGAATGGGATTCCGCACTGTGTATGTCCTATCTAGCTGATTCAGGATCAACTGGGAATCTCGTTTTACTAACAGGCGACAAATACCACCTTGTTTGGCAATATGTAGTCCCATAATCAAGGCTTTATACTCTGCGATATTGTTAGTGAATCCTACCCCGAGATAAGCAGCTAACTTCATTGTCATTCTATGTCGGGGATCTCAGATTACTACTCCAACACTCCCTTTTTTATTAAAGCCCCTGGACGCTCCGTCAAAATATAATTTATACATCCACAATGGGTTTACACAGCCGGCCATCACGAACTCCTCTATTCGTAATTATGGTAATCAAAGTTTAGCATGTTAAGAGGATGAACGGACGGCTCCATCCCACCTTCTTCAATGAACTCAACAGGGATACTTGTCAACAGTCGTAAGCATTGATGGTGGCAGAAGACTTTAATCTCCCACACAAAGGTTCCGTCTTCTTGCTCAATCACTTTGTATCCTTTGCTCCACCAGATAAGTTTCCCCTGATGGTATCTCTGCTCCAAATATGGGTGCTCCAAATAAGAAATTAATCGTCCCATCAACCAGCTTTTAAGCTCTTTTGCAGGTCTCAAATAATCCCCAGCATGGACCTGCAATGCATTTTCTTTGTATTTAGCATACTTAGAAATAATAAAGTTTAATCTTATTAAGATTAACCTTATTTTTAAACTCTACTCCCTGTAGATTAGCTAATAGGGATGTAGACCTATTTGTCCCTAACCTAACAATCTTGTAGGGGCCATCACATTTAGGTTCTAGCTTCCTTGGAAACAGCTCCCTACGCGCATCGTAATAGAGGACTAATTGCCATTTTTTAAAGGTATATTTCTTCGCCCTAAGGTCATGCAACTGTTCATCCAAGGTTTAGCTACCTCCTGGTGTAATAAGCTCTGCAACTTCAGCTCATCCAGGTGGGCTATAGTCATGAAACATTCAAAAAGGGAATCCTTATCTCCCAAAGAATGGTTAATTGCAAACCGTATGGTTGGCAATTTAATCTCGAGGGCTAACACACACTCTTACCCATAAACCAATTTAAATGGAGTATGGCCAATAGCTTTCTTGAACGTGGTATTGTACGCCCATACTGCCACATACAACTTCCTATCCCAGTCTCGTTTCTTCTCAGAGACTATTTTAGACAGGATACCCACAAGCTGCTTATTAGTACTTTCAACTTGCCCATTTGCTTGTGGATTATAAGGAGTCGTTTTATTATGCTTGATTTGCCAAGCTTCGGTCAAGCACCTTATTCAGAAAATGGATTCCACGGTCCGACACTAATTCCTTCGGGGGACCAAAACGCCAGATTATCTGCTCTAAAAGGAAACTTGTAGTCTCTTTTGCATTGTCATGCCTCGTCACCCGCGCTTCTGACCATTTTGTAAAATAATCAGTGGCTACTATAATATACCTCTTTTGGGTAGTAGACGACAGGGTGATGCCCCACTTCTCAAATGGAAGGATAGCCATGATAGACGTAAGTGGATGTTTCCTATTCTCTCTACTGTCATGTCTTTGACAGGTATCACATCTCTTTACATACTCAAAAGAATCTTGGAAGATAGACGGCCACCAATATCTAGCTCGTAAAGCTTTCTACGCCATCAACCGTCCCGCGAAGTGCCCTCCACATGCAGAGTCATGACACTCCTCCAAGATAAAAGGAACCTCATTAGGCATCACACATCGATGGTAGATATCATCAACACCCTACCGATATAGTGTCCCTGCGATCAAGGAAAACTTCAAAGCTTGTTGTTTGATTTTCCTCTTTTCAGACTTTGATAAACCACCTCCCGTCTCTCCCGTTGATAGATAATGCGTAATAGCAGCATACCAAGATGGAATAGAAGCTGTATCAATTTTAAACATTTCCTCAATATCACTTTCTTCAGCCAAAGTCTCTTTCGGCTCCCTGAAATCCACAAGGCATTCCACAATACCCTGCAACCTCGGTGGCTTACTCTTAATCTCATAATCGAACTCCTGCAAAGTGATTAACCACTTTGCCAAACGATCAGACGGCTGTAGCTTGTTCATAAGCAATCGCAGTGCTTCCACCTTCGTATAGAACACTACCTTTTCATAGAGAATGTAGTTCCTGAATTTCTTTGTCCCAAAGACCATCGCAAGACACAACTTCTCCATGTAGGTATAATTAATCTTTGAAATGCCCAATTTTTGACTAGCGAAAGCTATCAGATGATACCACTTTTCCTCCCAGATTTGGGCTAAACAGTAGAGCTGATACTATGCATAGTGGCTGCTGAAAATATATAGAAAACCTCGCCTCTTTTAGGTGCATTTAAAAAAGGTGCTTTTACTAGCTCCTGTTTCACATCCTCAAAAGCTACCTTACAAGGGTCGCTCCACTCAAATGAACAGCTAAAGGATAATAAATTCGTTAATGGCAACGTCCTTTCTGCCAAGGCATTTATAAACCTCTGATAGTACCCTATCAACGATAGAAAGCTATAAACCTCTTTCGGAGTGCGTGGTGGACTCATAGCAACTATGACCTTGATTTTTTCAAGGTTAGTTGCTATCCCTACTGAACTGACCACATGGCCTAGCAATAGCCCATAAGGCACTCCAAAGACACACTTCCGTGCGTTAAGAGTGATACAAAATTGTTTGCAGCGCTCAAAGCACTTTCTTAAGATAACCAACATTCTTTCCCTTACACTGGCTGCCCGTAGGTCATCAATAAATACTTTCAACTCATCTGGGAAGATGTCACCAAAGGTCTTATCCGCTGTTCGTTGCCACGATCCAGGTGCATTGCACAAACCAAAGGCCATCACATGGTACGCAAAAGTACCAAAGACCGTAATAAAAGTTGTTTTCAAGTTGTCTTTCTCTGCAATTGCCATCTGGTTATATCCTGCAAAGCAATCCATAAACGAATATATTTCCCTATCCACTAATTGATCCAAAATTTGTTCAATAAACGGCAACAGGTAGTAATCCTTAACCGTCTGCTTATTCAGCTCTCTAAAATCTACACATAATCATATCTGGTTATTTTTCTTCTTCCTGATAACAAATGGGGAACACCATTCTGTGTGTTGTATAGGAAAGATTAAACGAGCTTTCCTTAGCTTCTGTAACTCCTCAAACAGACCGTCCCTCAATTTAAAAGGCATACGCCTTACCTTCTGACGCACAGGATGACTGCCTTCTTTTACAGGAATAGTATGAACAACTATGTTGGGAGGAATACCTCTCAGCTCATCATAACTCCAAGCAAAGATATTGCGGAATTCTTGAATAAAGGACACATAGTCCTCCCTTTCTATTGAACTGAGCATGGAACCTAATTTAATTGGCGGCGAATCATTCGGCGTGCCAAGGTCTAACTCAATCACATCTGCATCTCTTATCCTATCTTGCGGCTCTATCAACTCATTTAGAGTTATCTGATAGATATCCTCTGTAGTGGACCCCTCTTTAGATTCATCACTGGATGATGTCTCACTACCAGATGGATCGTCTACTGTCTCTAATTCAATAGAAGATAAAGGAGCTCTCTCACTTGAGGAGACTCAGGATAAGCATTGACTATTACTCGATTAGCACCTCTACCTAGAACCACTCGACCGGCGGGTATATCGACTTGACAGTTTGTTCGTAAGATCCAAGGCCTACCTAGCAAAACTCGATAACTAGGACATCCTACAAATCTGATCACCCTAAAGTCCAAGAAACATTCTACACTCGCCACTGTAACATGGACCTTAGTAACGCAACCTTCTGGTTGTCTTAGACTATCATCATCCATTCTAAGAAGGGTGGAATTGTCTTTCTGGATGCCTAGACCCAACCTCTCCATCAATTCTGAACTCATGATGTTGACGGAGGATCCAGTGTCTATAATGGCATGTTCCACTAATATTTCATCCACATAAGCTGGAACCCTAGGGCAATTCTTTTCAGCATGGTCAAACCAATCTTCTCCTACTCGTGCTATGCTCAGAGGTTCCACAATATACCCGATACGCAGGATCTTCTTAAATTCCTTGCGTACTCCTAGAGATAATTTGATCAATTGCAAGAGGTTCTTGGTTTAACTTAGCAAAGAGAACTTGCTAAATCAAAGTCATGATAAGTAGCCAAAGCTTTCTTTTCTCACCAAACCATCCTCTCTTTTGGTCTTTGGACCGGTTTTGGTGCTTCTTTCTTGCCTCTTGCCTTCTTTTTGGGCACTTCCTCATCCTTCTTAGGGTCGCCTTTTCTATCAACCGGCCTTAGCAGTCCCCCTTCTATACTATGATTCTGGGCTTGCGTCCCCTTATCCCCTTGTTTAGGGTTTGCCTCAACCGGTTTTTCCTTATCTTTGTCAACCTTTTTAGCCTTTTGGCCTCTTGTCACGGCTCTAAAGTTAGAGGTTTCAGCATCATTGACTCGTACAGCCTCGATAAGGCTTACTTCGTTGCCTTGTGGCAACTCTTCTATAGTTGTTTTTCCCCTCTGCAATATTTGCCTTGGTGCATCATTCTGCTACAAGTTATTTCCTTGCGCTCTATGATTCACAGGGCCCAGCTGTTTACTCCCTTGTTGGAGGGAACTAATCTTACTCCAACAGGTAGCAGCTAATGGCCCGAATTCCCACAAATGTCACATTTCACATTTGGACAGTTTCTAGGGAAGTGCCGTCCACCACACCATTTACAACTGAATCTAGAGGGTCCACCCTCTTCAGGGCGTCGACTCCCTATCAGATTTTGTTGCTTCTTTAAGAAATTAACGTTGACGGCTATTTGTCAATATTGTTCGGAAATCATGTCAGTATAATGCTTTATCATGTCCTTAACTTCGCCAAGGACATTAGATGCACTCGACTCGTAGCCTCGATCGTCAAGCCATCGTTCCATTGGACTAACAATCTGATTTGGCATTAGCTATTGACCCACAGGAACAACATTAGAATTTGCACCTTGGCCTCCAACATTTGGTGGAGCCAACTGACTTGCCATGGGCATAGTCACACTGGCAGGAGCTGGCAATAAAGGTACATTCTGAACCATACTCCCTCTCCCAATAGGGTTAGTCATAGGCATCCCTTGACTTCCATTCGTCAATGCTGGATTGCCACTAGGTACTAAACCCCCATTAACATTCATTCGAGAGGAGTAGGCCGTTTGTAATCGTGCTTCTACTCCCTCTGCATGCATAATAGCGGTGTCTATATTTGCCAAGGCCACACTGCTCAATTGTACTTGGATATTAAAATCCAACCCATGCAAAAAGTATTGCAATTGGGCAGCCGGCGGAATGGGAATGTAAGTTTGTAACTTACGGAATACTTCCTTCAACTTCTTGGCATATGCTTTTAAATTCTCATGAGAATCTTGACGTGTTACATTCAAGACCCGCAACCAATATTGGCCACCTTTTTCAGGGGCATATTCCGCTCGAAAAGCTGCATAGAATTGATCAATGGTGGTTATGGTGCCAGACTCTATGCTGTGATACCATACAACAGCCCTTCCTTTTAACGTCATATTGAAGAACATCATGAGATGTCCCTCGTCTTGGATGCGATAATTGAACATCAACCTCTGAAATTCACAAATGTGAAATTCTGCATCCTCTTCTGCTAACCCATTAAAAATGGGCAAGGGAACTCCTAAGGCTGGTAAATCCGATGTCCCTGCAGGAATCGCAATAGGCTGTGCCATGGTGACAATTGGATTAGCAGTAGGAGCTTGAAGTGACGCATTCACACCCCCACTTGAAGTGGGTAGACTTGGTGGAGGGGAGGAAGATCTTACACTTCCTCCTGCACCTAATGGAATAGGTGGAGTAGTTAAGTGACTAAGACCACTGCTTCGTATACGTACTAGGCTACTCCTTTGAGGAGAATAACGACTTACAATCTCTAACCGCCGTCTAGCCCTCTCAGCACGTTCGGCTTTTTGGATTTTGGCTTGATGGTCCTTGTCAGAGGACATAAACCAACTTCCTTTTGGTCCCTAGAAACCCTAGATCCAAAAACCACCAGTTATAAGTGGCTCCCGACAGACGCACCACTGATGGGACCTGAAATGGGCTGGCACTGGCTATGGCACTAGTCGGACCTCATGCTCATGACACACAAACACCCTCACGGCCTTGCGGACCAAGAGCGTCAATCTAAGGCTTAAGGAAAAACTGCCCTAAAGCTTACTTCCTGCGTTTATAGTTTATAGTCCAACATTTCCCTAAAACTCCTCAAAGGGAGAACCCAAAGTACATAGGCATAACGCATCGTTACACACACATAGGAGGCACTCCACCGACTAATAGTCAGAGCCCCACTGCAGCTCTCCTACATCTCAGGGATTGGCTCTTTGATGCGCTGCTAAACATATAACACAAATGAGCACAAACTCCTCTCTTTTATATTTCTCGTATTTCCAGGAGATATACCATGCTTCCTCACTTCACAGTCCCTTAGGAAACCGACCCTCTACCCTATGGCAAGGGATAACCTCACACTCTCAATCGTGGGTCAAAGTCCTAAGAAAACAATTGCTATGCAGTCCAGGAGATTTTTCCTTCGATACCATGAACCATGCATAGTGCATAATGTGAATGGTTTAGTGCACAAACAATAGAAAATCAGCATTGTGCATCATACACAGCCAATCTTTTCATGATTTCCATGCTAACGTTCATGTATTGAAACGAGGAGAGACACCGAGCCTTACACTCATGCTGCCTTTTCCTTTATTTTAAAACAACGTTGTCGTCGCGTTAAGAGTTGAAGGTCTACCACCGGGGCTTTTTGTGCAGAAGAAGAGTTTAGGATTCAAGATTCAGAAAGGAAAAATGGATTGGGTTTTAATAAGATCCGGGATTTAGAAATGATTTAGGTACGGAAGAAGAGTTCAAGCCTTCTTACTATGTACTTAGCATACATGAATAGAAGGAATAAGACTAACTTGATTACATCAAATGCTTCATGATACATACATCATTTCATAAAGGATATTTTCAGATTCCCAATTCATTTATGAATGTCAAATGCAAGCTCTAATGGCATTTATTTCAAGTACATAGATGGATTTCAATCCTTTGGAACAAGTATATTGTTGATAGATTCAAATGCATCCAAGATTTGGGCCAAAGATACATGAAATGAATTGAAAAAGTATAATTTTAGCTTCAGCCCTGTTTTAAAACAGAAAATTCCAGCCCATAATCAAGTTCAAAACGAGTGCATAAACCCAAGAAGAAGCACTTTTGATCATCTATGAACAATGTCCTGAAGAAAAGAGGTCATTTCCCTTCATTACAACCATAAAAAACCCATGTTTGCTCATAAAAATGGATCATAACAGTGGGCTGCCCTGTTTATTACTGGTTATTACAGCCCATAACAGTCCATAAGTCTTCAATATCCTCACCCTTTGCTTGCCCCAAAGTCACTCAAGTACTTGGGTACAAGTCGGGCTTCATTGGACCAAGAATAAGGTAAACAAAATGAGAGAAATCGTACATAAGAGCAGGCTGAATACTCTTCTCTCAGATTCCTCTTTTATAGATTGTTTCAGTATGCATTTTCGTCAAACCAAAGAGGCAGAGAAGTGGAGCTTTCACCATGTTTACATCTTCAGTAGTTGGGCCTGTTAATCTTCAGTTTGCATACTCCATTTCATGCACCATAGCTCCAACTCTCTCCAGTTTGCCTCAGACAGTGCAGCCCGCATTTTGCGCCGAAAAACGCGGGCTGCTCCCTGTTCAGTCCTCCCTGGTCTCTTTTTGACCAGCCTAGGTCACTTGCTGGTCACTTAAGTTAGTTACTTCTGGTCCCATGTGGACCTAGTGGACTTTTGACAGTTTTTGGCATCATTCTTGGGTTCTGACCATATTTCTGTACCTGAATTAATGTGTTTTATCCTGCAGATTGTCAATTACTTCCAGATGTTCAAGTTGTAGGTTCCCATAAACTTATTTTTTATAAATGTACATGGTATAACTAAAAATTATATGTTAAATACAAAAGAACTTGTATAACTAAGGTGGTTATTAGATAACAATGCTTGAATTTTGTATGCAAATATCTCATATAACTTCCAGTGAAACTCTTCTGTGTTCATAAGAATCCCATGATTTATATCATGAACAGTAAACTCTTTGACATTCACCCCCTCCTAACCTGCACATCCTCCGGCATGTGCCATTTCATAAGATTACATGTCAAGGATGGTCTTCTTCTTCATCTTCATTCCCTAAGTCTTTTTCTTCCTACATGTCTTCAAGTAGAGGGCTTATATCTAAGTCATCAAGTTCATAAGTTGAAGATTCTCTTCGTTTGAAGAGATTGATTCGTTTCCTAGCTATTGAAGTTTTTATCATGGTCCCATCCATTTCAACCAAAGAGTAAGTAGCATTATGATGTACTACTTTTACAACATATGGTCCAAACCATCGCTTGGCTAACTTCGTATGAGCACTATGTTGATTGTCCAGGCTGCTATCATAAACAAGAACCCAGTCATTCTCTTGAATAGCTCTTGGACGGAGTCGATGGTGCTTGTCAAACCATTTCTTATTCTTTAATCTTGCTGTTTTTAGCCTTTCAATGGCTATTTTAACATCTTTTGGCCTTCTTTCAAGTTTCCTTATGCGTAAAGACATCAATTCTTCCCTATTCATACCTTCATCCCAAGGCAAGATACTCCATGTGACAATGGATTCCTCAATAGGCATAAGAGGTGGCTGTCCATACATGAGTTCGGCTGGCATATATCCTATCACTGCACTATGGGTTGTTCTATCAGCCCATAATGCGAATGGTAGCATTTTAGGCCATTCCCTCAACTTTCCTTTGCATGATTTTGCTAAAGCTTTAAGAATTGGTTGATGGCCTCTTTCACTCTTGCCATTGCCTTCAGGATTGTAGGCTGAAGTAAGAGATAGCTTAATTCCCAATTGAGTAAAGAAATGGCAAGCTTCATCGACATCCAATTCTCCTCTATCAGCGATTACTTTAGCAACACATCCATACCTACAAAATACTTCTTCAAGTAAAAATCTACAAATAGCATGAGTGGACTTTGTTGTCAAGGCCTTTCCTTCCACTTGATTTGTGAGATCTTCTCTAGCAAGTACTAGATATATCATGTTCCAAATTCCTGTAGGCATGGTTACTAAATCAATAACCCATCTATAGTGAATGGATAAAGGATAGGTAGGCTGAAGCCCATCTCTATGCTTTACCATAGAATGCATTTGACAAATATGACAAGACTCAACAAAATGCTCAATGTCTTTTTACATGTTTTGCCACCAAAATTTCTCTTTTATTTTGGCAAAAGTACCCCATATGCCTCTATGACCAGCCAATAGGCTTTCATGGAATTCTTGCATGACCTATCTTTGTGTCTTTTTGTCACCTAAGACACGAACATGCGCCCTTCCTTTCTTTTTTGCATGCCTCCAAAGGTAGCCATCTTTAAGAAAAAAACCATAGGCTTTTCTCTTAATTATCTCGAACTCTTCATTAGTCCATTATTCCTTCTTTGTCATAGTACTCAAAATTTGGCCAATTTTTAGCCAATCATCTGCATAATATTCTTCTTTAAAGTGTGAACAAACCATAACAAAACATGGAATATGCTGTTTACTAGCTTTCCATTGTCCTTCTTTGGTTGATTCATCCTTCCTTGCTGATGTAAAAGTTGTTTCAATAGCTGAACCTGTTGTTCTTGCTGTAATTTTTGTTGTACCTGCATTAACAGCTTCATTTATAAACTCTGATTCTTCTTCATTCATCATTTCTTCTTCATCCATATATCTGGCACGTGAAAGCATGTCAGCAATTGGATTATCTCTACCTGCAATATGTTTCAAATCAGGATTTAAGGATTTAATATAGGTTATCCATCTTAGCATGGCTATGTCAGGAGTGGAACAGTTGGCTATCATGCCCAAGAGTGGAAGGCAATCTGTCTCAACTATAACATGTGCGCCCATGAAGTACTCCCTGTCACATTTTAATGCAATTACTACTCCCCAAAGCTCTCTTTTAATTTGAGCATACCTTCTTTGTCGTTCATTAAGAACCTTTGCTCCAAAGCGGATTACATATCTATTGCCTTCAAGGTCGTCTTGACCAACTGCCCATCCTGTTCAAATAGGGCTTGTGTCCACTGTGAGTATAATGGGCTGTCCACTAGAGTAGTTAGCCCTCTTTAAAGTGGGAGCTGAAGTCAGCATTTTCTTGAGTTTCCGAATAGCCTAAGTGTGTTCTTTTGTCCATAGAAACCTTTGGCCCTTTCTTAGAAGTTGATAAAGACTTTCAACAACATGGGAAAAATGTGGTATCCAAATAAGGTAGAAGACACATGCATCAAGAAATCTTCTCACTTCTTTTTGCATCTTACTGATTGCATTTATTTTAGATGGAGAAGGCTTTCGGCCATATGGACCGCACATATGACCGACCACCACAAGGACTTCTTCAACTCCAAAAACAGATTTAGCTCTTGAAAGAGTAAGATGAACTTCGTCTAATTTAGACAGGATTTGAGCACAATCATTAATATGATCAAAAACAAACTTTCAACATCCAAGTTCATTGAGTTCTTCATTTTTCTCATGAACTTCACATCCTTTGATTGGAACATCATCAAGAAAAGGAAGAGTCAATTGAGGAATATAATCCCTTAATACTTTATGCATAGCATTCATCATGTGAGCTACTGAATTCGTAGCCCCTTGAGGTAGTGTACACATGCGGACTAGGCCAAGAGGCATCTTCATTGTAGTAATGCCACATCTTTCCAAAGCAAGCAGAAATTGGTCGTAGCCTGAATATAAGTCTCCCATGGAATAGATTACCCTTCCTGCAAATGCTTCGGCGAATTCATTCACAATTGGTCTTGATCCAAAATTTCTTATAGTGACTTTATTGACGGGTTGCAAATCTTGAATGAATCGTAAAGATCCATTCTTCTTAGGTATGGTAAACCATCGGTTGGAATATGGAGCTGAAGATGGCTCCAATATTTGTATTTTTATATTTTCATTTAAAAGCTCCAATAATTTAGGCAAATGAGCCCTTGGAACCGGAATTGGTTTAAGATTCCAAGGCACATGTGGGACTGTAAAAATTACCATTGGTGCCACAATGTTTGGATCCACACAGCCAATTTCATGTGGTTGAAATGAAAAAGCTTTACCATGGTTCTTTAAATCTGCATGAAGATTTGCTTTTCAGCTAGCAAGAGAAAAGAGTTGTCACCAATTTTCAACTTTTGTAGACTTTCTGCTGTAAATTGGTGACCAATATCTTTAGGATCATGAAGGCTTGGTTGTTTGGAAGCCCTTTCTACCAGTCCTTCGCTTTAAGGTGGTAGAAAAGTAGCTACCGGCTTGACCTTCTTATCAACTGTTTTATACTTTGTTTCTACTCCTGCTTCATTCTTGTTTGGCTGTCCAAAAGCTTCATAATCTACAAATTCTTGAATTATGTCATACATATCCAATGTACATACCTGTATGGACTGATTTTTAGCTTGATTTTCTGCATGAATGGATGTATAAATTTCAGCCATTGTATCGTTATAATTCAACCCATAAAATAGTCCTGAAATTTCTTCATCTTTGGGTAAAACATCAATTTGCTTCAGCTCTTGCTCCATATGACTCAAATACTTTCTTTCAGCCTTGTTCATGGCTGAAGATTGTTTATAACAGCCCACACCATTGGCTGAAAAAACCTGCAAATCAGCTTTTGGCCTTGCCTCCTTCATATGTGGAGGCAATTTTTTGTGACATGATGCACTGCCATAGCCTCCACTTATAGCAGCGCTACCCAAAAACCCTTAAATTATCGAGCATTAGGAGGAACTTGATGATCTCTTAATCGATCCCTATTCCGATGGTGATTAACACAAACAATTAGGAATTGAATAGCTTTATCATTATCCTTGCTTCTTATCCGAGCATATGATGAACCATCATCAAGAGCCTTTGTTTCTAAACGAGACTCGGAAATAAATGGTTGTCCAAGAATGATTGGATAACTGCAGGAATCTTGAATGAAGAAATGAAATTCATCTTTTACATTACCAATAGTAACTTGTACATAAGGACATGCTATATAAAGATTGCCAGAAGAGTTATTGGTTGCCTTCATGTGCCACCTTGGGTCCACATCAATGGGCCATCCACCATTCTCATAGAGACTTCTTGACATAACATTAATTTCTGAACCATGGTCTATAAGGGCAATGCATGGAGTTTCTTTCTCACTGATTTTAACAACAGTTTCAGTAGTTGCCCTTGTCCAATGGGTACGGGAATAGTGACTACTTGGAATAAAGTGAGTTTCACTTTCTTCTTGCATGTTGTGAAGAAGAGTCTCTTTCTTATGCATGGGCTGCACTTTAGATTGAGAAGTTTCCACCATTATGGCTTTTTTCAGCTTCTGCTTCATAAATGTATTCTTCTTTGGCTTCTATGGCTGCAATCAATTCTTTGATTGCCTCCAGTCGAATCCCTTGGGTTTTTAGCTTTTCTTCATCCTGCAAATACACATGAAGTACTTGCAAAAAAGCATGTACAGATTCTTCAGTTTCCTCACCAACATATTGTCTTTTTCGTTTAATTACATCAATTATTACATCATGAAATCCTCGTTTTGCAATACGAGAAATTCACCTAATGTAAATTCAATTCTGCTTCCAAGAATCCTTTCTTCTAGGATCCGTTTAAGATCCGTTGCGATCACTATGTCAGACTGCAACTTGTAACTGGGATGTTTGCTTTTTCTTTTTCCTTCCGTTTTCTTTACTTGAGGGGCTTCTCCCATGTCAAATTCTGGTGGTGGCTGCTTCTTGTTATGCGTTTAGTCGGTCCTGAAGAGGAAGGACCGGCAACATCTTCTTCTCTTCTTCTCTTTTCTTCTATCATGGCTTCTTGATTATTAATTTCAGCTAACCGGGCAAAAGCTAAAAATGAATCCACAGGCTCCCATCTAGTTCTTCCTCGAATACATAGGCTGGCAGTGATTAAATCATCCTTAGTTGCCTTGCCTTGCTCCATGCGTTCCAAGGCCTACGTCCACACTTTAGATTTTGCATTAGTTTTACATGTTTTAACAATTTCATTAGTTGGCTCAATTTGTAACCCATAAGTTGCAGCATCAACAACTGCATAGGCCATTCTTGTTGCCAAATCCTCAAGTCTTTTCTTCATGCCACCGTTGCCGAAGTTTGGCTCAAGAGGAAGCCCGGTTTCAGTTGCATGAATTTTACCATCCTTCCAAAAGACTAATTTTTGTGCTTCAGCTTCACGGAATGCACCGCACTCCCTCTTGTCATGCTGAAGGCTATCACACCAAATGTAGCGTCTTTTGAAGCCTTCTCGTGCAGGTCTTTGGGCTGTTGACCGACCTCTTTCTTCTACTTTAACATCAAGCCTTTCTACTTTAGAATTAATTTTTGTTAAATTAAGATGGAGATCCTGCATGCTTTTAATTAACTCGTCCATGACATCCTTCTTTGGAGAAGGAACATCAAAATTTCTTGATTTCTCGGCCATAGAGACAGAAGGTCGAGAAGCTGGAATAGGCTCCTTCATAGAATCAGTTGTTACAGGGGTTGATCCCCATCTTAGGCGCAATCGCTCTCTTCGAGCAATCATATTAACTGCTTCAGTGACATCACTCCAAGCAGTCTTTAATCCCGACTCAGAGTCAGGGTCTTCAAGTCGGTCAGTCAATTTCTCCTGAAGAGAAGAATCTGCAGCTTTTAAAAATAACTCAATCTTTTGCCTTTCCATACCTTGTTGGTCATCGAGATCTAGTTGGGCAAATTTGCTTTCAAACTCTCGATGAAGAGCAGTAGTAGTTAGACCCTTATTGGGCCTTTCGACCCATTCGGCAAAGATTTTCTTTATCATAAGACCAGAATCTTCAAGGAAAAATTCTTCTCGAAGAGCCTTTTTGAACACAGTCCATCCAACATCTTTTTGGGAAAGACCATGAATTCGGTCCTGGAGACCATGCATAGCCAGGCGGGCAAAGTAACGGCTCCAAGCATGTTGAGGAACTCCAAAGAAGAACATCTTGTCAGTGTAGAGGCAGATAAAAGAGGACACATTTTGCCCATTAAATTGCTTGAGCTCATGCCCAACTGCTTCTAAGGTCTTAATGGCAGCAGCATCAATCCACTCTTCTGCTTGTCTCCGTTGTTGTTGCAATTGCAACTGCTTCTGAAATTGCAGCTGTTGTTGTTGGTTCTCTTGCATTAGATGAATCAACTGTTGCAAAGCATCTCCTCCCGAGCTTGATGATTCTCCCATTGGACTTCTTCTTCTACAGCGGACCTTCACATCAGGTTCACCACTCTCGTCGCATTAAGAGTTGAAGGTCTACCACCGGGGCTTTCTCTGCAAAAGAAGAGTTTAGGATTCAAGATTCAGAAAGGAAAAATGGATTGGGTTTTAATAAGATCCGGGATTTAGAAATGATTTAGGTACGGAAGAAGAGTTCAAGCCTTCTTACTATGTACTTAGCATACATGAACAGAAGGAATAAGACTAACTTGATTACATCAAATGCTTCATGATACATACATCATTTCATAAAGAATATTTTCATATTCCCAATTCATTTATGAATGTCAAATGCAAGCTCTAATGGCATTTATTTCATGTACATAGATGGATTTCAATCCTTTGGAACAAGTATATTGTTGATAGATTCAAATGCATCCAAGATTTGGGCCAAAGATACATGAAATGAATTGAAAAAGTATAATTTTAGCTTCAGCCCTATTTTAAAATAGAAAATTCCAGTCCATAATCAAGTTCAAAATGAGTGCATAAACTCAAGAAGAAGCACTTTTGATCATCTATGAACAATGTCCTGAAGAAAAGAGGTCATTTCCCTTCATTACAACCATAAAAAGCCCATGTTTGCTCATAAAAATGGATCATAACAGTGGGCTGCCCTGTTTATGACTGGTTATTACAGCCCATAATAGTCCATCAGTCTTCAATATCCTCACCCTTTGCTTGCCCCAAAGTCACTCAAGTACTTGGGTATAAGTCGGGATTCATTGGACCAAGAATAAGGTAAACAAAATGAGAGAAGTCGTGGATAAGAGCAGGCTGAATACTCTTCTCTCAGATTTCCCTCTTTTATAGACTATTTCAGCATGCATTTTTGTCAAACCAAAGAGGCAGAGAAGTGGAGCTCTCACCATGTTTACATCTTCAGTAGTTGGGCCTGTTAATCTTCAGTTTGCATACTCCATTTCATGCACCATAGCTCCAACTCTCTCCAGTTTGCCTCAGACAGTGCAGCCCGCATTTTGCGCCGAAAAACGCGGGCTGCTCCCTGCTCAGTCCTTCCTGGTCTCTTTTTGACCAGCCTAGGTCACTTGCTGGTCACTTAAGTTAGTTACTTCTGGTCCCATGTGGACCTAGTGGACTTTTGACAGTTTTTGGCATCATTCTTGGGTTCTGACCATATTTCTGTACCTGAATTAATGTGTTTTATCCTGCAGATTGTCAATTACTTCCAGATGTTCAAGTTGTAGGTTCCCATAGACTTATTTTTCATAAATGTACATGGTATAACTGAAAATTATATGCTAAATACAAAAGAACTTGTATAACTAAGGTGGTTATTGGATAACAATGCCTGAATTTTGTATGCAAATATCTCATAGAACTTCCGGTGAAACTCTTCTGTGTTCATAAGAATCCCATGATTTATATCATGAACAGTAAACTCTTTGACAACGTCCTATAGCCATGATGCAACACATAAATCAGATTTAAGATTGTACTTTGATGCTTAAACTCCCCTCTCACCCTACCGTTTAATATTTTGCAATCGTTGATAGGTGTAAGAGTCGTTTTATGTGTATTTCTTTGTAGAGAAAGCAATAAATACGGACAAAAACATAGAAATGAGGGTAAACCGAGGCTAACCTCGTGCTCTACCTTCATTATACATTGCACAAACACTTATGTGATTTTTTGAAATTTTCCTTTTATCGTTTCCTAATTTTCTCCCATTTAAAACCCATTTCCCACCAATTTTAGGTATTTTTCTCTATTTTCTTTAATAAAAAATATCTAAAAATTAAGATTTACTGTGGGCTGTGGCCCTTAGGTTCTTTGACAGCAAAATTTCAGGTTTTATTGATGTTATATCTCATATTTCCCCTTTATTTTGCAAAAAACCCCCATTTTGCCTCTTAAATGCGTGTTTTACGGGTTTCATACCATTAATTTCAGCCATAACACTTATGATTTTCTGATTTTCTAAGCATAAACTGATCAAACTCATAGCAAACAACAGCATAATGCATAATCAGCCCATGGGAACAATATTTCATCACCCAAATAGCATAAAAACTCATTTTTTCTTCATGAAAATTGAATTACCGCTTAGGCTTTGTGTCTCGGGATCTCGGTTTTGCTATGGGACTGCATGTCAGCCCTCGTTCAATGTCCAACATCTTCAAAATCAGCAATCTTCATTCTTCATCCACCCGGAAGCAATCCGGTCTCATGCGGACAAGCTTTCCTCCATCATTCTTCATTTTCCTCTTCCACACAAGAACAGCCCCTTAAGGGAGAGGGAGGGAGGAGAGAGAAATACTGAAATCAGAGATCTCCATTGAGGCCATCATTTGACGGGCGAGAGGCGGTGATAGAATCAGCATCCAGAGGGGAATCAATGCCAATGATCATTGGGGGTGGTTGTTCACAACTAGACATCAACCTCATCATCCCACATGGCGCAAATTTCGGGCGCAGCAGACGTCTTCTTTCATCAAGTTTTTTCACCTCTCTCTCTCACCATGATTTGTTAGTTGCATTAAATGTTAGAGGGCCCCAAAGGTCACTACCCACTCGGCCTCTCTAATGTCCATCCCTTCGCATCTTGCCCAATTTGTGGCCATTTCTCCGTCCAATGTCCGAATCGAGCTCTGAAAAATCCTGGGCGTCCAGCTTGACATCCCGCATTGGCCGGTAACTCCTGACAACTTGCACGTCAATCTAAAAAATTATCAAAAATCAACAAGTGTCGCTCGGGCGCCTTTAAAGCACTTGACACTTAAAATCGTCCTAGGTCGAGCCGCCGCCTTCAACGTTGAATATTTTTTCCTTGATATTCGTAATTTTCAGCTATTTTTAAGCACTTCTCAGCATCAAAACTCCGCTCTCAGCAGCTCTACAAGTGGTCTGTTAAGCAGCCCCCCTAAGAGTTAGCTTGGGTCTTTAATCAGTTAGCCGTGGTCAGATAGTCGTGGCCAAAGGTTGAGGCTTTTGGTTCCCTATGGATTGCTAGGCCGGGTTCCTTCCTTTTCCTAGGTGGAAACACTTCTATAGGCTCATTTTCAAGTTTGGGTTCTATGCAATCACTGGTTAGTTGGAGCATGCCCTAGCTAGCCCCTAAATAGTTGAAAATCTCAGTCAGACAAGTTTTTGGTCATCTAGTTCAAGTCCAAGACTTGGACATCCAAGCAACTCAAACAAGGGGTACCTGTTTGAGTGTCTGAGTGGTGGCCATCCAAGGCCAAGTTTCACTAGTTGGCCATTCAAGGCCCAGAATCAGTCATCTGAGGCCAAGTTGTCTCGTGTGTCTATCCAAGGCCAAGTTGTCCAAGTGGACACTAAGTGGGTTGGATGTCCAAGCCCACTCAAGACCCGGTCGTTTGAGGGCCTGCGGTCACTGTTTGAACGACATGTGAAAGTCATCGAATGGCCCAAAAATGCTTCTATTGCATTCAATACATGATAGTTATTGCTACAATGATTTTAGAATAGCACAGCAGATTGCAACAATGATCCTGAATGTACTTGGTAAGGACGAATGTGTCAAACCATGGATGGTAGGCAATGTAACCTACAACCTATAACTCTTTGCCTCTCTCTCACAAGCTCTCTCAAACTCCTTGAATGCAAATGAGCTCTCTCTCTCTCTTATACCCCCTTTTGTGTTCTCTCCTTCTCCCCTTACCTCTGTTTTTCTCCCTAGACATGCTAAAACATCAATTCTTTCTTCCCCTATTTCCCTATTCCTTGGTTATCCAAAGAGTTATCTTTTTCCTCTTTTTTCTTATTTCCCAACCTTAATGCCTCAAATATGACATAAAATACACAAATCCTATTCTAACAATGCACAAAAAGATTCTTACACCTAAACTAATCTGTGAAAGAGATCGAGGAGCCTCCGAATCCCTTGCTTCCTACCTATAATCAAACACCATTTGGAGTTGAACTCATACTTCATCACTCGATTTGAAACACATAAGTAGTCAAGCTTGAATCCATTTGTCCCAGCAAACGGAACCAAAATGTGGAACCTTTTACTCGATTGCCAAGACCCACGAACCACTTATTACTCAAGTGTTTCAAGTTGAATGCTAATGGCTACCTCTCACATAGTTGTGTGTGCTCTCAAGCCTATGAGTGTAGTGAGCTTACCTCAATGCCCAATTGAGTACCCTCCTCTCTTGAGCACACTGATAGCTCCATAATCTGAGATGCAAGCTCAATCCTCCACCTTTGAGCTCCATCCTCCATAGCCACGTGTGTGAGACAAGAGAAGAGAAGAAGAGAGGAGAAGATGGAGAACTTCTCCACCATAGTCCCTCACCCTCACACACACACTCCCTCATACCCTCACACTCCCTCTCTCAAGCACAAGCACAAGCAAGCAAGAAGGAGAAGAAGAAGAACCACTTTTTCCACACACCAAGAATGAGCTTCTCTATTCACTTTTTGGCTTTTATACATACCCTCATCCCTTTGGGTACCCATCCCCTTTTTTGTATGACCGGTCATTTTAACCAAGGTCTTCTTTCCTTATTTCTTTCGTGATTTCTTTCCTTTTTTCACAATCCTTTTTGCCCGTGCCCTTCCTACGCTTATAATTTGCTCAGGAGGGAGCCTGGCACTCTTTTACAAAATGAATTACATTGAGGCCCATGCTTTCTTTGCTAGAATATTTGATGCACACTCATTATTGTGTACTTCCTTTTGTATTAATGCTTTTTTTAGTTTTTCTTTTTTCTATATTTTTTTGAGCTTGCCTTCTTTTTTGCTTTTCTCGTGTGGGGTAGTCTTCCATTTCCGACTTGGGCTTCCTTGGTCTTCCTTTTTGAACTGTATGGGTTATAACAGCAAAACCAAGTTAGTTCTTGTGAAAATCTTGGAAAGGTGGAGTCAAAGTAACCCCATACTCATGATTTTATTGATATTCAATAGATTTCATCTGTGGACCTATTTTGCATATGCCACATTGTCAAACTCGCCATGCCTACTATGTGAAATATGTGACTAATGCACAGTATAAGTGGAAAGTGTGTAAGAACCTTTTAAGGGATGGTTTGCCCCTGTAGCTCTTGGCGATACTTATGAGCACCACACTTCTAACATGTTTCCATGGACTCGTATTCTTCTCAAAAGAGTACGGAATCATTGACACATGCACAAATGTTGTTATAATCTATCCCAAGCTTCCACAATACTTATCAGGCATCATCACGGAACTTAGGCATTATATTTCTAGATGATAGTATGTAATATTTTAGTAGCCTGAAAAATATAAAAACACTTTGATTTTTTTTTATTATTTATGCATCAAGACAAAGGGGTGCATTCTATACCCGAACAACTCGGTCACACTTACATTGCTCCATCTGTACTTTGCCTCTATACTTAGGAGTGCAAGAAGCATCATTAAGTGAGATACCCAATACCCATTGTATAATGGTATGAAAGCCTCCTCTTTAAATGGATTGCATGATCCTGTATGCATGGGCAATAATGTCAAGAATCGCGTGGTGGGGGACTTTGCTTGAGCTGCTACACCAAACACACACCATATACACAAGAGGAAGCTCACTCAAGGACACAAGAAGAGAGATAGAGGCCAAAACGTTTTCTTGCTGATTTTTTCTTCTTCTTCCACACACTAACAATGTACACAAATTATAGATAAGATAGAACATAAAGGAAAGTGGCCTTCTAAGTCAAACGGTGCATAACTGACTACACTAATCGATTGGCGTTGTATTTTTGCCAGCTATAGGTAGGTGTAACAAACTAAATATAATAAGTGATAAGTCAGTGGCCATGTGAGTATCATAATGACCACCAACGTGCTAAGTGTAGACGTGCAGACTCATCTAGCCAGGTGGTCCATCATCAATGTCCACACGTGTTGAGCTTGCCATCTCAACACTCCCCCTCAAAAAGTTTCGAAGCTTCTCTGCACCCAATGCATTTGTGAAAATGTCAGCTATCTAATCCTGTGTGCTATTAAGTCAATCTCTCTTGCAAGTAGCTTCTCTCTCACAAAGTAGTAGTGCACCTCAATGTGTTTTGTCCTAGCATGGAACATTAGATTCCTAGCTAGCTATATGCTGCTCATGTTGTCACAATGAATGAAAACTAGACCATTTCCCTGTACATTCAAATCACCTAATAACTTTTGCAGCCATACCACCTCACATGCTACCATAGCAGCACCTCTATACTTAGCCTCTGTAGTCGATAAAGCAACTGTAGGTTGCTTGTTGCTGCTCCATGTAACTGTTGCCCTACCAGGGGAAAACATGAATCCACTAGTAGATCTTCTGTCTAACATGCTACTAGCCCAATCTGCATTTGTATCCAAAGACCTGTACGTCCTTACCTGCCTCATAAAAAAGTCCATAATGTAAAGTGAACTTCACATATCTCAATATACGTCTAGCTGCATCCAAATGAGGCTTTCTAGGCATCTGCATAAAATGACTGAAAAGGCCAACATCATAGCTCAAGTCTGGCCTTGCGATAGTCATGTAAATTAAGCTCCTTACTATCCTCTTCAACATAGTAGGGTCTTCTATCTCATTCCCAAAGTCAGCACCCAACTTTACATTTTTCTCCAATGGTACTGAAAGAGGCTTACATGTTGTTATACCATACTTGGATAACATATCCAAGCCATACTGCCTTTGGGATAACCATATACTATTATCACATCTGATCACCTCAATACTAAGAAAGTATCTCAGCTCACCCAAATCTTTCATCTCAAACTTCTTCTTCAAAAGAAGTCCTTAACTTCAACAATCTCATTGTCACTGTCACCTGTAATAATCAAGTCATCCACATAGATGACTATGATGACCAAACTTGCATCTCCCTTTCTCACGTAAAGTGAGTGATCAACATTAGAAATACAAAATCCAATATTGACAAGATACTCTCCAATTTTGTCAGACCATGCTCTATGTGCTTGCTTCAACCCATAGAGCACCTTCTTTAAATCCACCTACACACATATGTGGGATGCTCTAAATCCTCATAACCTGCTGGCTGCTCCATATACACTTCTTCTTGCAATTCACCATGCAAGAAGGCAATCTTAACATCCATTAGCTGCAAATGTCAACCTTTGGCTACTGCCACAGCAATCACACATCTAATAGTTGCCATCCTAGCAACTAGGCTGAATGTCTCTTCATAATCTATGCCATATGTTTGAGCATAGCCATTTGCAACTAGCCTAGTCTTATACCTGCTAATTGAACCATCTGCATTATGCTTGACTTTGTAAACCCACTTACAACCAATAGCTTTGTTACCCTTAGGTAAGGGTACCAAATCCCAAGTCTTATTGGCTTCTAATGCAGCCATCTCCTCATCCATTGCTGCATCCCAATGAGCATGACCAACAACATCCTCAAAACAAGTGGGCTCAACATCCTCAACTAGTTTCAACATATAAGCCTAATGGTGAGTTGCATAACCTTCAAAACCAAATATTTTAACAAGGTATTTGACCTTGCTAGATCTGCGTACCACTAGATCACTCAATGGAGCCTTTACATTACTATGAGCTCTCTATACACCTGGTGTCCTAACTGAAGGAATACTAAGCTCATCATCCAAACTATCTAAACCACTAGAATCTCTATCAAATCCCAAATTACTGGTAGATGAATCATTACCATCCAGCACATTCTTCTTTCCTTTTTCCTTCCCTGCAACACTTATAGATCCACCTAAAGATGTGGGGCTACTCCTTAGTCTCCCAGACTCAGGGCTCACAGTAGGTATAGTACCAGATGATGTTTCTAGTCCACTAAGACTTTGTGATTCTTGTTTTTCTTTTTGCACATAGTTATCTTGATCATTATCATCATCTAATACATCACCAGCAGGTGCATACCAGTAGCCCATCTCATTAAAGATAACATCCCTGCTCACTCTGAACTCACCTGTGTGACAGGGTTATAATAGCGATACCCTTTCTGCTCTAAAGAGTATCCAATAAAAATATATTTTTCTACATTTGGATCAGGCTTCTTCCGTAGCTCATGTGGCACATGAACATATGCAACATATCCAAATACCTTCAAGTGTGATACATCGGGCTTCTTGCTAGTAAAGCATTCTTCAGGAGTCATCCCATGAATTGCAACTATGGGAGTTTTTTTCATAATGTAGACAACAATATGGACAACCTCAGACCAAAAATATTTGGGCATATTCTTTTCATCCATTAATGCCAGTGCGACTTCTACAATATGCCTGTTTTTTCTTTCTGCAACCCCTGGGGTAAACTTGCAAGGAAATTGCCTCATTATCCCATGAGTCCTCAAGAAGCCAGTAAACTCATTAGAGAGGTACTCTACCCCTCCATCTGATCTCAAGCACTTCACTTTTAAGCCTGTTTCTGTTTCAATAGCTACCTTAAAAGATTTGAAGTGCTCAAACACATCAGTTTTTTCCTTCATGAAATATACCCATAACTTCCTTGAACAGTCATCAATAAATGTGACAAAGTATTTGCTGCCACCAAGAGATAAATTTTGTGTAGGTCCCAAACATCTGTATGCACTACATCAAGTATTTTTCTACTCACTTCTCTGTCATGCAAGAAGGGTTGTCTTGCCTGCTTACCAAACTGACATGCTTCACAGACTTTATGCAATTCTGCAACTCTAAAAGAAGGCAACTTTATAACCAATCCTCTGGACTGTATTAATTTTAGCCTTTGCACATTTGCATGTCCAATACGTTTATTCCATATTTCAATATCTGCAACTACTCCTTTTCCTTTAGCATACATAGCAGTATCCATTGTAGGAATTCCGACATCTAAAGTGAACATGCGGCCAACTCTACTTCCTTTTGCGACCAACTTGCTCTTATAATTAAAGTCTTCTACAAAACAACCTTTTGCATTGAATCGGACTTGCAACCCCCTACTCTAACATTTGGCCAACAAACACTAGATTCTTTGTGATTGATGGCACATGTAATACATCTGTCAGACTCTTTGTCTAGCCATCATACAAGGACAAGGGAACCTTTCCAATGTGTGAAATTGGGTGGCATGAATCATCACCCGTTTGCACATAACCTGGATTTTGTAAGTCCTGCATCTCTCCAAACCATTCAACATGACTAGTCATATGATTAGATGCACTTGAATTGATATACCATACATTATCATGTGTTCCCTTTCCTGTAACTGCATTCATCATATGTTGCATAACAAACATACGCTCATTTTTGTCTTCATTCTATTGTGAAGACGATACACAGTTTCCTTGCTACAATTTACCACTGCGAATATCATCCTTCTTAGCATAACAAGTAGCTACAATATGACCTATTTTGCCACAATAATGGCAAAAAAAAGCAGAATTTCCAAAACCTTTATTCTTCCATCCACCTCTTCCTCTAGAGCTCCCCTTGGCTCTAAAGTTTCCTCGGCCTCCTGAAACCTGCATTTCACCAAATTGTTGATTGAACCTGTTTTGCTGGTTATCACCACCACATCCCATACCATGGCCTCTCGAAGAGGATTTACCACATCCCCTTCCTGAACTTGAGTAAAATGCTTGGACCTATTCACATTTCTTTTAGATGAATCACCATGCATATTGATCTCTTCGGTAATCATGAGAGAGATTAGCTCATCAAAATCTGGAAATGGCTTCCGTACATATACTGAAGTAACAAATGATTTCCATGCCTTCTCATTGTTAAGGCCACTCAAAGTGGATGAAACCAAATCATCATCATCATGCATTGCATCTATCGCTGCTAAAGCATCTGCAATGCTCATCACCTTCAACACATACTCATTGACAAACATTTTCCTTTTCTTCAAAGCATTCAACTCTTGCTTGAGTTGAATCTTTCGTGCCTTTGTATTTACTGAAAACATGTTCTCAAAAATTGTCCAAGCTGTATGTGAAGTTTTTACATTCTTGATATGTCCCAACATCGTATTATCAATGATTGCAGATAACTAGTACATCACCTTTTTACATTTTGCATTCCATTCTTTCCATGCTTTTAATTCATCTACAGTCGGAGGGATACCGAGCTCTGGCTCCTTTTCTTCACCTAAAACAAACTCATAAAGGCCCTTTCCAATGAGGAAGTTCGTCACACGGAACTTCCATGAAGGGTAGTTGTTCTTATCAAGCTTCTCAATAATGGGATTTCCACTGTTCTTTGCCATTATCACAAACAAGGATACAACACAGCAAGCTAGTCTTCTGCAATCTTTCACAACACGTGCATATCAATACACCAAGAAATCTTTTTTACTGATTACTTAATAGTATATCTAATCTGCAACCTATTTGTAGATAAACCTTATGTTTGCTTCCTACAAACACCTCAAAAACTATAGATTCGAAATCTGAAACCTATGCACCCACTTTTGGTCAATATAGCCGAAATCATAGTGTACCCTGAAACTGTTGTCTGCAACCTTGCGGCTCTAAATTGGGGCCTGAAATGGCCTGAAACGCCCAAAATAACTGCGGATAAGCCTAAAAGGGCTTTGCTGTAGAATATATAGTGCTCTGCTCGCACACCAAATCTCACAACAATCTAAGATTTTTGCTCTACCCTGCTTCCGGTGCCTCCACAGGCACTATCCAAGAGAGAGAGTGGAAGAATGGGAGAGCTTCTTACTTGTTGCTTGCTTGCTCGAACCTTGCTTCTTCTCCTTCACTTCAGTCTTCAAAATCAACCTCTCTCAGTGGTGCAACTCTGATACCATGTCAAGAATCGCCTGGTGGGGTACTTTGCTTGAGCTACTGCGCCAAACACACACTGTATACACAAGAGAAAGTTCACTCAAGGACACAAGAAGAGAGATGGAGGCCAAAACGTTTTCTTGCTGATTTTTTCTTCTTCTTCCACACACTATACAATGTACACAAAGTACAGATAAGATACAACGTAAAGGAAAGTGGCCTTCTAAGTCAAACGGTGCATAATTGACTACATTAATCAACTGGCGTTATATCTTTGTCAGCTGTAGGTAGGTGTAACAAACTAAATATAATAAGTGATAAGTCAGTGGCCATGTGAGTATTATAATGACCAACAGCGTGCTAAGTGTAGACGTGCGGACTCATCTAGCTAGGTAGTCCATCATCAATGTCCGCACGTGTTGAGCTTGCCAACTCAACAAATAATATACACATCATAGCCTCCATCTCAAGCTTCAACATTTGAGGAAGATTCTGACATGCTCCCATATCTTCTAGTATCCACAATTGGCAAAGTTTCCTCTAAGGGATTTATCGGCTCAAGTGCTCCTACCACTACATGGCCACGAACTCTTCTTACGAATCATAATAAGTGCATTGATTGGTATTTCCTTGTGGATATTTGCAGGGCATATTTATTATTATTGAAGTTTATTTCAAGTAGGATTTGATTACAAAGCATGAATGATATATACTTCACTCATTGTCAACTCAAAGTCTAAGACCTCTTAATCGATGATTTCTAACTAAAACTTGCTAAAGCATCACACATGGTCTATAAACAAGCAACATTTTCATCAAATTGCAAGCTTGCATTGATTAACGGGCATGGGACATATTAATGGAGATATGTCTCTTGATCTTGAACGTCGTGGCCCTCATCGTTGTCCACCTTCTCTATGTCATGGTGGACAATACACCTCTCTCTCCTTTTGTATATTTATTTCTCCCCCATCCCCTCTCTTTGTTTCTCTCCCCCCTCTCACTCTTTATCTCTCTCTTCCCTCCTCTTTTTTTCTCTCTCCCTATAATTTTTATTTTTATTTTTTAATGTTGTTTTTCTTGCTAAAAATTTCCCTTTTTTGTCTTTATTTTGTTTCTTCCCCTCCCTTCCCCTCTTTCCTTGTTTCTCTCTCTCCCTCCCCCCTCTTTCTTTGTTTCTCTCTCCTTCTCTATATTTTTCTCACTCCCCCCTCTCCCTCCCTTCTCATCTTTATTTCTTCTCTCCCTCTCTCTCTCTCTCTTTATTTTTTTTAAATTTTATTTCTTTTTTTTTAAAATTTCCCTCCATCCCTCCATTTCTTTATTTTTTTCTCCCCTCTACATTTCTATTTCTCTCCCCCCATCTCTTTGGTTCTATTTCTTTCTCTCCATCCCTCCATCTCTCTATTTTCATCTCTTCACCCCTCTCTCAACCTCTTTATTTCTCTACCTCCCCATCCCTCTCTCTTGGCTTCTCTCTCTCTCTATATAATTAATTAATTAATTAATTAATTAATTAATTAATTATTATTATTATCTCTCCCCCTCTCAGTTTTCTCCCTCTCCCTCTCCCTCCATCTCTCTCTTTTTATCGCTCCCTCTCTATTTTTCTCTTTCCCTCCCTTCCACTCTCATTTCTCCATCTCTCTCCCTCTCTCTCAATGCATCTCTTTACAAACAAGAAGATAAAGAGAAGATAATAAAATACACAAACAAAGAGAATAGAAACAATGCACCTACCTCAAGGGCTCAAAGAAGAAGCCCTTTGCTTTCATGGTTTCCTTCCCTTTTCTCCTTCATGTTCCTCTCCTCTTGCCTTGCAAATGGCGGTGGTAGCGGTCTCTCCTCTCTCTCTCTCTCTCTCTCTCTCTGTGTCTTTGCTTTTGTGGTTTCCTTCCCTTTTCTCCTTCATGTTCCTCTCCTCTTGCCTTGCAAATGGCGGTGGTGGCAGTCTCTCCTCTCTCTCTCTCTCTCTCTCTCACTCACACACACACACACACACACACTCTCTCTCTCTCTCTCTCTCTCTCTCTCTCTCTCTCTCTCTCTCTCTCTCTCTCTCTCAAAGCTTCAAGCTCTCAAGCTCTCTCCCTCTTTCTTTCACTCATGTTTTGCTACCCTTTAAATACCACTCTTGGGTTTTTGGCACTGTTTTTTTCCCTAGAGTGACATTACTATTTTCATCACAATCTACATCGCAAATAGCGATGCTTTTTGTGATACTTTTTGTGTCACAGATAGCAGTTCCACTAATTTTCATCGGAAACAACCATCGATATGTCTTCTCTCCCTTGTAGTGACCAAGCACCATCTAGGTTGGAAGACACCTTGTCTAGGTATGATCAACCAGAACTAGGAAACTCAACTATCATCTGAGAAGTTGGAGTAGTGAGGGGGAAGTCTCTGGGCCCTGTGCTTCTTCTAGGGGACAAGGTGTTCTTGTGGAGGATATTAGTAGGAGTAATGTTTCATGGCTCCAAGTTGAAAAAACGAGGCATCTCTAATGTCTTGTGTTTTTATGGAGGGGAGGAAACTTTGAATCACATCTTCTAGGGAGGATGTCAAATTTAATCCCTGTTTGGGGCCCAGATTTGGCAATGCTTCCTGAATGTTGAGGGAGAGGAGGATAGACTTCAAACATGGATCTTGGGAGACTTTAGTGTCAAAGACAAGCACTGCTACCTCGTGTGGCTCAATCAATATGTCTTCTGGTTCTCAAAGCAGCATGGGGGGCCCGCAACAATCTGTTGTTTTTAGGGTCTCAATTGCAAGGAGTGGAAAGAAATTGCTTATAGCAGCCTTGGCCTCTGGGAGTTGTATGAGAAATTGGGTAAACTTAATAGAAATGATATGGCTAGAATCTCATCTTACATAAAGCCACAAATCTTTTGTACCAGCGATAATTGATTAATATAATATTACTTTTTTTGCATCCAAAGCTCCACCTGCCCTATGTAAATAAAAAATCTAACTATGATGCTTCCAACCCATTGGCTCTAAAATTTACTCTACTAATGTTGGAGGGATCTCAAATTAGCTTCTTGTACTCTACAAAGTAACTCAAGAACTAAGTAAGACGTTCGTTTCAAGCTTCCAAGCCAGTCTTTTCATCCATTGAATACTCTCTTGATCATGACACATGCAAGGTCCCCATAATAAAAAACCATTCTTGCCCAAAAGAAAGCCCTTGTCAGGCTTTCCATGCACTATGAAGCACTTGCTTCCCATAAGAGAGAGCTCACTTGAACCATTTCACCCTTCCCATGCCCTATGAACTACTCATATGCGAGCCCCAAAAACTAGATCTCAAGCTACTCACCCGAGTGAGCTCTGGCTATCGCTGGGAAATCAGGATCAATCCATCGAGTTTGAATATCAACTTTGAATGTTGGGTCTACTACCTGATAGTCGCATTCTAAGGAGACGTATTCATTCCTCAAGTAAGACATGAAGACACTCATGTTGCCTGTGTGGAAGAGGTCTACCACATCTAAAGCATTCAATAGAAAGCCATCTATTGTGCTCTCTAGGTAGAGTAACAGAAGGTGCTAATGGCTTGATCTATTCAACCTGAGCTTTTGTGATTGATGCAATCTTTGAAACCCTATACATACATTCATACGGGCTTGTAAAAGTTTAACACATTCTAGTACTCCACTATCCTCAGACTTAGCCCCATTGTGTGAGATAACAAGAGACTTAGCTTTGAGAGCTGCAATAGACAAATACAAGATTATGAGCTAAACAGTACCATAGCTGGTCTAACTTAGGCTGGTGGGTTCATACGAGCGGCAGTAGAGATATATCAAAGGGGCATGCCTTTGATGTGGCATCTCCTAAATGGTTGAGACTTCCCTTCTCTTTCCGCCGGACCTACCCTCATTCTACCGACCCCTCCCCCTCGGAAGAGCCACGATACTAAGAAACAACCTCTCTTTACCTTCTCCAGCTTTATTGTTCACACAAAGGAGACGAAAGGTTGGTCATAGTTTGCAATGCTTCCGCCTCCATCTAAACCCAGCCTTATGCAACCCAAATGGCAGACAGAATTCAACTTGCCTGATTCTTCCAAAGATATAGCATTCCTGAAATAGGCTGCAACAAAAAACAGTCAGCTCAATGTGATGTGTATTAGTTTCTTAACAGTCCCTAGAAGACTCTCTTATACTAGTTTATTTGTTGCAATTGGAAACAGACTCCACCACAAGTAAGTTAGATGGCAAGGAAAACTTACCCTTCTATGCATAAGCTACTAATTCATATTCATTTTCCATAGTTTTTGCAAGTTATTTATTTTCTTACCTTTGATATACATGAGATGGCAAGGAAAACTTACCCTTCTATGCATAAGCTACTAATTCATATTCATTCATTTTCCATAGTTTTTGCAAGTTATTTATTTTCTTACCTTTGATATACATGAGATGGCAAGGAAAACTTACCCTTCTATGCATAAGCTACTAATTCATATTCATTTTCCATAGTTTTTGCAAGTTATTTATTTTCTTACCTTTGATATACATGAGATGGTGATGTTTTCACAAGTGTAGAGACAAATGAGGAGGATATGCATGTACCAATCTACAAGCAATGAAAAGATGGCTAAAATGAAAATGGGCAAACCATCATCAACTTTTAAATACCAAGGCATACAACATCATCAAATAATCAATTATATTAACATTATGAAAGCACTAATACTATGATGTGTTTATGTGGGTTCAAGCGTCCATAGAAAGCCCATTGGCATGAATGTGTTGGAATCAAGCAAAGTCAATGCATCACCTAAAATGATGATGAAAAATGACATAGAAGCAACTAATCTTAGTTTGTAAATATAACAAACATAAATTAGAATTAATTTCTATGTTTCTACTACTTGTTTCCTAACTTTTTTGAACATTTTTGATATATATGTATTATGTATGCATGTGTCATGCATGTACTACCATATGTGCAAGTGGATAATTCTGAGCCCCAAGAGGAACACCAAGAAAACTGGGAAACTATTGTAAGAAAATCTATTTTGTCACACCAACAAGCATGTCCTTAAATTATATTTTAATCAATCAAAAGAAGAAAAAGAACACCAAGAATAACCAATCTTCACACAACATCATATAGTGAATCTCCCACAAATTTATCACAATAAATCTTTAACATATTCTTCATAGAAACCATCAAAGAACCAAAAGAACACAAAGGAATGACTAACTTTGAATTGAATTCATCACATAGTCTTCATATTTCATCATCTTCATAGTCTTCATAGTCTTTCTCTCAATATCTCTCATGTAGATAAATGTTTCTTTGTAGAAATTGGCTCTCTCTCACATATGCTCTCTCTCAATAATAGTACATGATAATAATAAAGAATCAAACTCAATAGTCCTCTCTTGTTCGTAGATACCCCTCCCAAGAGGTATTCCTGATATGAAGAGGCACCAAAGCCACTACAATGAACCATGGGAGCTCATGAGTGTCATTGTTACTTCAATCTTCAGTTGAAGTCTTCATTAGCTACTTCTTCTACTTCTCGGAGCTATTAAGACCTTCCATTCTTCTCTTTTCAAGATTAAAAAAATTCCCCAAGCTAAACATCCATCCATCGAAACACTTACAAAGGCATATAGAAAACAACAGAAGGCATACAAAAGCTCAACAAATACCATATTGGAGAATTTGGGAATCTCCCAAGTTTCACTTTCAAATAAGGAGTAAAGATTTGACCAAGTATCTAAATTTGAACCCCATATTTTAGAGTGGGACTTGGGATAGTATCTAGGGAAAATTTCACCTTCAAGTAAGGGGATAAGATTTGACTATGTGTTTAAATATTAATCACATTAGGAATTCTCAAACTTTATGAAAATTCCCAAATTCTTGAATATGTGGTTAACAATACATTACAAAAGGTCTACAAAAGGTATAAAAACTACATAGCTCAAACCAAAACCAACTCAACCCATAAAAAACAATCCAACTCAATCTCAATCATTTCTCAAACCATTCATTCACAATCATAACCTCTCAAATAGAAAGGAAACATATCAAAATAGATGCAAAAATAGACCTATTAGAACTAAACAAATACACCATAGAACCAATCAAAACATCATAACTCAACTAAAAACTATCATGACCTTCTCAAACATACTCAACCCATTTCAACACACTTCCAAACTCATCCAAAAACTAATCAATAAACCACAAAACCGAACAAAAACCGCCCAAAAATCCAACAAAAAATAGCTAAAAATACAAACTATCATTTTAACTCTTAATATATCCTCACACTTAGCTAAGGAAGCATCCTCACAACCTTGGAAAAAGATAATAAAAGGTCTAAAATAACCATATTCAATCGTCAACTCTAGCTCAAACAAATCCATGACCCCTTTTAATAGTCTACATCTAGCAAACAAGTCTAATGAAAGGTGAATGATATAATAAGTTTCTTCTATCCATAGCCATTCATCAAAAACCAAGCAATCACCATCTCGATCAGCTTCATTAAACCATGACACCTTCATACACAACTCACACACCACATATACACTAGACATTCAATAATCACCTAAATGACATCTCCAAAAAACATAATATATCATTATGGCTCAAGAAAGATACATCAAGAATCAATGGAGTGTATCGTGCTTAAAAGATTAATGGTTTCTAAATTTGTCTATGGAGAGAGATTCATCCACAAATATCTTGGGGCAATTTTGAAATAATTGTAAATAGTACATTCTCTCCACAAGTACAAGATATCTACTCGGAAGACAAAGAGGATGAAAATGCAATGTGTTCAACTGATGGGGATCAATAGCCACATCAACATTAAGGCACAATTTAGATACTTGCTTCTGATCACTATGAGAATGATGATGCATGTATGCTAAGAACCAAGCAAAATGAGTAGCCAATCTAAATAAAGGATTAGTAGATTGATGATATATTTGGACAAACTGCAAGTAACTCTGATAAGCTTGTATAGGAGTCTTCCATTCCTCTAGAATGATAGGTCAATTATTCTAAGGACCCATCAACAAATTTGTCTAGCTCTATCCTTTGTGTCTAGACGTCTGCAAATCAAAAGTACCTAAGTGGCTACTAACCAACTGAGGTGGATCAAAAATGAAAGATGTGAAAGAAGGAAGAGGAAAAAGCATTAAAGGATGAAGTGATGGATATGCAAAATCATAAAATGAAAAAAGTCTTAATGTGATTTAAAAAATCTAATAAAAAAGGAGTTAAGAAGTACACTGGAAAAGTAGAAAGGAGTATAGTAGACCGTGGAGGACAAGGAGGAGGTGGTGAAAAAACACACTCTACAATGGAGAAGCAATGAGTAAAAACAAAGATTTGGGGATTCACCTAAGATTAGAAAATAAGAGGAGAAATAATATGCGGAGTTGAATGAAGTATGGACAAATAAGATCACATACCAATACAAATTCTCATTCTTCAGAATCACAATACCACTTTGAATATACATATAAGCTATCAACATGGTGACAAGGGTAACATAGGATTCAAATACCATCCTAACCACTTCCACAAGGAGATTAGAGCACCAAGCAGCACTGAAAGGGAAGTGGAACCCAAGAGGAAGAAGCTTGGCAGTGAGAGCTATGGTGGAGTGAGAGCAAGAGCCAAGAGAGAGAGAAACTCAAAAGTGGGAACTCCAACAACCACAATGTGTAGCCAGGCCTTCCTTTATTCAAATTGTCACTAAAAGAATAAAGAATAAGTGACTGTGATAGGCACCCGCCACCTGCAATGTGCAGTAGTGGATATTGTCAGTGTAGTAATACACGGATGGCTAGGCAGAGGCACCTTTACCCCCAACAACCTTCTACTTAAAGGAAAATATGCCCCAATGAGAGAGAAAAAGAAAAGACAGTACAACATGTATGCATGTACAACAGGATGAGGAAAAAGACGTCATCTCATCCAATGCCCATCAATCTCTTGAGGAAGGCAAAATGCTCGCGGTAGTGAGGCTTTTCATGAGCATGTCTGTAGGATTCTGCTCAGTCGTAATCTTGACAAGATCAACAAACCTTTCCTCAACAACCTTGCACATGAAGTGATACCTCACCTCAATATGTTTCGTCTTTTCATGGAAGATCGAATTCTTGGCCAACTGAATGGCACTCATAGAATCCGAATGCAATGTAGACATAGCATCTGTCATACCACGGTCTACAATCAAATGGCCTAACCAGATAGCATCCTTGCAAGCCTCTGTGGCTGCAATATACTCGGCCGCTATGTAGTAGAAAGAGCTGTACTTTTCTCCACCCTGGATATCCAAGAGATAGCCCCTCCAGCATAAGTGAACACATAGCCAAAAGTGGACTTTCTACTATTTGCATGTCCTGCATGATCAGAGTTAGTGTACCCCATGACTCCTATATCCTGGTTGCCATAGCAAAGGCACATATCTGTTGTGCCATTCGGGTACCTCATGATACCCTTTACAGCATCCCAATGTTTCTTGCCAGGTGTAGCCATATAACATGCCACAACCCCAACTACAAAAGCTATATCTAGACGGGTGGCTATCATGGCATACATAAGAATTTCCACGACTCATGAATAGGGAATATTGGCCATCTCGGCCCTTTGCTCATATTTCTGTGGACAATCAACCTGTGAAACCTTCACATGAGAAGGTAATGGATAGCCAATAGGCTTAACATCCTGCATGCGAAAGCACTCAAGGACTTTATGAATGTACTCTCTCTGTGACAGATAGAGTAATCCCTGAGATAGATCCCACATAATGCGCATACCAAGTATATGAGAGGCATGTCCCAGATCTTTCATCTCAAAGTTCTTCTTGAGCCGAGCCTTAAGAGCATCTAGCTCCTCATGAGTTATCCCTACTAAAATCATGTCATCCACATAGAGTACCAAAATCAATAAAGAACCATCACAGGCTTTCTTTGTGTACAAGCACGTATCCATAACACTATGGCTGTAGCCCTGTGACTACATGAATGCATCAAACTTATGGTATCATTCCCTAGGTGTCTGTTTCAAGCCATATAGATTCTTCTTTAGCTTGCATACTAGGTGTTCCCTGTCAGGGTCTGCAAAGCCCTTAGACTGCTCCATGTAAATCTCATCATGCAAGTCCCCATGTAGAAAAGCCATCTTTTTGGCATCCATCTGGTACAAGTCCAGATCAAGCTGTGCAACCAAGGCCAAGACTAAGCATAGGGTGGTCATCTTGACCATAGGAGAAAAGACTTCATCAAAGTCAATACCATGCTCCTGCTTAAAACCCTTAGCAACCAATCAAGCCTTGTATACTGGCTTGGTGTCTAGGGGTACTTTTTAGCTTGTACACCCACTTGCATGGAAAAGCCTTGTATACTGGCTTGGGGTGTCTAGGGGTAGCCTTGTATACTGGCTTGGGGTATCCAGGGGTACTTTTCAGCTTGTACAACCACTTGCATGGAAAAGCCTTCTTACCCTGAGGCAAGGAAACCAAATCCCAAGTCTGATTCTTATGCAATGAGTCAAGCTCAGGCTGCATAGCCCTCTCCCAAGAGTGACAATCACCCCTGTGCATAGCCTCATCATAAGTGAGAGGCTCTCCCGCATCTGTAATTAGTACATAATCCATAGAGGATGCAAAACAATCAAGAGGTCATCTATCTCTAGTAGAATGCCTCAATCCAGGCTCTGCTACCTGACCGACATCCTATCTAACATCACCATGTCTAGCATCTGGGCCATCAGCATCAGGTGATGCTGCGCGCTGTCTAGGTGGCCGTGGAGCAGGCTGAGCGGGAGCAAGTGCCTCATCTTGAAAGATAACTCTTCGTACCTCAACCACTTTCTTAGGCTACATATGCATTTTTTTCTCATGAAAGTTGACATCATGGCTACGGATCACTTTCCGCGTCTGCGGATCCCATAGATGGTAACCCATCTCTCCTGCATCTCCATAGCAAATGAAAATGTATTTGACACTTTTAGCTTATTGTGTTTGTCCTTGGGCACATGGCAGAATGCCTCACATCCAAAGACACACAAATGATCATAAGAGGGGGGCTTTCCTACCCATAACTCCTCTACAATCTGAAAGTCAATGCCACTATTAGGCGACCTATTAATGAGATGCACTGTAGTAGTAATTGCCTCTATCCAAAAGTGTTGCGGTAAGCCAGCCTGGCTAAGCATGCTACGGACCCTTTCTTGAATGGTCCTATTTATGCGTTCAGTCATACCATTCTGGGGTGGGGTGTAAGGGGCGGTCAACTGACGCTTAATACCCTGCTCATCACAAAACTGCTCAAAAGCACATGATACATACTCACCCCCATTATCTAGCCTTAGGCATTTGAGCCTTTTCCCAAACCGGTTCTCTGCTAATGCAAGCCAACGTTGAAATGTGTCTAAGACATCGGATTTTCTCTTTATGGGATAAGCCCAAACCTTACGTGAGTAATCATCTATGAAAGTAACAAATTACTTTGCCCCACCAAGTGATTGACATGGCATGGGCCCACATACATCTGAGTGCACAAGAGATAGGGGCTCACCCATGCGTTTCTTACCAGACTTTTATGCATATTTCTAGTTTGACTGCCATACAAACAATGATCACATGAATCAAAATGTGAAGAGTCAAAAGGAAAAAGATACTACAAAGCACAGAGCATTTTCATTCTTTTAAGAGACATATGCCCCAAACGAGCATGCCAAAGGGATGCATGGGAAATAGAACCCACAAACAAAACATGATCCAATGTAGCTCCAGATACAAGTAAGGGATAGAGGCTACCAGACTTGACACCTCTTGCAAGTACAAGCCTACCACGAGTAATCTTCCATATAGAGTCTCCAAAAGAAACAAAATACCCTACATCATCAAGCTGTCCAACCAACATAAGGCTGCGAGTCAACGCAGGTACATGGTGCACATCATGCAAAACAAAAGAGCTACCAGAAGGAAACTGCAACCTAACATCTCCAATGCCCACAAAATATCAAGAGACCTGTCATCACCAAGATGCACAGAACCAGACATGGTACGATATGTATGAAACCAATCTCTACAGGATGTCACATGAAAGGAGGCACTCAAATCCAAGAGCCAGCACTGCACATACATAGAATGTATCTCAGAAGTCTTTAAGGCATCACATGAAGAACCTGCAAGTATGTAATCATCATCTGAATGAGTGGTGTGTATGACATTAACTTCTTCTATCTTCACAGTGGACTTTTCAGGTGCAATACTACGCTCAGAAGACTTTTCCTACACTTTTTCTTTCCCCTTTTCCTTGCACTTATCATCGCGTGTTTTATGGCACTACAGCCTAATATGTCCTGCGTTCCCACAATAATGACAGGTAAGATCAGACTTTCGTCCACGGGACTTACTATGACCACATGACTTGGACCTGGACTTCTAAGAGTCCTTGCCCTTATGATCATTATCATGCCTACCATGTCTGCCACCTCTAACAGTCAATGCATGTGAAGAGCGGGAAGCATCATTGTTTCTCCTGTTGATTTCCTCAGTCATTAAAGCACTCTCAACATCTTTGATTTTCAGCCCATCAAGCTTGTTCGTGCATACGGCAGTACGGAATACATCCCATGATTCAGGAAAGGTACCAAGTAGAAACAATGGGTGCAAGTTGTCTTTGAACTCAATACCCTATGACAACAGACTCTTCATGATAGCATGAAACTGATTGAAATGAGATGAAAGGGAGGTCCCCTCCTTCATGCGAAGATCCATTAAGTGCTTGAGCCAATACATCTGTGATGCAGGACTCTACTGTGCATAGAGCTCCTGAATCTTCTCCCATAAATCCCATGCACTCTGATTCTCATCTTCAACAACATTATGATGGACTTCTTTTGAGAGTGAAAAAATAATGGTAGACTTGCATAGCTCATCAACTTCCATCCAAACATCATCATCCATATCCTCAGGTTTAACACCCTTGAAACGTAAGGGTTTAATCTGCAACTTGTGCACCAAAACCTGCCATATTTGGGACTCCCAATACCCATAGTTGGTACCATCAAACTTGGAAATGTTAAAGAGAGTTGTATCTTTCAGATGACCAGCCATACTGTCTCAAATCAAGGCAAAAAAGTAAACTTACAAGTTGTAATTAGCACAAAATGCACTAAAACCACTACTAAAACTGGGTGAAAGGATGTATCTCACCAAGAGAAGCACCTATCCACCAAATATGACCAAGATAACATCAAATAGTAAGCATTACCCTCATAGAAGTGCTCAAAATCTGCAAATTTCAGCTTGCTGTAATAAATGATAGCAGTATGTAAAAGTATCCCAAAATGAAGCAATCACTAATACCTATGTCACTGCAACTGCCAGGTAGCAAGATACATCCAACAGTGAGTTTACAAGGGCAAGAAGGTACCAAGAACTATGATAGAGATAGGTGCTTGCCCCAATAGGCGTATCAAATCAGCCCACTACAGATAAACTGCAAACATAAAGCTCTCAAGAGAGCAAATGCATGCAACTATCCCACAAGCTCAAGCTCATCTATAAATAAGACTCGATGTACATCTGAATATACCAAGAGGTTCCCTATGGAAGTGAAGTCAGATGCAAAGAAACACTCTAATACATCAAATACATAGCATTAGACATTCCAAATCCCAGTAGGATACATCCGGAGCATAAATCCCAGGCTATCTCAGACCCATAAAGCATAAGCCTGAAAGCATTCAAAGAGCATATAACTGACAACCAAATGTAATGCCCAGTAGATCCAAAATGCTCAAATATATCTGAAGATGAAGCTCCAAGTAACTGTCAAGCATGGGCAAACCAAGTGGCATCCATATCTGACCAAAGCATAAATACAAGAGGCCTAAATGTCAAGCAGTGAGAATAGGCATAGACTTGTTGATAAATATAACATATCCTAAGTCATATTCTATGGTTGTATGTATCTAAAGTACAAGCATATATAAAGTGTCCCTAAGTTTGGGGTATCTATATTTTGATGATACCATTTTTGTGGGTGTGGACTATTGGAGGAATGAAGAAGAATAATGGAGGAGAAGAAGACATTGAGCTCCTGACTTCTCATCTGATTTACCTCAGGGACTCCCTCCACTTCAATTTTATTATGGTATCAGAGCCTAAGTCTCTGTTGGATTGATGATCATGTGAATCAAGGGCCCTGCATTTAAGAGGATGGTTTGCAGGCTTTTGTGAATGAAGAGGGCCCCTGTAAACCCAAAATGAAAAGTTTGCTTGAATGAAATCGTCACTAAGATACGCAGGGGAAATCTATCTCATTATCACTCGAACCTCATATGAGGGTTTGCCGACGAAGTTGGGGACGGTGGTCATGTATGCTGCAATGCAAGGGCTTGAAAATGGTTTGCAGCGACATCTCCCAATCTGGGATGATCAAATCTGCAAGGTAAACTCCTACGCTTGTCATACGATTCCAGCAAACAATTCGTGTGCAGTTTCAACATTAATATAGAGTATCCCAACTTTCCCCACCTTCAAGCACAAGCAAACATGGAAGCCTCAATTCTTCTTTGGTTAAAAAGGACTTGAGAAGAAGACACAAAGTGGCAAAGAAGAATGGAGAGTTCTGGACTGCACAATACAATACCACTGTTCTCGTACACTCGTGGAAGTGTGGCAAAAGGGAAAGAAGTGCTTAATAAGATTTCACTATTGAATATGTCTCTTGGAGCATCTTGATTACAGGTTAGGTTAAGGAACATGGTGATGGAGCTTTGAAATGTTGTGGCTGCGATTCAAAGGAGAACACTCCCCCGCCTTCATAGAATTATAAATCGTTTTATAGCCAAGAATGCCAAGAAGCACCGATGAGACCCATAGAGCAGGTTTGCCATCATCTGCGATAAAAGAAAAGAGCTTTCTCTCTTGGACAGTGGTCATGTGAACAATAATCAAGTGATCAAGTGAGAGGAGGCTCGCTTTGCTAGGCTGCACAAGATTGTCTGTCTGGAAGGTATGGCTGCTTGAAGGCTTCTTGAGGGAGGATCGATCAGAGGCTCCTTTTGTGGGAGATTGTGGTGTCCGAAGGCAAAGAGATATGTATTGTGGTATTGTGGTACACGTAATGGAGAATCATGGTATTGTGCTGGGAAATGCATGCCGAGCGTCTATGCTAAGTGTGGTGCACTTGGAGAAAACAAAGGTGTTCAAGGCGCTTCTAGCACTGTGTTTAGTCTCTTGGACCATGCTAATTGTTGGATATGGTAACCATGTACATGTCATTAAGCTTTGAATTGGTTTTGGTTCATGCAAGATGAGGGCCTTTCCTAAAATGTAGTTTGCATGCTAGGAGTAATGGAAACCATAATATTGTGCTAGGTGCTACATTTGTGAGCATGTATACTACATGTGTTGTGCTTGCAAAAGTGTGAGAAGTGTGTGACACACTTCCATCACAGGATTTAGTCTCTTGGACTATAGTCATTGGGGCATACTGTTGAATACCATTTCCGGACAGTTTGTATTGTTGTTTTCTTCTGAATTTGCAGCAGTCATAATGTCTGACACGGCACAGATCACTCAAATCATGGGAGACAAATTGACCAAAGACAACTATAGTGTTTGGTCTTATAGGATGGAGAATTTTTTTATGGGTAGAGGTCTATGGGACCTCATAACAGGTGATGATGAATGTCCAGAAGTTCCTGAACATCCAACTGAAGAGCAAAAGAAAGCGTACAAGGATTGGACAGGGAAGACCATGAAGCTTTTGCATTGGATCTCCATATGTATTTCAGAAACATTGATTCCTCATATAAAAAAGACAAGTACTTGTAAGGAGGCATGGAAAATCATAGAAAAAATGTATGGAACATGTACAGAGGCTCGTAAGATACAACTCAAGTAGAGATTACATGGTGCATGGAGAGGCAATCACAGTCTCAGTGACTATGTGGCAGAAATCAAGCAAATTGCAGAAGACCTTGCATCCATTAATGCACATGTTGATGATGATGATTTAGTGTTAGTGACACTAAATGGACTTGGACCAGCTTGCAAATCTTTGGATTCCTCTATTTTAGTTAGAGGAGGCTCTATGCCTGACTTTGAGGAGCTTATTGAATTGCTACTTAGAGAAGAAATCAAGTTGGGATTGAATGCATCTAGCAGTGGCAAAAATGCAGATGGAGAGAGTGTTTTCTATCACCAGAGAGGTCGTGGAAGCTCATCTAGAGCTAGAGGCTCTTCACTTGGTCATAGTAACTATGGTTTTGCTCATGGAAGAGGTAACTTTGGTCGTGGTGACTTCATGCATAGAGGCAAGGGGAGATCTTTCCCTAGAGGTAGAGGACGGTCTAGTCCTTCTTCACAAAGAGATGACACTTGTCATTATTTGTCAAGAATCGCGTGGTGGAGGGGATTGCTCAAGATGCTGCGCCGAACACACACAGAATGCATAAGGAGAAGCTCACTCAAGAGACAAGAAGAGAGATGGAAGCCAAAACGTTTTCTTGCTGATTTCTTCTTCTTCTTCCACACACTTCACAATGTACATAAAGTATAGATAAGATACAAGATAAAAGGAAAGTGGCCTACTAAGTCAAACAATGCATAACCGACTACACTAGTCGACTGGCGCTATAACTATGCCAGCTGTAAATAGGTGTAACAACCTGAATATAATAAGTAGTGAGTCAGTGGCCATGTGAGAGTCATAATGACCACCGGCGTGCTAAATGTAGACGTATGGACCCATCTAACCAGGCGGTCCATCATCAATGTCCACATGTGCTGAGCTTGTCATCTCAGCATTATTGTGGGAAGTTTGGTCACTTTGAGAGGGATTGTTATCATAAACAGAATGCCTTGTCTAAGGGTTGTGGAAGGACCCAATATGGCCAGTATGCAAGCACTTATGGTAGTACAGGTTATGGACCTAGAGGTGGATCACCTAGAGGTCACCTATTTTCTATGGAGCATGTGCTCGAGACCATGACTCACCCTCTTAGTGAGAATGACTAGTTTTTGGATTCAAGAGCTAAAAACCTTATGACTCATCATGCTGAGTGGTTTGATAGCAAGAAGCAAATGCAGAATGATGAATATGTTGCCACTGGTGATGATACTTTACACAATACTCATATTGGTAGTGTGCCACTTGTTACTAAAGATGGAATTGAGAATAAGCTTGATGATGTACTTTATGTACCCACAATAACTAAGAACTTAGCATCGGGTGACAGATCAAGGATTGCAGGTGAGATTCAATAAGTTTGGATGTTTCATTGAAGAGTTCCATAATGGGAGAACTGGCAGGGTGATTGCTCAGGGTAGGAAGAAAGGGAGATTGTTTGCTTTGGATGCACGTACTCCAAAGATTCAAAACTCTATGTATGTTGAGAGAGGACATGGGCAAGATAAGGATCTGGAATTATGGCATAGAAGGATTGGTCATGTTATTTTGCAAAGATTGAAGCAAATGCAATCAAAACAGATAGTACGTGGTCTACCGCATTTTGGATATGTGAATTTTGATCATGTAGGTGAGGCTTGTCAATTTGGCAAGCAGTCCAGTTTGCCATTTCCAAAGAGGGGGAGAATAAGCAGCTATCCTTTGGAAATAATACACTCAGATATTTGGGGCCCATGTCAGAATGTTTCCATGAGCGGAAGATGTAGATTCTATATCACTTTCATTGATGATTTTAGCAGAATGACTTGGGTGTACTTTATGCAACATAAAAGTGAAGCATTTGAAAAGTTCTTGGAATTTAAATCTATGGTTGAAAAGTAGTTTGGATGCTACATAAAATGTTTGAGGTCAGATAATGGTGGAGAGTACATGTCATATGAGTTTTGGGACTTCTTGAGAGATCATGGTATCAGAAGGCAATTGACATGCATGTATACATCTCAGCAAAATGGTGTGGCTGAAAGGAAGAATTGGATTATTGCAGAGGTTGCAAGGGCAATGACAAACCAAATAAACATGCCATTTTCATATTGGGCAAAAGCAGTGCATACTGCAGTTCACATTATGAATAGAACACCTATAGCCTTGACTCATAGTATGTCACCATATGAGAGAATGTATGGAAAGACACCCATTGTTGCATACCTTAGAGTCTTTGGATGTGTCTATTATGTTCACGTTCTAGATGATTTGAGAAAGAATATGGAACCTAAGGCTCCAAAATGTATTTTCCTTGGATATCCTGATGAGAAGAAGGGATACAAATGCTATGATCCTGTGAGTAAGGAAGAATACATAAGCAGGGATGTTAAATTCAGTGAATATGAATCATGGTACAAGCCCAAAATTGCAATGGATGTTGATTCCTATGAAAGCAATGATGATGATGGCTATGGAAGGAAAATTTGAGCAAACAAAAAGGCTGAAAATCAGCATGTGGAAGATGCTTCATGATCTCAAGAGAATGTGGAAAGCAGTGGCAACAGTCCATGGAGTGGTAGATTGAGAAATACACAAAGGAGTGCAGAAGTTGCAAAAGGAAAGAGACCTATGGCTGAAATTTTATGTTGAGATATCGAGCTCCACTCGTGATACGCCAGGGTGACCGTTGTGTATTTATGTCACCGACTTGTCAATTGCAGACGCGGTTGGTACACCGCCCATGAATAATAGCTACATGATAGCTATCCTTATCTACTCTAGTTCGTGGCTCAGTTAGTATGCCACCTTAGTTAGTTGAGTTTGGTTTGAGACCCATATATAGGGTTCTTCTATTTCTTTGTACTTGAGTTATTTTGGCTTACACAACTAAGAAGAGGAAAACTGTTTTCAGCCTCCACCCTTGTGTGTCTTCCCCCATTGTGCAAGCAAGAAAGCTTCAAGCGAGACTCCTTCCTTCTCTCCCACAATCTTGACACGTTGGATGCAGACATGTCTGAATTGAGTGCAGCAATGTTTGCACATGGGACCGGTGTAGTTGTAGATATTGATATCTGGCATAAACGCATTGGTCATGTTAATGTACAGCGACTTAAATCAATGCAGGCCCAAAATATTGTTGTAGGATTGCCAAAATTCAAGGTTGCAGAAATGCATAAGGTATGTGAAGCCTGTCAGTTTGGAAAACAGGCAAGGAAACCATTTCCTAGACATGTTCAAGAGAGTGAGAAGCCATTGGAATTAATCCACTCTGATGTGTGGACTACTAAAGCTGCATCTCTTGGAGGCTGTCATTATTTTGTCACTTTTATTGATGACTATAGCAGAAAAGTTTGGGTGTATTTTATGAAAAAGAAAAGTGAAGTTTTTGGGCATTTCAAAACCCTTAAAGCTATGGCTGAAAAAGAAATAGGTCTGCAAATAAAATGCCTAAGGTCAGATGGAGGGGGAGAGTACCTCTCAAATGAGTTTGCAAAGTTCTTACAGGAGCATGGCATAAAGCAGCAATATTCATGCAGTTATACCCCACAACAAAATGGAATTGCAGAAAGGAAAAACAGGCATATTGGAGAGGTATCTCGTGCCATGCTCAATGAAAAAGACTTGCCAGATTTTTATTGGGCTGAAGCAGTTGCTACAGCAGTCTATATAATGAACAGGACTCCCACTGCAGCAATACATGGGATGACTCCAAAGGAGAGGTATACTGGTAGGAAACCAGATATTTCTCATTTGAAAATTTTTGGTTGCATTGCCTATGTACATGTGCCAGATGAGTTGAGATCCAAGTTGGATCCAAAAGCTGAGAAGTGCATCTTTATTGGTTACTCTCTGCAGCAAAAAGGGTATAGATGCTATAACCCTTCTACTCGTAAGTTTACAGTGAGCAAAGATGTTGTTTTTGATGAGATGAGTAGCTAGTATAAACCAGTAAATGTGATTGATGATGTAGATGCACAAAATGGTAATGCTGCACAGAATTCATAGTAGCAGTCACAAAATATTAGTGGACCTGGAGCGTCCTCTAGCAGTGGTTCACATTCTTCGCCATGGACAGGCAGATTGAGATCAGGAGAATCTTCTCAAAGTAATGCAGATAGTGGTATGCAGGTATCACGAAAAGGAAAAGAGAAGGTTGATCAGCCCATGTTTGATGTGAATGCAGGTCACTCTTATGTGGATGGTGAATCCAGTGGCTCAGAACAGAGCATTGATGATGAGTTGGGTATTCCTTCTATTGTTACACCTGGAGTAAGGAAGACCAGGGATGTTTTGAGAGCACCTGGGAGTGAACCTAGTTTGCGCAAGTCTACGAGAGCTAGGTATCCTATGGATAGGCTGAAATATGATGGATTTACAGCCATTCACTATGCATATATGGTCAAAGTGATACAGGAACCAGAACCCACATCTTTTGAGTAAGCCATGGGAAAAGAAAAATGGGAGAAAGCCATGGATGAAGAAATGGATGCCTTGGAAGCAAATGCTACATGGGAGTTAGTACCTTTGCCTAAAGGTAAGAATGCAATTGGTTGTAAGTGGGTTTATAAGGTGAAGCACAATGCAGATGGTTCTGTGAACAGATACAAGGCAAGATTAGTTGTCAAGGGGTATGCACAAACATATGGCATTGACTATGAAGAAACATTCAGTCCAGTTGCAAGGATGGCAACTGTAAGAGCAGTCATTGCTATGGCTGCATCAAAGGGATGGTCTTTACATCAGATGGATGTAAAGAATGCCTTCTTGCATGGTGATTTGCAAGAAGAGGTCTATATGGAGCAGCCACCAAGTTATGTGCATGTTGTTCATCCTGAGTTTGTTTGCAGGTTGAAGAAAGCCTTGTATGGCTTGAAGCAAGCACCTAGAGCATGGTCTGACAAGATAGGACAGTATCTTGTCACTATTGGCTTTCAGATTTCCAAGGCAGATTTCTCACTTTATATGAGAAAAACAGAGAAAGGTATTATGCTACTTGTCATTTATGTTGATGATTTGATTATGACAGGTGACAGTGATGAAGATATCCTTCATGTGAAAATGCTATTGAAGCAGAAGTTTGAGATGAAGGATTTGGGAGAGCTGCGTTATTTCTTGGGCATTGAGGTGATTAGATCACCAAGTGGGATACAGCTCTTGCAGAGGCAGTATGGATTGGACATGCTGTCCAAATATGGGATGACAGGCTGTAAGCCTATTTCAGTTCCTTTGGAGCAAAATGTGAAGCTGAGCACAGATGCAGGTGAGCTTCTAGAAGACCCTACTATGTATAGACGCATAGTAGGAAGTTTGATTTATATGACTATTACCAGGCCAGATTTGAGCTATGCTGTTGGATTGGTAAGTCAGTTTATGCAGGCTCCAAGGAAACCACATTTAGATGCGGCTAGACGCATACTCAGGTATGTGAAGTCCACATTGTAGTATGGACTATTTTATGAGACTGGGGTTCAGATACAGTTGCATGGATACACTGATGCTGATTGGGCTGGTAGTATTTCTGATAGACGATCTACCAGTGGATATGTGTTCTCTTTTGGGAGTGCTGCAGTCACTTGGAGCAGCAAGAAACAGCCTATAGTTGCCTTGTCGAGCACAGAGGCTGAGTACAGGGGTGCAGCAATGGCTGCATGTGAGGTAGCTTGGTTGCATAAGCTACTTTATGATATGCATCAGTCTACAGATGGACCAGTTGTCATTTATTGTGACAACATGAGTAGTATACACTTGGCAAATAACCTAGTCTATCATGCTAGAACAAAGCACATTGAGGTGCATTATCACTATGTGCGAGAGAGGGTTTTACTAGGTCTTATTGATCTAGTTTATGTCAGCACAGAGGATCAGGTAGCTGACATATTCACGAAGGCATTGGGTGCAGAGAAGCTGCGCAAGTTCAGAGACCTGCTTGGTGTGCAGGAATTGGGATTGAGCTCGAGGGGGAGTGTTGAGATATCGAGCTCCACTCGTGATACGCCAGGGTGACCGTTGTGTATTTATGTCACCGACTTGTCAGTTGCAGACGCGGTTGGTACACCGCCCATGAATAATAGCTACATGATAGCTATCCTTATCTACTCTAGTTCGTGGCTCAGTTAGTATGCCACCTTAGTTAGTTGAGTTTGGTTTGAGACCCATATATAGGGTTCTTCTATTTCTTTGTACTTGAGTTCTTTTGGCTTACACAACTAAGAAGAGGAAAACTGTTTTCAGCCTCCACCCTTGTGTGTCTTCCCCCATTGTGCAAGCAAGAAAGCTTCAAGCGAGACTCCTTCCTTCTCTCCCACAATCTTGATAGTTTAGAAGATGAATCTATAGATGACGAGTAAGCCATGCAACCACAAGCAACATGAGAAGACTCTACTTGACATGTAAGTACCTTGCTTTCCATGCATTGACAAAAATGGAAGGCCACGCTTGGCTGTGAGAAATAGGGAAATTTGTATAAAGAGGAGGGCAACAACCCATTCATGGGGAATTTTTTATGCTCATTGAAGAAGAAAGAAGGAAGCTTTGTACATTATTTGTATCTATGTCTATGAAGTAGCAACTCTCTCCTATCAAGAGAGCCTCTTGTTCCACTTCTTGATCTATATTATCAAGGCTTGTGGGAAAAACTAAAAGGTCCAAGCTTGCTCTTTTATGGGTTGAATCTATGTTTTACAAAGCACCTCTTGTACAGTTCAAGTGGTACATGTATTTGTCAAGAAGAAGAGAATGGCAATGTCTTATGTACCTATCTCTTCATGTAGACTCTCTTTTGTATCAAGAATAGATATTTGGGAGACAGGATTTTGGACTGTCATATGCAGCCCAACACTCTCTTTTTTGGGCTGAATCATGTCTCTTTGATGCTCCATTTCTATTATTATGGTTTATGAAGAGAACACACTCTACTTTCAGTTGCAATTGCTACATCTGATCACTCTTGCCTTGTTAAGGCATTGAAAATACTCTTTGGGAGATTATTTTTGTCATCTTGGATTATCCTTGGCAACCCAAAATAGGGTATTCATGGGTTGAAACCTTATTGGTGATCCTCTTCTTTAATCTTTGTAAAACATGGGATGTTCTTGGTTCTCATGAGTGACTACAAAGCTATACTCTTTGTAAGAAAGTTTCAAGGACATCTTTTGGCACTAATATGTGATACTTTTGGCCTCTTCTTCTTAGTCTAAAATAGGTTATTTTAGGGTTGAAACTTGTAAACACAAATTCTTCTTCAGCTACAATCATTGGAGGTACAAGCTGGACTTGTAATTCCCTCTATATAGTATCTGTCTTCCTCTTCATTCAAGGAAGGTTTCAAAGAAGTTTTTTGGTGATTTCTTTCCATGCTTTGGAATTTATATTGGATGTCCATAACAGTTAATCCATAAGTTGTAGCTTTTATGCAACTACTTTATTCATGTTACGTTGATCTAAGTCATGAATCTCATGATCTTTTTATGAAAAACTAGCAACAGTAATGCTAGTTCCATAACCTTGAATCATTCAAAGGCTAATATAGGCAGTCTTTATCTTGAACTTCTAACTTGATTGTACTAATCAGATGAAAAGAGAAAGTGTCTTGTAGATCTTCTTCATGCCTAGGTTGAAATAGGCAGCTATATTCATAGGTAAGGAAGGGCAAGTCTCTTCTTATATCAATTGAAGTAGTACTCCTGTTTACAAATCATCCATCTTTGTGATCATAGGTTTCAAAGCTCTTTCATTGTCTTAATCCATTTATTCAACTGTTTTATGTATAAATCAGTCTTTCCAAGATAAGCCAAAGTATATGGTGAATTGAAGGTTGTGAAGTTTCTCTTGAACCTTTAAACAATCACTTGAATCTACTTATTTGTTGAAGACAAATATGCATCGTCCAGTTTTCTTGCCAAACCCCTATGGTGAGCTTCAACCCTACACGCCTTGCGACATTAGTGAAGTCGACATGAAGGTCAATTGTAAGAAAACTCCAATATGGGGGATTCTTCAAGAGATACCCTACAACAGTTGGTGCGCATACTGCATCAGTCTCTCAGCAACAACAAATTCAAATGTTACAACAACAACAATAACAAAAGCAAGACAAAGAGAAGATTGATTCCACAGCTATCAAGGCCCTAGTTGGGCGAGAATTAAAACAATTTAATGGTCAAAATGTCTTTGTTTTCATTCCCTTGTATGTTGAGAAAATGCTCTTCTTTGGTGTACCGCTACATGCATGGAGTCGCTATTTTTCCATACTAGCTAAGCAAGGTCTTCAAGAGAGAATCTATGGTCTTTTCTAGCGAGGGATTGGGCTGCATTCAAAAAAGCCCTACGCGAAGAATTCTTCTTAGAAGACTCTAGCCTTATGATGAAGAAAAGTTTCATTGATTGGGTTGAGAAACCCAACAAAGGTTTAGATGCAATAGCTCTATACCATGAGTTTGAAAGTAAATTTGGACAACTTGATACTAAAGACCAACAAAATATGGAAGGTCAAAATATTGAATTATTCGTTAAGGCTGTAGATCCCATCCTGCAAGAGAAGCTTGTTGATCGCTTAGAGGATGCTACCTCCAAAACAAGAGTCAAAACTGCATGGACAGATGTTATTGATACAATTAACATGATTGCTTGAAGAGAGTGGATGCGTTGGGCTCTACTTTAGCTTCAACAACTCCATTGATGGAGCTTGTTCCACCTCCAAAAACCCCTATCCCTTTGACTAATCAATCAACTCTTTCTTCTTGTGTTCCTTCTGTTCCACCTCTTAAAAATGATGTCATGGATGAACTCATTAAAATCATGCGAGACCTTTATCTGAATCTTACAGAAATTAGTTCCAAAGTAGAGAAGTTGGATGTCAAAGTTGAAGAATGAGGATGATCATCAACTCAAAGACCCATGAGAGAAGGCTATAAGAGGCATTGTATTTGGTGTGTGATAGCCAACAACATGACAAGAGAGATTGTATTGCCTTTCGTGAGGCTAAAGTATAGAATCTCATCTTTTGGAAAGACGAAATAATTCATGAGATAAAACTATTCTTCCACTGGAGCCAAATTTTGGCAATGGTGGAATGAAGAAAATATTAGAAGATTTAGTTGTAAAGAATGCCTATGCATCAATTGATGCAACTACCTATGGGTTGCAAATTGAGGCGACTAAATCTAATTTGAAAGTATGTAAAGATTATGTGCAATCTCAAGTATGGATGCAAGAATTAGATCAAATGGAACATGGAAAAGCAGCCAAAGATGATTTGACTAACGCCAGTCAGTGATTTCGAGGAATAATTGGTTGGGAAGAACCAATAGATTCTTTCTCCGCCTTTGCACATTTGGCTGAAGTCAATCATAAAGAAGTCTTGGTTGAAGAAAAGAGAAGACCTTCTGGCCCTTCAAAATGGGTGACTAGAAGAATGCCTGAACAACCAAAGCCTGCTGAAAATACAACCCCGGATCAAGAGATGGAAGAAGCACCACAAACTAAGAAGGCCGAAGGAAAGAAGAAAGGCAAGCATCCATGCTACAAATTGCAGTCTAACATAGAAACTGCAACCGATCTCAAACAAGTCCTAGAAGAACGAATTCTGGGAAGTTAAATTGAGTTTACCTTAGGTGAAATTCTTGGAATTGCCAAATGTGAATTTCATTATGTAATTATTAATGTAATCAAAAGAAAAAGACAATATGTTGGTGATGATGCTGAAGAAACATTGCATGCTATTTTGCAAGCTCTTCTAGTATTTGTGCAAGATGAAGAGAAGTTGAATGCACAAGGAATTCAACTTGAAGCAGTTAAAGAGTTAATTGCAGCAATTAAAGATGAAGATAAAGAAAGTATGAAAGCAGAAATTGAAGAAGTAAAGACTGAAAATGTAATGGTCAGCTGGTCCAAACCAGTTGGGCAACCTGTCTCTAAAAAATAAGGTCGTCCACAACACATGCATGATGAGGAAGAAGCTTGATTCATTCCAAGCGGTCACTACTCTTGTATGCATTGGGCAAGAGCAACAACAAAGACAGTTGTCAAAATTGGAGAAAAAGAAACACCATGTATTGCACTCCTAGACCATGATTCTGAGATAAACGTCATGGCTAGGAATCTATGAAAGCGGAAGATGGCCCACATATGTTGATCTAGGCTAGCAAATGAGAGGTACAAACAATTCTTCTAGAGAGTTATATGCTACATGTTCTAATGTGCAGGTAACTATTGGAGACATAAAAGACAATTTTCACTTATTTGTTCAAGACTCTTGTAGATACCCTATCATTCTTGGGCAACCTTACATTTTTGAAGCCTGCTTGGAAACAAAAGATCTTGATGATGATTCTTCCTATGCTCGAATCCAAAGCAAGGATAATGAATGAGCTATCCAATTTCTTACTGTGTGTATTAACTATTGTCGAAACAGAGATCGATTATTATCCTGTGCCTCCTAATACTCGAGAATTCAAGGGTTTTCAAGTTGCACTACTGTAAAAGGAGGCTATGGCAGTGCTTCATATAAAAAGATTATGCCTTCTCACACTATAGAAGCTGTGTCTCTAGCAAATCTACATGTATGTACAGCCAGCAGTATGGGCTGTTATAAGTCTCTTTCAGCCATGACTAAAGCTGAAAGAAAATATTTATGTCATGTAAAAAGGGAGCTAAAAATTTATGACATGATGGCCAAAAATGAAGATATTTCAAGCATACTTTTTGGGTTGATTACTACTGAGACATTGGTTGAATTATATGTAGTTGTTCATGTAAAAAATCAGGGTGAAAATATGTCCATAGAGGTTTGTACATTGGATTTTTATCAAACAATTCAAGAATTTGTTGAACATGAAGATATTGGTTTTCTCAACAAGACTAAAGCGCAAGTGGAGACAAAATACAAGACATTGGATAAGAAAGTCAAACTTGTGGCAGTCCCACTGCCTCCTGAAAGTGAAGGGCTAGTTATAGGGCAACAAATCAGCCAAGTTTTTGTGATTCTACAAACATTGGTCACAAGTTTACATCAGAAAGTATAAAAGAGCTCAAAATAGGTGATAATTCTTTTCTTTTATCAACTAAAAAACACTCTTTTATGCAAATGCTAATGAAACATGGTAAAGCTTTTGCATTTCAGCCAAGTGAAATAAGTTGTGTGTATCCAAATATTGTGGTTCCTATGGTCATTTTTACGGTTCCACATGTGCCTTGGAACCTAAAGCCTATTCCTGTTCCAAGGGCACATTTGCCTAAATTAATGGAGCTTCTGAATGAAAAGATCAGAATGAAGATTTTAGAACCTTCTTCAGCACCTTACTCAAATCAATGGTTTATTGTGCCCAAGAAAAATGGATCTTTATGATTCATTCAAGAGCTACAACCTCTTAATTGAGTCACAATCCGAAATGTTGGTTCGAATCCAATTGTTGACGAGTTTGCTTAAGCTTTTGAAGGTAGAGCAATTTATTCCATGGGCAGCCTATATTCAGGATATGACTAATTCCAACTTTCATTAGAGAGCCAAGACATTACCACAATGAAGACACCTCTCGGATTGGTCTAGATGTGTACTCTACCACAAGGTGTGACAAATTCCATGGCCCATATGATGAACGCCATGCACAAAGTCTTAAGGGACTTTATTCCACAACTTACTCTTCCTTTTCTTGATGATGTACCTATCAAGGGATGTGAAGTCTATGAAAGGAATGAGAAGCATGATGAACATGGCTGTAGTAGGATATTTGTAGTTAACCATATTCATGATTGTGATAGGATTTTGACAAGGCTAGAAAAGAGGTTCATCTTTCCCTCTCTGGAGTTAAATCAATTGTTGGAGTTGAAGAAGTCCTAGTGGTCGAGACATCTATGTGGCCCCTACACGGATGTAAACCTTCACCAATCAAGACAAATGCCATTAGCAGAAAGCAAGAAAAATGCACAAATATTTCAAAGGTGAGAAGATTTCTTGGCGCATGTGTATTCTATCTCATATGGATACCATATTTTGCTCATGTAGCCAAATTTTTTTATCAATTATTAAGAAAAGGCCAAAGATTCTTTTGGGGTAAAGAGCATACTCTCGCTATACGCAAATTAAAGAAGTTAATTTCAGTCCCCACTCTCAAATGGACAACCCATCTTTAATTCGCTATACACAAATTAAAGAAGTTAATTTCAGCCCCCATTCTCAAAAGGGCTGGTTATTCAAATGGACAACCCATCATCCTTACTATGGATACCAGTACCATTGGGATAGGATGGGCTGTTGGCCAAGAAGATCTTGAAGGTAACAGATATGCAATTTGTTTTGGAGCAAAGGTTCTCAATGAACGTAAAAGAAGGTATGCACAAGTAAAAAGGGAATTGTGGGGAGTTGTAAGAGCATTAAAGTGTGATCGTGAATACTTTATAGGTGCTCCCGTAGTGGTAGAAACTGATTATCTTCCACTTTTGGGCATGATTTCCAATTGCTCTACACCCAACATTGCTATGCTAAGATGGATTGCATATATTAAATCTCTCAACCCCAAATTAAAGCATACTGTAGGAAAGGAGAATCTAGTTGCTGACATGTTGTCATGCGTAAGATATGACAATGAAGAGGAGCTGATGGAAGAAGATGAAATGGAAGAGTCTATACTTGTTGAATTTCATTCCATGACTGCTTATAGTACATTTTTAGTTGCTGCATATACAGAACCAAAGCTGAAAACAGCAAGTGTAGCTGATCTTTTTAATGGTAAAACATTAAGTATAGCAAGAATAGAAAAAGGTATTGTTGTAAATCAAGAAACAACAACAAAGATTAAAGATTTTCCTATGGAAGAAGAGTGGTTAGCTAGAAGCCAGCATGCTCATTGCATTATTCAAGTTCTAGCTCATTTCCTTGAAGAAGATTATGAAGAAGATTGGTTGAAGATTGGCCAATATTTGAGCACAATGAAGAAGAAGGAGACTTGGACTGATGAAGAGTTCAAGCATATTAAGAGGAAAGCTTATGGTTTTTTTCTTAAAGATGGGCATCTATGGAAGCACACAAAGAAGAAAAAAGGAGTTCTTGTCCGAGTTTTAGGTAACAAAAGATTGCAACAATAGGTAATGAAGGAATTTCATGAAACTTTGTGGGCTCGCCATAGAGGCATATGGGTAACCTTTATTAAAGTCAAAGAAAAATACTGGTGGTAGAACATGTACCAAGACATAGAGCATTTTGTTGAAACTTGTTATGTGTGTCAAACGTACTCTATGGTTAAGCATCAAGATGGGTTACAACCAACTTATCCCTTGTCTATACATTATAGATGGGTTATTGATCTTGTAACCATGCCTACACGGATATGGAATATGCGGTATTTAGTGCTTGCAAGAGAGGATCTAACCGATCAAGTTGAAGGTAAATCTTTAACAACCAAAACCACTCAAGCTTTTTGTCACTTTTTGCTTGAAGAACTATTTTGCAATGTCGGCAAAGTAACTGCAAATAGAGGAGAGTTGAATGTCAATGAGGCACACAACTTCTTTGCTCAATTGGGTATTAAGTTGGCTTTGACATTAGGCTTCAATCTTGAAGGCAATGGGAAAAGTGAGAGAGGGCATAAGCCTATTCTCAAAGCTCTAGCAAAGCCTTGTAGAGGAAAGATCAAGGAATGGCCCAAAATGCTGCCTTTCGCATTATGGATTGACCGAACTACTCATAATACCGTAACTGGCTATATGCTAGCTAAACTTATGCATGTGCAGCAACCAATTATGCCAATTGAAGAATCTATTCTCATATGAAGTCTTTACCTTGGGAGGAAGACATCAGTAGAGAAGAATTGTCTAGAAAGAAGGCCTAACGATGTTCAAGCAGCCATTGAAAAGCTAAAAACAACCAGACTAAAGAACAAAAGAAGATTTTATAGGCAACATTGACTTCAGCCAAGAGTTATCCAAGAAAATGACTGGGTTCTTGTCTATGACAATAGCCTAGACAATCAATACAATGCTTCTAGGACGATGGTAAAGCGTTGGTTTGGCCCGTATGTGGTAAAGGTCATTCATGGCAATGCCACATATTCATTGACTGAATTGGGTGGGACAAGCATGAAGATACCCATAGCTGGAAAAAGAATCAAGCTCCTCAAACAAAGAGAAAGTTCAACATATGAGTTAGAAGACTTGGATATAATCTAAGAGCATGAATACATAGAAGAAGAAGAAGGGTTAGAAGATGAAGATGAAGACATGACAAATGAAGACCTCTCTTAATGCCGCAAATCCAAAGAAGTGGCACATGTAGGAGGATGTGCAGGTTAAGAGGAGGTGAATGTCATGGGAATGTTTGCCCATGAATGAAAAATAACATTTTCTATTGTTTCTCAACCACTCTAGAACTTACTAGAGAGTTCACAAAATAAGTTGTTCTTCCTACTTTAACCACTCTTGTCCTTCACCTCTATTTTCATTCCAACATAATGTTCCATCCTTTGGTATTTCTGCCTTGAGTCATATGTTCCCACCTTGAATAAAGAAAATGCCATGACTACCTTGAAGTTAAAACCCACTCTACTTTGCTTCTTTGACCACAAGTTGTAATAAGTCATGAAAATCACCAAGCATAAAACATTATGTAAGACTGGGTTGTTGGAACTCTAGCCCTTTGATTCTACCTTGTAAGCTTCTTTGTCACTATGCTTGAATGGAAAAACCACTCTCTTAAGCTTCTTATAAATTTCCAAAGTGTATATGGTCAACCTAGTGCACACATGACATTTTGTACATGACTTGATATGACTTATGATACTTTAGAACATTTTTGTATTAAGCTTGTGGTAGAGGAGGATCATCCTGCTTTTTCCATCGTGATTTTTGGGTAGTTTGAAAGGCACCATGGATGGCATGGATGGAGGAGGGAGAGAGTTGTCCAAGCTACCACACAAAGGAGGAGGTCAAGCCATGAAACCACAAGAAACATGAGAAGACTCTACTTGACATGTAAGTACCTCTCTTTCCATGCATTGACGAAAATGGAAGGCCACTCTTGGCTGTGAGAAACAGGGAAATTGTTGAGATGGCAAGCTCAACACATGTGGACATGGATGATGGATCGCCTGGTTAGATGGGTCCATACGTCTACACTTAGTACATCGGTGGTCATTATGCATCTCACATGGCCACTAACTCATTACTTATTATATTAGGTTGTTACACCTATTTACAACTGGCATAGTTATAGCGCCAGTCGACTAGTGTAGTCGGTTATGCATTGTTTGACTTAGTAGGCCACTTTCCTTTTATGTTGTATCTTATCTATACTTTGTGTACATTGTAAAGTGTGTGGAAGAAGAAGAAGAAACCAGCAAGAAAACGTTTTGGCCTCCATCTCTCTTCTTGTCTCTTGAGTGAGCTTCTCCTTGTGCATTCTGTGTGTGTTTGGCGTAGCATCTTGAGCAACCCCCTCCACCACGCAATTCTTGATATGGTATCAGAGCCGCGCCATTGAGAGAGGCTGATTTCGAAGGTTGAAGCAAAGGAGAAGAAGCAAGGTTCGAGCAAGCAAGCCACGGGTAAGAAGCTCTCCCATCCTTCAACTCTTTCTCTTGGATAGTGCCTGTGGAGGCACCGGAAGCAGGGCAGAGCAAAAATCTCAGATTGCAGTGAGATTTGGTGTGCGCAAAGAGCGCTGTGTATTCTGCAGATTAAGACCTTTAGGGCTTTCCTGCAGTTATTTTGGGCATCTGAGGCCGTTTCGGGGCCCGTTTTAGAGCCGCAAGGTTGCGGACAGCAGTTTCAGGGTACGCTGTGACTTGGACTGTATTGACCGAAAGTGAGTGCGCAGGTTACAGATTTCAGATCTGTAAGTTCAAAGGTGTTTACCAATGAGTAAACACAAGGTTGATCTGCAAACAGGTTGCAGATTGCATGTATTGTTGAGCAGACAGTGAAAAAGGCTGTCTGGTGTATTGCTGTGCACTACAGGTCCAGGGTTGCAGAAGATTTGCTTGCTGTTGGTATTAATTTTGTGATAATGGCAGAGAACAGTGGAAGCCCCATCATTGAGAAGCTCGACAAGAACAACTACCCTTCATGGAAGTTCCGTGTCACGAACTTCCTTATTGGAAAAGGCCTCTACGAGTTCGTTTCAGGTGAAGAAAAGGAGCCGGAGATGAGTGATCCTCCAACTGCAGAAGAGACAAAGGCACGGAAAGAATGGAATGCAAAGGATAAAAAGGTCATGTATTGGTTGTCTGCAGTAATTGACAATAATATGCTGGGACACATTAGAAATGCATAGAATTCATATGCAGCTTGGGCCATACTTGAAAGTATGTTTTCTGTAAATACAAAGGCACGAAAGATTCAACTCAAGCAAGAGTTGAATACATTAAAGAAAGGGAAGATGTCTATCAATGAGTATACACTGAAGGTAAGAAGCATTGCAGATGCATTAGCAGCGATTGATGCAATGCCCGATGATGATGATTTGTGTCGTCTACCTTGGGTGGACTTAACAATGAAAAGGCTTGGAAGTCTTTTGTAACTTCCGTATATGTCAGAAAGCCATTTCCAGATTTCGATGAGTTGGTCTCTCTAATGATCACTGAAGAAATCAACATGCAGAGTGAGACATCTGAAAGAAGTGGTGAACAGGTCCAGGCTTTCTACTCCAGTTCAGGAAGGGGACGTGGTAGGTTCTCTTCAAGAGGCCGTGGTACAGGACGTGGTAGTGATAACCAGCAAAATAGATTGAATCAGCAATTTGGCGATATGCAGGTTTCAGGAGGTCGTGGTAATTTTAGAGCCAGGGGGAGCTTTAGAGGAAGAGGTGGATGGCAGAACAGAGGTTCTAACAACTCTGGTATTGTGTGCCACTACTGTGGCAAAACAGGTCATATTGCAGCCCAATGTTATGCTAACAGAGATGATATCCGCAGTGGTAAGTTGCAGCAAGGAAACTATGCATCGTCTTCACGACAGAATGAAGACAAAAATGAACGTTTGTTCGTTATGCAGCATATGCTGAATGCTGTTACAGGAAAGGGAACACATGAAGATGTTTGGTATGTTGATTCAGGTGCATCCAATCATATGACCAGCCATGCAGAATGGTTTGGAGAGATGCAGGATTTGCAGAATGCAGGTTATGTGCAGATGGGTGATGACTCATGCCACCCAATTTCACACATTGGAAAAGTTCCCTTGTCCTTGCATGATGGTAAGACAAAGAGTCTTTCAGATGTATTACATGTGCCATCTATTACAAAGAACTTGGTGTCAGTCGGTCAAATGGTAGAGCAAGGGCTGCAAGTCAGATTTAATGCAAAGGGCTGCTTTGTAGAAGACTTCAATGACAAGTGCAGGTTGGTAGCAAAGGGAAGTAGAGTTGGACGTATGTTCACTCTAGATGCTGGAATTCCTACTATGAATGCTGCTATGTATGCCAAAGGAAAAGGTGTTGTTGCAGACATTGAAATTTGGCACAAACGCATTGGACATGCAAATGTACAAAGGCTGAAATTAATGCAGTCCAAAGGGTTGGTTACAAGTTTGCCTACATTTAAAGTTGCAGAAATTCAGAAGGTATGTGAAGCATGTCAGTTTGGTAAGCAGGTAAGACAACCCTTTTCACATGACAGAGATGTAAGCAGAAATATCCTTGATGTTGTTCATACAGACATTTAGGGGCCTACACAAAATGTATCTCTTGGAGGTAGTTCATACTTCATCACATTCATTGATGATTGTTCTAGAAAGCTGTGGGTATATTTTATGAAGGAAAAGAGTGAAGCTTTTGAGCACTTTAGAACTTTCAAGGCTGCAGTTGAAAGAGAAACAGGCTTGAAAATAAAGTGCTTGAGGTCAGATGGAGGGGGAGAGTACCTCTCCAATGAGTTCAATGATTTTTTGAGGTCTCATGGGATAAAGAGACAGTTCACATGCAGGTATACCCCACAGCAAAATGGGGTTGCAGAAAGGAAAAACAGGCATATTGCAGAAGTTGCACGTGCCTTGATGGCTGAAAAGAATATGCCTAAGCATTTTTGGTCTGAGGCTGTTCATACCGCTGTTTATATTATGAATAGAACTCCCACAGCTGCAGTTCATGGTATGACCCCCGAAGAATGTTTTACAGGTAAGAAGCCTGATGTTTCACACTTGAAAGTGTTTGGCTGCATTGCGTATGTTCATGTGCCAGATGAGTTGCGGAAGAAACTGGATCCAAAGGCTGAAAAGTGTGTCTTTATTGGATACTCTTTAGAGCAGAAAGGGTATCGCTGTTACAACCCTGTCACATGTAAGTTCAGAGTGAGCAGGGATGTCATCTTTGATGAAATGAGCAGTTGGTATGCATCTAGTGGTGATGCATTGGATGATGATGATGATCATGACACTCATGTGCAGGCTGAAAAGCAAGAATCACGAACTCTTAGCGGACCAGAGACATCATCTGGTAGTCCTTGGTCTGGGAGACTAAGGAGTAGCTCTACATCTTCAGGTGCATCTAGTAGCACTACAGGTAAAGACAAAGGAAAGAGTAAAGTGTCAGAAGGCATTGATGCAGTTCTTGATGGAGACTCCAGTGGCTCAGAGAGCTTGGATGATGAGCTTGGCATTCCTTCAGTGAGGACTCCAAGTGTGCAGAGAGCACGCGTTAATGCAAAGACTCCATTGAGTGATCCAGTGGTACGCAAGTCTAGCAGGGTGAGATACCCTATTAAAAGAATTGGTTTTGAAGGTTATGCAGCTCACCATTATGCTTATATGGTGAAACTAGTTGAGGATGTTGAGCCCACATGTTTTGAGGAGGTTGTTGGTCATGCTCATTGGGATGCAGCAATGGATGAGGAGATGGCTGCATTAGAGGCCAATAAGACTTGGGATCTAGTATCATTGCCAAAGGGAAAGAAAGCTATTGGATGTAAGTGGGTTTATAAGATTAAGCACAATGCAGATGGTTCTATTAGCAGGTACAAAGCTAGGCTGGTTGCAAAAGGCTATGCCTAGACATATGGCATAGATTATGATGAAACCTTCAGTCCAGTTGCTAGGATGTCAACTGTTAGATGTGTGATTACTTTGGTAGCAGCCAAAGGTTGGAGGTTGCAACAAATGGATGTAAAGAATGTTTTCTTGCATGGTGATTTGCAGGAAGAAGTGTATATGGATCAGCCAGCAGGTTATGAAGATTTAGAGCATCCCACGTATGTGTGCAGGTTGAAGAAGGCACTCTATGGGCTCAAGCAAGCACCTAGAGCATGGTCTGATAAGATTAGAGAGTATCTTGTCAATATTGGCTTTTATGTTTCTGATGCTGATCACTCACTTTATGTGAGAAAGGGAGATGCAGGTTTGGTCATCATAGTCATCTATGTGGATGACTTGATTATTACAGGTGATAGTGATAGTGGGATTGCTGAAGTCAAGGGCTGTTTGAAGATGAAGTTTGAGATGAAGGATTTAGGTGAGCTAAGGTACTTCCTTGGCATTGAGGTGATTAGATGTGATGATGGTATATAGCTATCCCAAAGACAGTATGGCTTGGATATGTTGTCCAAGTATGGTATGACTGCATGCAAACCACTTTCAGTCCCGTTGGAGCAGAATGTAAAGCTGAGTGCTGATGTTGGGGATGAGATAGAAGACCCTACTATGTTCAGGAGGATAGTGGGGAGTTTGATCTACATGACCATTACAAGGCCAGACTTGAGCTACGCTGTTGGTCTTGTGAGTCAGTTTATGCAAGTACCTAGAAAGCCACATTTGGATGCAGTCAGACGCATATTGAGATATGTGAAGTCCACATTACATTATGGACCTTTCTATGAGGCAGGTACAGATGTACAGGTATTTGGATACACAGATGCAGATTGGGCTGGTAGTATGTCTGATAGAAGATCTACCAGCAGATACATGTTCTCTCTTGGTAGTGCAGCAGTTGCATGGAGCAGCAAAAAGCAATCTACAGTTGCTTTGTCGAGTACAGAGGCTGAGTATAGAGGTGCTGCTATTGCAGCATGTGAGATAGTATGGCTACAAAAGCTATTGGCTGATTTGGATGTCCAGGTGGAAGGTCCAGTTGTCATTTATTGTGACAACATGAGCAGTATACAGTTGGCTAGGAACCCTGTGTTCCATGCCAGGACAAAACATATTGAGGTACACTACCACTTTGTGAGAGAGAAGGTACTAGGAGGTGAGATTGACTTGGTGTATGTTAGCACACAGGATCAGATAGTTGATATCTTCACGAAGGCATTGGGTAGAGAGAAGCTTCAAAAGTTTCGAAGCTTACTTGGAGTTGCAGAGATGCAGTTGAGCTTGAGGGGGAGTGTTGAGATGGCAAGCTCAACACATGTGGACATGGATGATGGATCGCCTGGTTAGATGGGTCCATACGTCTACACTTAGTACGTCGGTGGTCATTATGCATCTCACATGGCCACTGACTCATTACTTATTATATTAGGTTGTTACACCTATTTACAGCTGGCATAGTTATAGCACCAGTCGACTAGTGTAGTCGGTTATGCATTGTTTGACTTAGTAGGCCACTTTCCTTTTATGTTGTATCTTATCTATACTTTGTGTACATTGTAAAGTGTGTGGAAGAAGAAGAAGAAACCAGCAAGAAAACGTTTTGGCCTCCATCTCTCTTCTTGTCTCTTGAGTGAGCTTCTCCTTGTGCATTCTGTGTGTGTTTGGCGTAGCATCTTGAGCAACCCCCTCCACCACGCGATTCTTGACAGAAATTTGTATAAAGAGGAGGGCAACAGCCCATTCATGGGGAATTTTTATGATCATTGAAGAAGAAAGAAGGAAGCTTTGTACATTGTTTGTATCTATGTCTATGAAGTAGCAACTCTCTCCTATCAAGAGAGCCTCTTGTTCCACTTCTTGATCTATATTATCAAGGCTTGTGGGCAAAACTGAAAGGCCCAAGCTTGCTCTTTTATGGGCTTAATCTCTATTTTACAAAGTACCTCTTGCACGGTTCAAGTGGTACATGTATTTGTGAAGAAGAAGACAATGGAAATGTCTTATGTACCTACCTCTTCATGTAGACTCTCTTCTCTATCAAGATTTTGAGATCTTTGGGAGATAGGATTTTGGAGTGTCATATGCAACCCAACACTCTCTTTTTTGGGCTGAATCATGTCTCTTTGATGCTCCATTTCTATTATTATGGTTTATGAAGAGAAAACACTCTACTTTCACTTGCAATTGCTACATCTAATCATTCTTGCCTCGTTAAGGCATTGAAAAATACTCTTTGGGATATTATTTTTGTCATCTTGGATTATCCTTGGCAGCCCAAAACATGATATTCATGGCTTGAAGCCTTATTTGTGATCCTCTTATTTGATCTTGGTAAAATAGGGGATGTTCTTGGTTCTCATGAGTGACTACAAAGCTATACTCTTTGTAAGAAAGTTTCAAGGACATCTTTTGCCACTGTTATGTGATACTTTTGCCCTCTTCTTCTTAGTCTAAAATAGGGTATTTTAGGGCTAAAACCTGTAAACACAAATTCTTCTTCAACTACAATCATTGCAAGTACAAGCTAGACTTATAATTCCCTCTATATAGTATCTTGCTTCCTCTTCATTCAAGGAAGGTTTCAAAGAAGTCTTTTGGTGATTTCTTGCCATGCTTTGGAATTAATCTTAGCAATCCATAACAGTCAATCCGTAAGCTAGAGCTTTTATGTAGCTGCTTTATTCATGTTAGGTTGATCTAAGTCATGAATCTCATGTTTTATGAAAAACTAGCAACAGTAATGCTAGTTCCATAACCTTGAATCATTTAAAGGCTGATATAGGTAGTCTTTAACTTGAACCTCTAGCTTCATTGTACTAATCAGATGAAAAGAGAAAGTGTCTTGTAGATCTTCTTCATGCCTAGGCTGAAATAGGCAGCTATATTCATCGGCAAGGAAGGACAAGACTCTAATTATATCAATTGAAGTAGTACTCATGTTTACAAATCATCCATCTTTGTGATCATAAGCTTCAAAGCTCTTTCATCATCTTAACCCATTTATTCAATTGTCTTATGTATAAATCAGTATTTCCAAGATAAGACAAAGTATATGGTGAATTGAAGATTGTGAAGTTCCTCTTGAACCTATAAACAATCACTTGAATCTACTTATCTCTTGAAGACACATCTCCATCTATCGTCCAGTTTTCTTGCCAAAGCGCTGTGGTGACCTTCAACCCTACGCAGTGCGACAATGCAATCATGGTTGCGCTTATAATGGACTGATCAATTTAATAAAGGTTGTAAAGGGTGTGTAAGGAATCACCATTTTCTTTTCTAAGTTTTATCACCTAATAAAAATTTTACCCATTGGTAATAAATTTTGTAAAATTAACCAAAAAATAAAGCTGAAGCCTCTCACTTCTCACTAATCATTATTTCAAGGAACGCACTACGTGAAAGTTGGTGACACAGTCTACTATTCAATCATTGTTGACATGATCAATTCAATCTTGGTTTAGTAGTGTCCATGTGTTGTGGTTTGTTTGGTTTTGGTATTTTGATAGTCACAATGTTGCAGTTAGGGGTACAATATGTATGTTTTTGTTTTTTTTTACTGCCTAAAATGAGAATCAAGATGCCTGGGTGTTGCATCTCATGAAGCTTTTAGTTGCATAAGTGGCCAGATCATGTCAAATTTTTTGTAGGATTGCAGTTTTTGGGGTGGTTAGTGGTTCTCTGTACAAGCTAATCTCTCATCTATTTTCATTCTACTATTTTGCACAAATTCTTTTTGTATGTGGTGTGTGTTGTTATCATCTATATGGAACCTCAACCCGTCCAATACGTTCCTTTGGTTTGTAGAGACTATTCTCCATTGTTGAAATTGAACCTTATTATTGAGGACAACCTTTCCAATTTTGTGGCTCTTTCATTGCCATTGATTCCAAATGATCCTACTTTGTGAGATGAGTTCTTATCCTCGTATAGCAAATGGACTGGTTCTGTCTGAGATACCACTATTATATAATGACATCCAAAGACTTGGGGAAGGCTTTTTCTCTTTGTTACGGTGGAGAGATTTTTCCAGTAGATTATCATCTCTTAGTCAACTAGGACATTATCAAGGCATTGCAGAAACAAACCCATACCATCCCGAATCCTAAGAAAGTTCTTATCATGTTAGGTGTCTCTATGGCAATGATCTCTGATCCATTTTCGAAGCTGTTGTGCCAATTTCTTTAGTATAGGTTCATGCCTACCAAGACTTCATCTAATTACTTGTTTAAAGAGTTGTTTACTATCTTCAAAATGGTTCTTAATGGTGTGTGTTCATTGACTAGAGTTTGTATCTTTTACAAAAAAGGATCAACATTTTGTTAAGGTCACTAGGGGTAGTGTGACTAATTATGTCACCTATGGGTCCTATTTGTATGCTTTTTCGACATACTTTGCCTTTGCCAAGGAAATTCCACCACCTTCTAAAAACCTTGTAGTGATTCCTCCTCCTCCTCTGGTGATTCAAAGAAATCATTTAAAGTGTGTGGCTAAAACTGTTCCAGTTTTAGTTCCTCTAGTGGTGTGAATCCCTGCTACATCAAGAAGTGCGCTCTTTTTGCATGCCTTACATCTACAAATTTTCTTATGTCACACAAAGATAGTAATGAAGAAATATTAGTTCCTTCTCTACATTGGATGGTAGCAGACGATTCCATTCATTTCTTATGTAAGGATATTCAAAGTTCCATAGAGATATCAGTTACTACCTATGTTTAGTAGTTATATTCTTATTTTTATAAGGAGAATCAACAGTCCAAGGAGGACTTATACAAGGCTACTATAGAGCTTGTCTCTACTAAAGAAATCGTATTTGATCTATTCAAACAAATGGAGCAGCAGACTAAATTGTTAGAAGCCCAAAAAGTGGAGATATGCTCTTTGTAAGCCCAATTCATGTAGTTACTCTTACTAAAGAAAGAGATTGTCTTGATAATGAAAATCACAAGTTCAAAGCCTTAATTGGTGCATAGACAATAGTCACAAAACTCCACAATTGATAGTTATAATACCTAGATTAAGGAGTTGAAAGCATAGTTGGCTCAGTTACACTCTATTTCACCAAGTCCTAGTGTACCCCTAGTGCCTTCTTTATTAGAAACATACTTGGTTGCTCTCCAACATAGTGTGATGCTATGTCTACTATTTCAAGCTAAGGTGCAGAGGCTACAATTTTGAATGGATATATTTTGGGAAATTTATGAAATATATCTCATCAGATCACTCCTTTTTTGTGCATTATCAACAAAAACTGGCATTTTATATAAAGTTATCTACTATGGATTTGTGTCCTCTAGAGGATGGATGGAGTGGTGCTTGTTGGGGGTAAAGGCGCCTCCGCCTAGCCGCCCATGTATTACTACACTGACAGTACCCGCCATTGCACACTGCAGGTGGCAAGTGCCCATCACAATCACTTATTCTTTATTCTTTTAGTGATAGTTTGAATAAAGGAAGGCCTGGCCACACATTGTGGTTGTTGGAGTTCCCACTTTTGAGTCTCTCTCTCTCTTGGCTCTTGCTCTCCATCCGCCATAGCTCTCACTGCCAAGCTTCTCCCTCCTGGGTTCCACTTCCCTTTCAACTGGTATCAAAGCAAAGGCATTGGAGCTTGCCCGGGCAGCCCAGATTTGAAGAGCTTCAACCCGAGCTTCAATGGTAGCCATGGCACCTTCATTTGCAGGTATGTTTTGATCTTGTGCCTCCTCCCTGAGCTTTCAAAACTTCATTGACTTCTTCCCAAGCTGCATTGGAGCCCCCTTGACATTGCTAAGTGTCCTCAAGGGCTGTTGAAGATCCCCTAGCCCCTAGGAACAGCCAGCACAATTTTCAGTGTATTTTTAGGGGGTTGGGCTGATCTGCTCCACGGCATTTCCCTACTTATCATTAGCTTCCTAGCACTCTTGGCAACCCTCCCAAGCATTGCTTGACTCCCCGGCATTAGTGCTTGACTCCTAGTGATTGATTTGAGTGCTTCCCCCTTCAGCCCTTTGCTGTATACACAGTCCCAGGACTGTCAAAACATGCCAGCACTTGACATTTACTATTTGATGCTTCTTGGCATTGCCTGTTTGATGCCGATTGATGCCCGGTGATGCCCAGATGTTATGGGATGCTATGTCTATGCTTTGGGACTGATTTGAATCATATTTGAGCTATGTTTGAGCTTCATTTAACAATAAATTGCTTGCTATAATACAGTGGGCATGCATTGGTTCATGCATACAGGGTGTTTACTGGAGGTTTGAATGATCATACCAATGTATTTCGAGGTTGTCAAATGCTTCTTCTTGGTTTTGGAATGCTTTTGAGCTTGTATTAAGATTTGACTTGGTTGTTCTTCACTGGCATTTGGCTTCAGTTGGCATGCTTTGGACTGGTCTTAATAAAACCGAAGTGGAGGGAGTCCCTGAGATAAATCAAATGAGAAGTCATGAGCTCAATGTCATCTTCTCCTCCATTATTCTTCTTCATTCTTCCAATAGTCCACACCCACAAAAATGGTATCCTCAAAAGATAAATACCCCAAACTTAAGGACACTTTACATATGCTTGTACTTTAGATACATACAACCATAGGATATGACTTAGGATATGTCATATTTATCAACACTCCCCCTCAAGCTCAGAATGAGCTTGCACACATAAGACTCCAAGTGCACTCCTAAAGAACTCAAACTTATCTTTACCTAATGCTTTGGTAAATATATCATCAACTTGGTCATTTGTTTTCACATGGACCAAGTCAATCTGTCCATCAATGACTTTTTCTCTAATGAAATGATAGTGCACTTCTATGTGTTTTGTCCTTGCATGGTAGACTGGGTTCTTTGCCAACATAATGCTGCTAATATTGTCACAATACATAATGACTCCACCATTAATCTCTATGCCCATATCATATAAGATCAATCTTAGCCATGTCTTCTCACATGCTGCCAATGCAATGCCTCTATACTCTGCTTTAGTGCTTGATAGAGCAATTGTAGGTTGCTTCTTACTACTCCAACTTACCGTGGCTGATCCAAATGAGAATGCATAGCCACTAGTAGATCTTCTATCCATAGAGCTACCTACCTAGTCTGCATCTGAGTATCCAAAAAATGTAGGCTTAATTCATTTTTCATAAAGCAAGCCAAATCCAGCTGTCTCCTTCACATATCTAAGAACTCTTCTCACTACATCCAAATGTGATTTGCATGGTTCATGCATAAATTGACTTATCAATCCAACATCATAACTCAAGTCCGGTCTTGTAATTGTCAAGTAGGTAAGACTACCAACCATCTTTCTAAACATAGTGACATCCTCAACATAAGATCCATCATCCATCAACTTAACATTTTGATCCAATGGTGTATCAACCGGTTTGCAACCTGTCATGCCATATTTTTCCAACATCTCCAATGCATATTGCCTTTGTACAACCATATACCATGAGGTGTGTCAATAACCTCAATACCCAAGAAGTATCTCAACAAACCAAGGTCCTTTATATCAAACTCTTTATGTAACCCATGCTTGACTTCAGTAATCTCCTTCTCAAGTGTACTTGTAATAATGAGATCATCAATATAGATGACCACAACAACCATACCATATTCTGTATGCCCCACATAAAGTGAATAGTCAGCTTTACTCTATTGAAATCCCATACTACATAAGAATTTTTTGATTCTATCACACCATGCTCTTGGTGCTTGCTTCAGTCCATATAAATCCTTCTTCAACCTGCATACATAATGTGGGTATTTTGGATCCACATAGCCCTTTGGTTGATCCATGTACACTTCCTCTTCTAATTTGCCATTCAAAAATGCATTTTTCACATCCATTTGATAAAGCTTCCAACCATAGATAGAAGCCAAAGCAATAATGATCTCACTGTCGTCATTTTAGCTACTGGAGTGAATGTTTCTTCATAGTCCAAACCATAAGTTTGTGCATATCCTTTTGCAACTGGCCTTGCTTTATACCTCTCAAGAGAACCATCCGACTTACATTTTTTGTTTGAACGTATAAACCCATTTACATCCAATGGATTTCTTGCAATGAGGTAGTTTCACCAAATCCCAAGTCTTGTTTTTCCTTAGTGCATCCATCTCTTCATCCATTTCTTGTCTCCACTCTTTGCTCTCTATTGCTTCTTCAAAGCAAGTAGGCTCCACATGTTGTACATAAGAAACCATGTATGCATAATGCATTTCATGAAACCATTATAAGTCAATCTATCAACTCGATACCTTACCCTTTGTAACCTTCTCAAATGAGGTGCACTACCATGTGTCTCATCTCATCTAGCATGTGGTGGCACATACTTTCCTGCACTTCTAGTGCCAAGTGTTTTAACATGTGAAATGATTCAAGCTAGAAATACCAAAGGATGGAACATTATGTTGGAATATTTTTCATTCATGGGCAAACATTCCCATGACATTCACCTCCTCTTAACCTGCACATCCTCCTGCATGTGCAACTTCTTTGGATTTGCAGCATTAAGAGAGGTCTTCATTTTTCATGTATTCATCTTCATCTTCTAGCCCTTCTTCTTCTTCTATGTATTCAAGCTCTTGCATTATATCCAAGTCTTCTAACTCATATGTTGAACTTTCTCTTTGTTTGAAGAGCTTGATTCTTTTTCCAGCTATGGGTATCTTCATGCTTATCCCATCCAATTCAACCAATGAAGATGTGGGATTGTCATGAATGAACTTTACCACATACGAGCCAAACCAACGCTTTACAATCTTCCTAGAAGCATTGTATTGATTGTCCAGGCTATTGTCGTAGACAAGCACCTAGTCATTTTCTCTTGGCTGAAGTCAATGTTGCCTATTAAATCTTCTTTTGTTCTTTAGTTTGGCTGTTTTTAGCTTTTGAATAGCTGCTTGAACATCTTTAGGCCTTCTATCTAGCTGCAATATGCGCAAAGTTAGCAAATCTTCTCTACTGATGTCTTCCTCCCAAGGTAGAAGACTCCATATGAAAATAGATTTCTCAATTGACATAATTGGTTGCTGCCATACATAAGATCAGGTGGCATATAGCCAGTTACGATACTGTGAGTTGTCCGGTCAGTCCATAATGCGAAAGGCAGCATTTTGGGCCATTCTTTGATCTTTCCTCTACAAGACTTTGCTAGAGCTTTGAGAATAGGCTGATGCCCTCTCTCACATCCCTATACTTAAGATAGGACCTAGGACTTGCTAACAATCGATGGAACCCTCACATCCCTATACTTAAGATAGGACATACACATATAAATGTAAGAGGTAGGGTTGGAAACACTTGGCCCATTATGTAGATGGTTAATGCCAATAGTTGTTGACATGCTAGAAATCAAAGTTGATTGCAAGAGATACCATGGCTCGCCATCATAGTACACTTCAATCAAGGCTGACAGGGACCATGCAACAATACCCGGGGAGGTAGCATTATTGATAAAGACCCTTTAAGTTGTCAATAACAAAGAATACAACACTCAACTCATAGCCACTCATTTTAGAATGATAGATCAATCTCGCACCGTATATCTCACATCACTTGGAGAGGAATGAAAGGAACCCATATCTCACACCCAGTTTAGAAATTGATAAGAGGGATGGCCTAGAGGGAGTATGCTAATGTACACAATTGATGGTGCATCAGTGTCTCCCAACCCATCTAGCATAGGTGCAAGAAGGAAGGCTAGGGAGCCTTGTAGTATAGTGCACAGGACAAAGTGACATGTCCTAATATGTGATAGAGGCTAGACCCATGTGTATAAGGAAATGGGAACGTATCTGATCACCAATTGTCATAACTTCCCTCAATCCTCACCTCCCAACTAATTGAAGAGAAAATTACTCACACTCAATTCCCCCTCTATCTCACAATATGTTGATAGATATAGGAGGGTGACCCAATTCCACACACCCATTGATGTAATCATCTTTGCCACTTATGAAAAGATTTAATGCCTTGTGCACAGTTTGCAAGATGATTTTTTACGTCGAGAAGTGCTTAAAAATAGCCAAAATTTTTGAATTTCAAGGGAAAAATAGACTTCGTTGAAGGCGGCAGCTGCAATCAATATGATTTTAAGCGGAAAACCCCAACGGTTGGGAAATTTTCATAATTTTTTCAACTACCGGATTGGATCTCAAGAGATGTCCAATAGTGAGGAACTTCGAGACAGTCGAACAGAAATTTTCAGACCTCGAATCCAACACCGGATGTGGAAATAGGGGTGCCCAAGAGGCCAAGGGCCAAAGGCCAAGTGTGAATGAGTTTTAGGGGGCCCAAAGGGTGTGACCTTTGGGGGATCCCTTTGGGGCCCCCTTATTTTTTGATTTCATGGGGGGGGGACCCAATTTTTTCGAGCGTGAAGGAGGATAAAGACGCCATGAAACCAGGTGAGAAGAGGAGGGGAGAGGGAAAATGCCACCTCAATGTACCCCTACCAATTGATCAGATGACTGAGAAGCTTGCTTCCTACGATTTGCATCGCCGCCTTTGGTTCATGATGGCTGCCTGGACATGGAGATCAGAAATCAGCCTTTCTCTCTTCTCCCCTTAATAAGGGGTAGATCATGCACATGAAGAAGAATGAAGACCGGTTGAAGGATGCTTGCCCGACATGAACCGGATTGCTCCAAGATCAAGAGGAGTCTTAGGGGATATGTTCAGCATTGAAGATTTGTTGATGGTCAGTCCATTGGCAATCCAAAAAAATTAATTACAAAACCCACAACATGCAAATAAGTGATATGCCTCATTTTTACAAAGGAAATTTGCTTATTGTTGATGTTTGATGGTTGAAATGGAATTCATATGGAACAAAAATGTGTTTGGAGCTTGTGTCTATTATAATTGAGGGCTATGCATAAAAAAATTGCAGACCCATAATGATAAATAGTTGTAATAATTAAATTATGGCTCGAAAAGTGCCTTTTTAGTGTTAAAATGAAGGTTTTGTTGGTTTTGAGTGGGGAAAAGAGATGTGCATGGGATAAAATTATGAGACAAAACATCTTTCAGATTTCATGATTAGTCACTAATCATAAATTAGAAAATAATCTATTTTTATGCAAAATAAATAGAGAAAAATAACTAAAAATGGAGAAAAATAGGAATTTTGCATTATAAAAATCTAGAAACTTATGATTCGTGGTTGTGGTTGTATAACAAAGATGAGACATGAAGTTTGGCTTCACTTTGGCTTTGTTTATGTGTCATAGTTCATGTTTTTTTAATTTTATGTGAAAACTACATACAAAATAATGCCCTACACCTATGCAACGCAGCATAACCTAAACGTTAGAGGGAAATGGTGAGATTAAGAGATTAAAAGGGCTAAGAGGGTGGTTTGAATTTTTGAAGCATTGGATTATGCATTTCATTTAGAATTGCAATAATTCAATTTAAGGGGCTAGTAGCATGAGAAATCGGTGCTAGTCTCCATACATCGAAGCATACGTTTAGTGAAAATCATGAAAGTGTTGTTTTGTCCACATCATAAAATGTTGATTTGATAACTATTGTTTGTGCACGAGGATCATATGTACTATGCATGATGCATGGCATGGTATCAATCCTGGATTGCATAGTATTTGTCTTCCTAGGATACGACTTATACGTTGAGTGGAGAGGAGCCTTTGCTCTAGGTCAATTGTACACTTTGCTTAGGACCATTTGGTGAGGATATATATATTCCTGGATCGTAAAAAACAAGAAAAGAGTGGATTTTGTGTGTTATGTCTTATATGTTGGAGCGACGCATCTTGGGGCTAATCCCTGAGGCATAGGAGAGTCGTAGTGGAGCCACGACAATCAGCCGAGGAGAGCTTCTTGTTGTTTGTGTGACAAGGCACTGTGTCTACATGTTATGGGATCTCCCTCTGAGGAGAAGGGAAGGTAAATGTTGGACTACATATCAACTACAAACGCATAATTAAGTCTATCTAGTATCCATCGGTGTATTATAGACACTCCTGACCCGCAAGGCCATGTGGTGGGGTTGTCTGTTTTGTGCATGAGGTCCATAGCCAGTACTGCCACATTTTAGGTCCCATCAGTGGTGCATTTGCCGAGAGCCCCAAACAAGTGGTTTTTCCGAATCTAGGGTTTCTAGGGAGCAAATATTTGGTTTATGTCCTCTAACAAGAAGCACCAAGCCGAAATACAAAAAGTGATACATGCTGAGAGGGCTAGATAGCAGTTGGACATTGTAAGGCCTTATTCCCCTCAAAGAAGTAGCCTTATTCTCCTCAAAGAAGTGAAACGTGCTAAGAGGGCAGTTGGAAATTGTAAACCTGAGTGTCATAAGTCGTCCTTTGAGTGCAAGTGGAAGTCTTAGCACTTCCCCTCTTCCAGTCAATCAACCCACTTCAAGTGGGGGTGTAGTTTTACCTACACAAACTCCTATTGTCAATTCGGTTGTAGCCATGGCACAACCCATCACAATTCCAGCAAGTACACTGGATTTACTGGCATTAGGAGCACCTTTTTCCATCTTCCATGGGTTAGCAGAAGAAGATGGAGAACTCCATATTAAGGAGTTTCAAACGCTCATGTTCAACTATCAAATCGAAGATGAAGGACACCTAATGATGTTCTTCAACATGACATTAAAAGGAAGGGTAGCAGTATGGTATCACGGCCTAGAGGCCGAAACCATAACTAGCACTGACTGATTCTTCACGGCCTTCCGTAGAGAGTTTTCTCCTGAGTGAGATGGACAATATTGGTTGTGTGTCTTGAATTAACATGCCAAAGCCAAATGAGAATGTCCAAGCCTATGCCAAGAAGCTAAAGCAAGTTCTTCACAAACTTAATACTTATATCCCCATTCCACTGGCTGCACACTTGTAATATTTCCTACATGGATTGGATTTCAATGTCTAGGTGTAGCTTAATAGTGTCATTTTGGCCAACATTGACACTGCTATTACCCAAGAAAAAGGAGTAGAGTCGCGCTTGCAAGTGGCTTACGTAGCAAAGATAAATTGGAATGGGAATAATTTGGCATTGACCGATAGGAGTCAAGGGGACCCCATGTCAAATGTGAATGGTAAAGGGAGTATCATGCCAAATTTGCCTATGTTACCAGCTCCTCCCAATAGTATGACTATGCCTATGGCTAGTCAGACGGGCCCACTACATGGTGGAGGCCAAATAACGAATCCTAATGTTGTCCCAGTAGGTCCATGGCCAATTCATAATCAAGTGGTTAGGCCAATGGGATGATAGACAGACGATTGCGGCTATAAGTCGAGTGCCTCTTATGTCCCTGGCAATGTTAATGACATGATGAAGCACTACACCAATATGATTTTTGAACAATATAGACAAATAGCTGTGGATGTCAACTTTCTTAAGAAGCAGCAAATTTGATAGGGAGTCGACGTCTTAAAGAGGGTGCCCCTCAAGATTCAACTGTAGGTGGTGTGATGCCCTATTTGGCCACTTAGCTCCTACCTATTGGAGTAAGTTTAGTTCTCTCCAACAAGGGAGTAAACTGCCAGGTCTAGTTAACCATCGCAAACAAGGGAATAATCTCCAGCAAGATGAGGGACCAAGACAAATACTGCAAAGAGGAAAGGCTATTATAAAGGAGTTGCCTCATGGTAGTGGAGTCAGCCTTATTAAGGCTGTATGTGTCAATGACGCTGAAACTTCTAATCTACGAGCCGTAACAAGAGGTCAAAAGATTAAAGAGGGTGACAAAGGAACTGTAAAACCTATCGAGGGAAACCTTGAGTAAGAGGCTAGGGGAAAGCAAGTTCTGAATCCTGATATGAAAGGTGGACATCTAAGGCCTGTTGATAGTAAAGTTGATCCCAAGAAGGATAAAGGATTGCCAAGAAAGAAGGAAAAATTTAAAAAAGAGGCACTAACGCTAGTCCAAAGACCAAATGAGAGAATGGTTTGACACGAGAAGAGAACTTTGGCTAATTACCACGACTTTGATCTAGCAAGTTCTCTTTGCAAAGTTAAACTAGACGTGAATCTCTTGCAACTGATTAAACTGTCTCTAGGAGTATGCAAGGAATTCAAGAAAATCTTGCGTATTGGGTATATCGTAGAACCTTTGGGCATAGCTAGAGTGGGAGACGATTGGTTTGATCATGCTAAAAAGCATTGCCCTAGGGTTCTAACATACGTGGATGGAATATTAGTAGAGCATGCTATCGTGGACACTAGATCCTATGTAAATATCATGAGTTTAGACTTGATGGAGAGGCTAGGTCTCGAAATTCAAAGAGACAACTCTACACTTCTTAGGATGGCAATCGACAGTCTAAGACAACCAAAAGGTTGCATCACTAAAGTCCATGTTACAATTGCGAGTGCGGAATGCTATCTAGACTTTAGGGTGATAAGGTTTGCAGGACGTCCTCGGTATCGAGTTTTGCTAGGTTGGCCATGGATCTTACGAGCAGAGTGCCAAGTCAATATACCCATTGATCAAGTGATTCTAGGTAGAGGTGCCAATCGTGTAGTAGTGGATGCTTACCCTAAGTCGCCTCAGAGTGAGAGGGCTCCTTTATCCTCTACCAAACTAGAAACAGTAGAAGATCCATCTGGTAGTAAGACGTCATTGAGTGATGGATCTAAATAAGGGTCCACTACATAGAACATTTATCAGATAACGTTGAAGGAGCTAATAGAGCCTCAAGATCGAATAAGAGATGCATACGTAATTGATTTGGACCTTGGTATGCCTAATGATTCGTGGCCTATTAAATTAGGTTCTATGCTCAGTTCGAAAGAGAGAGAGGACTATGTGTCCCTAATTCAGGAGTTTCGCGACATCTTTGCTTGGGAACTTAGGGGCATTTTCCCCAGCTTGGCTATGCATACTATTCTTGTAGAGGAAGGAACCCGCCCTGTACGTCAAAAAGTAAGGCGTATGCCTTTTGAATTAAGGGACGGGTTGTTTGAAGAGCTATAAAAGTTGCAAAAAGCGGGTTTGATCTTCCCTGTTTAGCATACTGAATGGTGTTTGCCAGTTTTGATTAGAAAGAAGAAGAACAATCAAATCCAGCTTTGTGTAGATTTTAGAGAGCTAAATAAGCAAATAGTCAAGGACTACTACCCTTGCCCTTTATTGACCAAATTTTGGATCAATTAGCGGGGAGGGAAATATATTCGTTCATGGATTGCTTTGCAAGGTATAACCAAATGGCAATTGCTGAGTAAGAAAAGTTAAAAACAACATTCATTCCTATCTTCGGTACCTTTGTATACCATGTGATGGCATTTGGTTTATGTAATGCACCTGGTTCATGGCAAAGAACAGCCAACACGACCTTTGGTGGCATCTCTCCATAGGAGTTGAAAGTATTCATTGATGACTTGGGGGCAGCCGCCACAAGAGAAAGGCAGTTGATCATTTTTTGGAAGTGTTTCAAGCGTTACAAAAATTTTTGCATAGCTCTCAACCCACGGAAGTGCGTCTTTGGAGTGCCTTATGGGCTACTGTTAGGCCATGTGGTCAATTCAGTAGGGATTGCGACCGACCCTAAAAGATCAAAGTCATAGTTGCCATGAGTTCGCCGTGTACTCCAAAGGAGGTGCAATTTCTTTAGGCCAAGAGGGCCCTATGTCTGTTTGGTAGAGGTACGTTTAATGGTTTGTCGTTTTAGTGATTGCATCATACAGGTTGACGAAACCGCTAGCGAGAGCCTTTGCTGCGAAGGAGCTTCTCGTGGCCATTCCAGGTGGTTTCATCCCCTTTTTGAGTATTTTTCCCTTAAGCAAATAATGATACATGTGTATGTAAGGGTGCTTTCTTTCTGTTTGTTGGGGACTATCAATCAAGGCATGAAGTCTCAGGTTTAGGTTCTGTATGTCTGGGGGGAGGTCTGAGTAGTCATTGCCTCCTGTACTAACATTGTCAGGCATTGAAACACTTGTTTTAGATGGGAGTTCTAGTGACCCTATTTTGTTGACCTACTAGGCGGCTGTTCTAGGAGGTCATGTTAGTGTGAGGCAGTTAGAAAAGCTTGCCAGATCAAAATGATGTTATAAAAGGAAAAAAACCCTAAATATCTGAACAAAAATCTATGAATATATAGAAGTGTATAAAAAGTGGTTTTAACCCCTATAAAAATAGAGAAGAAAGAACAATCTTTGAGTAGTTGCTCATTGCCTTGCGAAGGTCTAGTAGGTTCCTAGGGACAAGACAAGACCTGGGGCTGATGCCTTGTCTTCCTGGGGATGGCAACTAGTTGAAAAAACAACGTAAATAAAAGAAGGTTGGAGCGAATATAAAAGTGAGCATTAGAAAATGATCAAGTGTCGCCTTGTGGGGGCTTGGTAGGTTCTTGGGTACTAAGATAGGACCTGAGGCCGATGCCCTGTTCTCCTTGGGTCACTATGCTTAGCTCCCTCCTTTTTACACGCATGAGTATGGACAATTAGAAGCTCAAAGAAAAAATGTGCTGAAAGGAAATATTTCCTGATCAAGCTATAGGAGTTCCTAGTTGAGTTGTCCTTAGCTAGGCAAGTAGTTCAGACCACCACTTAGGATGACCTCTTTGATTGTTCTTTTTAGCTTGGTTATGTTGGAGCAGTTGGTTAGTGACTAGTTTTAGGCTTTCTGTCAAATTTTGGTAGGCCTACTCCTTGTGAATTTCATGCCTTGGTTTTGTCAAGGGGTAGGATGAGAGCTGTGATGTGTTCTCTTTTGTTTCTTTTTTGTATTAGCTTGATGCTCTTTGTGGTTGTGTGTATCTGCACATTAGTTCATGGGATTCGACGGGTTGAGTCGCCCTATCCCATGGTCACAAATGACAGATGATTTTTAACATTGATAAGTGCTTTAAAATAGCCAAAAAACTTGAATTTCAAGGAAAAAATAGACTTCGTCGAAGGCAGCAGCGGCAATCAGTACAATGTTAAGTGACAAGGCCCTAAAAGTGCTTTAAAGACCCACCGAGTGACAGTTGGGGAATTTTCATAAATTTTTCAACTGTCAGATTGGATTTTAGGAGATTCCCAGTGGTGGGGAACTTTGAGACAATCGAGCAAAAATTTTCAGGCCTTGAATCTAGCACCGAACGCAGAAATGGGGATGCCTGGGAGGCCAAGGGCCAAAGAGGCCAAGTCTAAATGAGTTTTAGGGGGCCCAAAGGGTGTCACCTTTGGGGGCTCCCTTTGGGACCCCCTTAATTTTTGATTTTGTGGGAGGGCGGGGGGGCCCGATTTTTTCGGGTTTGAAGGAGGATGAAGGTGCCATGAAACCAGGCGACGATTTGATGAAGAGGAGGGGAGAGGGTAAATGCCACCTCAATGTACCCCTACCAATTGATCAAATCACTGAGATGCTTTATTTCTACGCTCTCCATTGCCGCCTTTGGCTCATAAGATGGCTGCCTGGACATGGAGATCAGAAATCAATCTTTCTCTCTCCTCCCTCTCTCTCCCCTTAAGGGGTAGTTCATGCACATGAAGAAGAATGAAAACCGGTTGAAGGATTCTTGCCCGACATGAATCAGATTGCTCCAAGATCAAGAGGAGGCTTAGCGAAGATGTTTAGATTTGAAGATTTATTGCTGTTCAATCCATTGGCAACCTGAAAAATTTAATTACAAAACCGGCAACACGTAAATAAGTGGTATGCCTCATTTTTACAAAGGAAATTTGCTTCTTGTTTATGTTTGATGGTTGAAATAGAATTCATATGGAACAAAAATGTGTTTGGAGCTTGTTTGTATTATGATTGAGGGTTGTGCATAAAAAAATTGTAGACTCGTAATGATAAATAGTTTAATAATTAAATTATGGCTCGAAATGTGCATTTTTAGTGTAAAAATGAAGGTTTTGTTGGTTTCGGGTGGGAAAAAGAGATGCACATCGGATAAAGTTCTGAGAAAAAACATCTTTCAGCTTTCATGATCAGTCACTAATTATAAATTAAAAATAATCTTTTTTTGCACAAATAAATAGAGAAAAATAGGATTTTTGCATTACAAAAATCTAAAAAATTATGATTCATGGTTGTGGCTATATAAAAAATCTAAGGCATGAAGTTTGGCTTCAATTAATTTTTTTTAAATGTGTCATAGTTCATGTTTTTTCCATTTTATGTGAAAAATACATACAAAATACACATATGCAACGTAGCATAACCTAAATGTTATAGGGAAAGGGTGAGGTTAAGAGATTAAAAGGGTTGAGAGGGTTTGACTTTTTGAAGCATTTGATTGTGCATTTCATTTAGCATTGTGATAATTCGGTTTAAGGGGCTAGTAGCACAAGAAATTGGTGATAGTCTCCATACATCGAAGCATACATTTAGTGAACATAATGAAAGGGTTGTTTTGTCCACATCACAAAATGTTGATTTGATAAATATTTTTTGTGAACGAGGATCATATGCACTATGCATGACGCATGGCATGGTATCAGTCCTGGATTACATAGCAATTGTCTTCCTTGGATATGACTTATATGTTGAGTGGAGAGGAGCCTTTACTGTGGGTCAATTGTACGCTTTCCTTGGGACTGTTTGGTGAGGATTTATATATTCCTCGATTGTACAAAACAAGAAAAGAGTGGAGTTTGTGCATTATGTCTTATATGCTGGAGCGACGCATCTTGGGGCTAATCCTCGAGGTGTAGTCACAGTGGAGCTGCGACAATCAACTGAGGGGAGCTTCTTCATGTTTGTGTGACGAGGCACTGTACCTACATGTTATGGGATCTCCCTCTAAGAATAAGGGAAGATAAATGTTGGACTACATATTAGCTACAAATGCATAATTAAGTCTATCTACTATTCATTGGTGTATTACAGACACTCCTGGCCCGCGAGGCCATGTGGTGGGATTGTTTGTTTTGTGCATGAGGTCCGGCTAGTGACATAGCCAGTGCCGGCCCATTTTAGGTCCCATCAAATTTTATGGTGCAATCGTGAAACAAAATAGAGAGAGAGAGAGAGAGAGAGAGAGAGAGGGACAAAGGTTGGGCAACAAGAAGAGCAGCCATGCTCCCTTTTAAACTTCCATTATCTTTCACGCTCTAACTTTTGTACATATAACCAAACACACAAAAGTAAAGTGACCTATTTTTAATGTGATTGAGTCAGTGTGACCCAAACCTTATTCAACTAAGATAACCAAACCAAACCAAAGGTACATGAGCTTGAATCTCAACACTCCCCCTCAAGCTCAAGTGTGCTACTTAACTCGAAGTAGCTCTCTGAAATGCACAAATTTATCTTTATCCAATGACTTGGTAAAGATATCTGAAACTTGGTCTTTTTTCCTCACATGGACCAAATCAATGTCACCTGCAAACACTTTTTCTCTAATAAAATGATAATGCACCTCAATGTGCTTAGTCCTAGAATGATAGATAGGATTATTGGCTAGGAGCACACTACTCATGTTGTCACAATAGAGTCTGACATGCCTGACTTTTTGCATCCCCAAATCATCACAAGAAACTTCATGAGCCATGTTGCCTCACATGCAGCAAGTGTAGCACTGCTATACTCTGCCTCAATACTAGAGAGAGTGCAACTATAGGTTGCTTCTTACTACTCTAGTTGACCATACTACTACCAAGGGAAAATGCATACCCACTAATACATCTCCTATCATAGGCACTTCTTGCCCAATCGGCATCTTTATATCCTATAAGCTCCAAAGTCTTACTATGCTCATAGAATAGACCATAATCTGATGTATCCTTCGCATATCTCAAGATCCTCCTCATTGCATCCAAGTGAGGCTTCCTATGCTTTTGCATGAATTGGCTAATCAATCCAATTTAATAGCTAAGGTCCGGTCTAGTAATGTAAGGTAAATCAAGCTACCTACCATCTATCTATACATAGTGACATTCTCAATCTCATGCCCAACATCTCCAAGTAGCTGAACATTTTGCTCCAATGGAGTGCTCAAAGGCTTGCAATCCAACATACCATACTTGGTTAACATGTCTTGTGCATATTGATTTTTCAATAGCCGAGTACCATACGGTGTAGAAACAAACTCAATCCCAAGGAAATACTTCAATTCACCCTAATCTTTGATCTAAAATTCAGCATGTAACATTTCCTTGATCTCTCCAATTCCCATGGCATCATCACCTATAATGATCAAGTCATCCACATAGATGACTAATATTGCATAACTAGTCCTTGTCTTCTTTGTGAATAGGCTATGATTAGCCTTGCCCCCCATAGTGAAACCAAGATTATGTAAGCATGCACTTATCTAAGCATTCCAATCTCTAGGTACTTGCTTCAATCCATACAATGCTTAATCTACATACACATGTAGGAAAATCAAGATGTACATAGCCCTCGGGCTAATCCATGTATACTTCCTCGACCAAATCACCATTGAGGAAAGCATTCTTCACATCCATCTAATACATACTCCATCCTCTAGATGTTTCCAATTCAATCACTATTATCACGGTTGCCATTATAGCAATGGGGCCAAATGTCTCCTCATAATCAAGACCATATTGTTGTGCATACCCTTTTGCCACAAGTCTTTCCTTGTATCTTTCCAATGTGCCATCTGATTTTAACTCCACCTTGTATACCCATTCGCAACCAATAGGCATTTTTCCATCAAGAAAATCAACCAAATTCCAAGTGTCATTTTCAGCTAATGTTTAATACTCCTCATCCATTGCCTTACACCAATGATCGCCCAAAATACCTTCAGAAAACTTTGTGGGTTCCTTGAAGCTAGTGAATTTTTCCATATATGCATAGTGCCTTACTATGTAGCCACTGTATGTAAGTCTATCCATGGGCTTTTTGACTATTTTTTATCTCCTCTCAACTGAGGTGCAATATGAGACTTTCCTCTCTCATGAGGTGGTACATATCTATGTCTCACAGCAAGAGTCACAACTGATGGAATACCAAACTCACTATCCAAGCTGTCAGTGTGAGGTGAATCATAACTCGAAGTGAGTGGCCCTGTAACATCATCAAGTTTGCCTTTGCCTTTATCCACATTTCTCCCCCTCACTAACAAATCCGTGTTAGTGGATAAAGATGTTGGACTCCTCAATCTACATATCCAAGGACTAACTGATGTAGTAGCATCTTTAGAAGGCCCAAAAATTTATGCACTCTCATTTGTACCTGCATTACATAAGTCTCTTGACAAACATCATCATCATATATCAAGGTTGTCTTCTTTTCATGCCATGATTTCAGCTCATCAAATACTACATCTTTTAATACCAATGTCTCATGAGTAGAAGGATTGTAGCATTTGTAAGCCTTCCTATATTGTGCACACCCAATAAAGATGGCCTTTTCTGCCTTTAGATCAAGCTTCTTCCTCTTCTCATCTAGAACACGTACATATGCCAAACATCCAAAGACCTTAAGATGGCTAATGTGAGACTTTATCCCATAAAGCCTCTCATGAGGAGTCACCTCATGTATCCTTGCTATTGGTGTACTATTCATGACATACATAGTAGTCATTACATCCTCTACCCAATATGCATTTGGTAGGCTCTTCTCATTCAACATGGCTCTAGCCTATTTCATGATTACCCTATTTTTCCTTTTTGCCATTTTGTTGTGCTGTATACATGTATGTCAATTGGCTCTTTATCCCATGGGATGCCAAGAAGTGATCAAAGTCTTTAGAAACATATTCTCCACCACTATCATATCTCAAGCATGAGATGTAACAAGCCAATTCTTTCTCCACATGTCTCTTGAAGTCTTGAAAAGCATCCACGACACCACTCTTATGCTTCAACACATACAACCATATGTACCTACTATAGTCAACAATGAATGACACATAGTAGCATGATCCCCCAAGAGATGCATTCTCTGAGGGTCCCCATACATCAAAATGTAAAATCTGTAATGGTCTAGTGGTGCTTACATGCCTCATAAATGGAAGCCTTTATTGCTTCCAAAATTGACATGATTGACATACATGTCCCAATTCCACATGCTTGAACTTAGGGAGTCCAAGTACAACTTGCTTATGTTGCATATTTTTCAGCTTTTGAATATTTACATGGCCAATCCTTTTATGCCATATCTCAATGTACCTTATTGCAACATTGTCATATGAATACATAACAACATTCAAGGCTGGAATTTTTGTATCCAATGTAAACATTCTACCATTTCTTTTGCCTTTAGCAATGAGTTTGCTTCCTTGACTATACTCTTTAATGTAGCATCCATCTCTATTGGATCTAACTTGTAGATTGTGTTCAACCATTTGTCCCACTCAAAACAAGTTTTTGGTAATGGAGGGCACATGTAACACATCATATAGACTCTTTTTCTTGTCACCATGCATCATCAAGGGAACGATACATGTATGCTTAATGTCATGCTCTATATCATCCACTCTGCAAACATATCCATGAGCACCTTCTACCAATATTTCAAACTACTCTCCATTAGGAGTCATGTGATTAAATGCCCCTGAGTCTATATACCATACATCATCTACTTTGCCTTGTGTGGGCAACCCCTTCTTCACATGTAGCATAGCAAACAACCTGTCATCCTCCTACATACCAATAGAAGAGGCATAATTACCATGTTTCCTTCCTCTTGCTCTCTGATCATTTTGCTTATTGGAGCAAGCTTTAGCTACATGCCCATATTTGCCACAATAATGACAATCCTTATCTAGATTTGATTGTTGTTCGTGGCTCATTTGGGACTGCTGCCAAGTATCTCTTCCTCTAAATGAGTAACCCCCTCTTCCATGAGCATTAGAGCCACCTCTATTTTCTTAAGGCTTCCTATTTTTCCATCCACTACCTTGTTGTCCACGAGCTGCATATGCATTTCCAGGCCATCTTTCTCTAAAGTTTGACCTTCCTCTTCCCCTCTACCCCTTCTATTTGAGTAGAAGACATTGTCATTGCTATTCTTAGACCCATTGGAACTTGTATTGAGTCCAAGCTTCACTTCTTCATGCAAAAGAAGTGCCACAAGTTCATCAAAGTCAGGCTACTCTTGACGCATTATTATGGAAGTGTCAAACTGCTTGTACTCCTCTCCAAGACCATGGAGGGTAGTGGCCACCAAATCATCATCCTCAATTTTAGCTCCAATTGAGCCTAGTTGCTTTGCAATGGTTCTAATCTCACTCACATAGTCTTCAATAGACATTCCATTCCTGGATATGTGGCTGAATTTTTGCTTCAATTGTGTCCTTCTTGCATGAGTGACATGGTCATAATTCTTCATCAACAAGTTCCAAACGGCTTTTGGTGATGTACAATTTGCAATTTGCATAGCTTTTGTATCTAACACACACAGGCAATGCACTTCAATGACCTGTAGTGCAACCAATTTTTACTAAAATTTTGTAGAAATAAAAACTATTGCATTCTCAACCAATACATGTGCTTTGTTCCCCCAAGCATGTTTATAAAACATACATATATCTATCCACTTGTACTTGTCCAATTTAGAGCTCAGATAGCTCCAACAACTAGAAATTTTTTTCTCTGTTCTGCAAAAAATTAAGCATATATTTGATGATTTTAGAGTAGCTCAAAACTTTCCAAATCAAATTCCAGTTGTTGCTCCACTTGTTAGATAAATTGCAAGCTAATTCTAGTTGTTGCTCCAATTGTTGCTCCACTTGTTAGATAAATTTCAGGCTAATTTTCACCCGGTCAAAGCTTGTTGAATAGTCAAACTATTTTGGACAGCTTGTATGCCTTGCTATCCACCTATTTTGAGCTGGTTTAAATGGATTTTAGTGATGGATATTACATGGTCTATGTCTACAATTTGAATCTTAGTTGATAATGTGGAATGCCCAGCTCAATCTTGCTCAGTTTGGTCACTCCAATTGCTCTAGTGCAGTCCATTCTAGTTGAGGACTGTTTTGCTCTGTTTTGCAGCTTCAATGGTTGCCTCTGAACTTATTGTAAATTAGCATGTAATAGCTCATTTTTAAGCTATTTCAGTGAGGGATTAGATGCTCCACTTGATCTTCAATTTCAATAAGAAAATGAGATAGATATCCTTCAATTTTGAGTGATACATTAACTGTTGTAGAATTTTCCAGATGGCTGAAAATTGAAATAGTTTTTTTGATGCAATTATTTATTTCACGTGGATTCTAAACAATGATTTAGCTCTAGAAAGTATACTTAGCTTGTTCCTTGTGAGATGAAACATACTTTTCTAATTTACTTCACCTTAATCCCATGCATGTAGCTCCCACAATCACTACTACAATGGCCCCCCTATAGCGAGGCACAAAGCAACGTATTGTCGTCGCATGAGTGATATAAAAAGCCCCATCACTACTATACATCGTTTATGCAATGTGTATAGTGAGGATATCAGTGACCACAAAGCATCACATAAGCGGCTTAAAATTTTTAACATGGATTTAGTCACTTAAGCGAGATGAAATTTGTTTGCCGTTGATTAAGTGATGAAGGAATTTTTTTAAAAAAATCATCGCTTAAGCAATGATACCCTACGGACAAACCCAAGCTATCCATTTTTGTCTCCTCTATTTCTCCCCAACCATTTTCTATGCTACACCCCCTCTTTCTCTGTCCTGCATCTCTCTCTCAATCCCTCTTGTTCTTACACACAAACACACACACACACACACACACTCTCTCTCTCTCTCTCTCTCTCTCTCTCTCTCTCTCTCTCTCTCTCTCTCTCTCTCTCTGTGTGACACACACACACTCTCTCTCTCTCATTTGTTGCACCCTCTGGACTCAACTCTCTCTCTCTCTCTCTCTCTCTCTCTCTCTCTCTCTCTCTCTCTCTCTCTCTCTCTCTCTCTCTCTCTCTCTCTCTCTCTCTCTGTGTGTTTTTTGGCAATTCCTTCCTTGCACTCACTTTGGACATTGTGTACTTTAGTCAAGTCTATGCATAGGTGATTCTTTTCAAGATTTTTGGGTTGATCACAAACATGGATTATGGTAAACAACTATCTCTATTTTCTTGATAATTTATAAAATAAAATTATTAAATAGAATGAAAAATGAGTTTTTTTAATGTTTTATTGATAATTTTAAAAATACCATAATCGAATAAGATAAAATATAGATTTTTGTACTTGTTTTAATAATCACAAGTCTTAATACATGTATATGTATATAAAGAGAGAGAGGGGGCTTGCCATGAAGTCTTGAATTACCTTGAAAAGATTTTATTTTTCTAAGTCTTGAATTACTTTTAAGATTCATTAAGTTGTTGTATACATTCATGAAGTGATTTTGAGAGGTAGGACTCATGATACTTGTGCTATTTTTCTCAACCTATTGCTGCCTGTAAAGACTGTTGTTCCATCTAGTAGCTCTTGAAGAATTTTTATGAAGGAGAGTGTGGTGATTAGTGAAGAAGAAGCAATAACATGTAAAGAATAGTGCACAACCATGAGGTTTTTTCCAAAGGATTGGATATTTGTGTGATCCTTCAAACTAGTTATTTGGTATGGAGTGGGTTCCTTGTAGCTTGATGTTCTTCACAAAATAAGCACTATAAGATATTACAAAACTTGTTATATTTTGTTTTTGTACTAGTGATATGGTTCTTTACTATAATTGATCCTTCAAAAAATGTCTCATATTTTTGTGATTCTTGATAAGTAGATTCAGATAGGTCAGAGAATACACCGCCACCTCCTATCGGTGATGGTTGGGGTGGATAGAGTTCTAGTGCTACACATGGACATACATATGATGATTTTTACTATGAGGAGCATGTGATATGTTGGTGTGATCGTTGTTGAGGTACATATTAGAGGCCACGACAAGAGTGCCATTCACATCAGATGCAGTATGGTATTTATGATCGAGCGCTAGCACCTGAGGAGCAACATGAACCTATGGTATGTGACTAATCTTTCTTACTTTCATTATTAGTTTTTGTAATGAGCATTGACTTATATATGTGATGCAAACTACGTTACATATATAGGGACCCTCGCTTGACAAGGAGGATGACTACATATTGGTGGGGCACATGTCCCTCACCCACGGCATGGACATGCCATTGGTTAGTTATGGTTTGAGGTTTCTCGACAACCTCTTTCCCCTAGTCTGGAGGTTGAGACGATCGGGGATCACCCATTTCCTACTCATTTGCATATTCTAGTACAAACGTACGATTGCAGAGGATACGAAGGATGGAAAAGGGGATCACTTCTATTAGATGGAGAGGTTTTCAGCTTCTGTTGTAATCGGTACATGATTGCTCCATCCACTATCAATGGAGTAGGACGAGACCTATTTACTGCACAGGATTCACATGTGCCCCCTCATCTAGAGGTCACTCTTATGTCTTTTTGTGGACCTACATATGGGTGGTGACCATGGTATCATCTTGCTCACTACATTCAAAGCATGAGTACTTATGGGTGCATTCTCTTTCTAAGAGAGGCATCACACATGTAGAGGGGCAAAGACTCTATATTGATGGGAGACCTTACTCTCAAGGAAACATAGGAGGTTTGATCAATAGCAGTCAAGGAAGAAATGTAAGAACTAATCACACATTTGTAGAGATTGAAAATAGTCATGAACCAAGACATATGAGTAGAGATGTACCAAGATACATAGTTGTAAATGCTATTACATCATTGCGTGCTGGTGATGAATTGTTAGTTAACTATGGTTGGCATAGGCCTCCACAAGCACCCTTTATAGATGAGGATTAGGAACTCTAGTGTATACAAATTATATATTTTTCTGGAACCTTGCACTACAATTTTGGACTTCTGTACTATAGTCTCATAATGTTATAATCTTTTTTGGCGATCTTTGAAAGCTTTGTATATGTACAATAAAGTGTGATTCTAATTATTCTTAAATTTGCAGCCATTGAATTGTGCAAATATGCAACATCTGGATCACGACATTGATGATGTCATAAATCAACCTTCACATGGCACATCACGTATGTCAGTAGAGTGCATGAGGATCCTACATAGGAGTGATCCTAACATGTATGCAAGGCTAAAAGAACAATATTCCAAGGATTTTGATCCATGCGATGGCATCTTTGACGATGGTGATGGCATGGCTGATTTTGTTGATGATTGGTATCAAAACAATGGTGTGAGGGATATTCTTGACAACGAGAAATATATTTGAGAAGAAGCTCCAAAGCATATCTATATAGGAAGACAGTTGACACCTCTAAGTGCAAACTTACTAATTCTCAATCTTTAAAATCGATTTAGATGGAGAAATGTATCTATTACGGTGCTATTGAAGTATGTGACACTTTTTTAGCAAATTCCATTTCATTGTTGTGTGGTTATGCTTTTTATTCTTTCCTATGCTTGATAGCTTGTGTAATTGACTTATGGGATAGTCTCTGAGAAGTTCCTACCTTCAAGCAATGCCCTCCTTGCATCGCATGATGCAGTTTAAAAAATGATAAATAGTCTTGGACTTGACTATAAATCTGTACATGCATGCCCCAACGACTGTATCTTGTATAGAGGTCAATATAAGGATGATGTGACATGCCCAAAATGTCAAATGTCTCGTTATAAAGAAGGCAAGGGTAAGGTTCCTAGAAAGGTATTAAGGCATTTTCCCTTAGCTCCACCTATAAAACATATGTTTCAAAGTCTGAAACTAGCTAAGCTTATGTCTTGGGGAGTGGAGCATAAGAGCATAGATGGAGTAATGCAAATTCCATCTGATAGTCCTAAATTTGAGCACATTGATTTACTTTGGCCAGATATTGCAAAAGAACCACACAATATTAAGATGGGCATAGGATTGGATGGTGTGAATCCATTCTCCATGAGATCAAGTAAATGGTCTACTTGGCCAATGGCAGTTATTAACTATAATATGCCCCCCTATCTTAGTATTAAGAAGGGGCATTTAATGCTCTCCCTCTTAATTTTGAGAAAACATCAAGTTAAAAGCCTTAATGTTTATTTGGCCCCTCTCATTGATGATCTTCAAGATCTATGGAGAGGGATTGATGTCGTGGATATGTCCAAAAGCAGTGGTCAAAGACAATCTGTTGTTCACGGAATTGTAACATGGACTATCCACAACTCTCCAGGATATGGTTTTTGCTCAAGTACATGGTTCAACATATACACATTGTCTCGTGTGTTTTTATGATATTTTTCAAGTAGGTCTTTCAAAATTATTTTTTTTGCAGGGATATCTACCAAGGGTTATAAATCTTGTCCTCTATGTGGAAATTGGTTAAGATCGACAGATAGCAAAAGTCTCAATAAAAATATCTATCTTTGGCATAGACGATTTTTTCCTACAAATCATCATTTACAAAGTAGGGGACAAGTCATGCATTTTAATGGAAAGGTGGAGAACGGGAGATGTCCCATGCGGATGACACCAATGGATTGGTATCAAAATTGGACTGCTGGACTTGCTATCGATCCGGAGTTGGAAATCATAAGTGGTGATGAGAGCAATGATGTCCAAATACAAGCTAGAGGAAAATGTTCTTTGGCGTTAAGTCCCTTGATGCGGTATGCTTTAGAATACTGGAAGAATTTGAAGATTTTTCATCTTCTTGATCCTATGCATAAAATCAAGAACATTGGTCATTCCTTATGGCAACACCTCGTTGGTTTGAAAGACACAATTGCAACAAGAAATGACTTAATGAACCAAAACTCGAAGCCCAATCTATGGCCACAATTTGATGAAACTACATGTGAGAAAACCTATGAGCCTGCCCCATGGTTGCTCACATCGGAAGAGATGCAAACTCTCAACCAATGAATTCAATCTATTGATACGCCTACCAGGTACGGCATATATTGTTGAAACATGTTCACAATAGATGACAAGAGCTTGTCTGGCCTAAAAACACATGATTGGCATAATTTTTTGAAGGTAAATCTTTCCCGATCTTTGAAAGTAATTTTGAATACCTTCCTTGTTTTTTTCATTGAGCTTATCATGGATTCATATGTGCAACATGTCCTACCCCTTGTTATTGATGGATATACTACAAGAGGCATCTCAGATATCACTTACCGTCTTGGGTCACTTACAAGGTATTCGTTTGCTTGTTAATTTGCAGTACCAAAACATTCAAAAACATGTCTAATATTTTTTTTCCCCTCTACAGATGGATTACATCTAAAGAAATTGACAAACAAGGCTACGAGTCGAGCACTTCCAATGTTCTTGGCGAGGTTAAGGACATGATGAAGCATTATACCGACATGATTATGGAGCAGTATTGACAAATAGCAGTTGATGTCAACTTCCTTAAAAAACAACAAAATTTGATAGGAAGTAGATACCCGGATGAGGGTGCACCTTCGAGGTTTAGCTGCAAATGGTGTGGTGGGAAACATTATCCACGAAATTGCCCAAATGTCAAGTGTGACATATGTGGGAAATCCGGCCATTTAGCAGCCACTTGCTGGAGTAAGATTAGTTCCCTCCAGTGAGGTAGTCGGCAACCAGGGCCTGTTAATCATCGTGCGCAAGGAAATGATTCCCAGCGGGAAGACGGGCCTAGACAAATACTCCAACAACCAAAGACTACAGTGGAGGAGCTGCCTAGTGGTAGTGGGGTTAGTTTGATTGAGGCTGTGCGTGTTAATGACGTTGAAACCTCTAATCCACGAGCTATCCTTACAAGAGGTCAAAAGGGTAGAGAGGCCGACAAGGATAAGCCTGTTGACGGAAACCCTAAACAAGGCGACAAAGGAACGCAAGTTCTCGATCCTACCATGGAAGGGGGACCTCTGAAGCCCATGGAGAGTAAAGTCGATGTTAAGAAGGATAAGGAACCACCGAGGAAGAAGGTGAAAGCTAAAAAAGAGGCAATAAAGCCGATTCAGCAACCTAAAGAGCGGATGGTTTGGCGTGAAAAGCGAACTCTACCGAACTATCATGAATTCGATTTGGCGAGCTCTCTTTGCGAAGTCAAGCCGGATGTGAACCTTTTACAGATTATTAAGCTTTCCCCAGGAGTACGCAAGAAATTTAGAAAGATCCTGCATATCGGGTATATCGTAGAACCTTTGGGTATTGCGCGAGCTGGTGATGACTGGTTCGAGCATGCTGAGAAGCATTGCCCAAGGGTTGCAGCCTATGTCGATGGGATATTAGTAGATTATGCCATTGTCGACACGGGATCATCTGTTAACATTATGAGTTCTGAACTGATGGAAAGGTTGGGTCTTGCGATCCAGAAAGATACCTCCACAATTCTCAGAATGGCGGATGACAGTTTGAGATAGCCGGAAGGCTGCATTACTAAGGTCCATGTCACTGTTGCAAATGTAGAATGCCTGTTGGACTTTAGGGTAATTCGTTTTGTAGGGCGTCCAAGTTACCAAGTATTACTTGGACGACCTTGGATCTTGCAAGCGGACTGTCAAGTGGATATACCCGCCGGTCGGCTGATATTCGGCAGAGGTGCTCAGCGCGTGGTGATTGATGCCGATCCTGAGTCCCCGCAAAGTGAGAGAGCTCCTCTATCTTCTATAGAATTGGAGACATTAGAGGATTTATCCGCCAATGAGACATCATTGAGTGATGAGTCCAAAGAGGGATCCACCACGGAAGACATCTATGAGATCACTTTGAATGAGCCGATAGAGGCCCAAGATCGTATAAGAGATGGAGATGTTATGGAGCTAGACCTTGGCATGACAAATGATTCACGGACAATTAAATTAGGTTCTATGTGTCCTTGATTCAAGAATTTCATGACATCTTTGCTTGGAGTTATGATGAGCTAAGAGGTATTCCTCCCAGCCTGGCTATTCATACTATTCCTGTAAAAGAGGGTAGTCATCCTGTACGACAGAAAGTAAGGCATATGCCTTTCGAACTGAGGGACGGGATGTTTGAAGAGTTACAAAAGCTTCAAAAAGTGGGTTTGATTTTTCCTATGCAACACACAGAATGGTGTTCACCAGTTGTGATCAGAAAGAAGAAAAATAATCAAATCCGATTATGTATAGATTTTAGGGAGCTGAATAAGCAGACAGTTAAGGATTAGTACTCATTGCCCTTCATTGACTAGATTTTAGATCAATTAGCGGGTAGGGAGATATATTCATTTATGGATTGCTTTGCAGGATATAACCAGATGGCAATTGCAGAAGAGGACAAGTTGAAAACAACTTTTATTACTGTCTTTGGTACTTTTGCGTACCATGTGATGGCCTTTGGTTTATGCAATGCGCCTGGTTCGTGGCAACGAATAGCAGATAAGACATTCGGTGACATATCCCCTGAAGAGTTGAAGGTGTTTATTGATGACTTAGGGGCAGCCACCGTGAGAGAAAGGCAGTTGATCATTTTGAGAAAGTGCTTTGAGCGCTGCAGACAATTTTGTATCGCTCTTAACCCACGGAAGTGCGTTTTTGGCGTACCTTATGGGCTCTTGCTGGGCCATGTGGTCAGTTCGGTAGGAATTGCGACAGATCCCGAGAAGGTCAAAGTCATAGTTGCCATGGGTCCATCACGCACTCTGAAAGAAGTTCATAGCTTTCTATCTTTGGTTTGTTATTATCATAGATTCATAAACGCCTTGGCAGAAAGAATGTTGTCGCTTACAAATCTATTATCCTTTAGCTGTTTTTTTGTATGGGGTGACCCCTATAAGGTAGCATTCGAGGATGTGAAGGAGGAGCTAGTAAAAGCTCCCATTTTAAAAGCACCTAAAAGAGGTGAGGTATTTTATATATTTTCAGCAGCCACCATGCATAGTATTAGCTCTGCTGTTTAGCCCAAATTTGGAAAGAAAAGTGGTATCATCCGATAGCCTTTGCTAGTCGAAAATTGGGCATTTTAGAGATCAATTATACCTACATGGAGAAATTGTGTCTTGCGATGGTCTTTGGGACCAAGAAATTCAGGCACTATATTCTCTATGAGAAAGTTGTGCTTTATATGAAGGCGGAGGGGCTTTGATTATTGATGAATAAGATGCAGCCACCTGATCGTCTAGCGAAGTGGTTAATCACTTTGCAGGAGTTTGATTATGAGATCAGGAGTAAGCCACCAAGGTTACAAGGCATCGTGGAATGTCTTGTGGACTTTGGGGAGTTGAAAGAATCTGTGGCTGAAGGTAGTGACATGGAGTTGTTATTTAAAATAGATACGGCGTCTATTCCCTCCTGGTATGCTGCAATAATGCATTATTTATCGACAGGAGAGGCTGGATCCGAACTATCTAAAGCTGAGAGAAGGAAAATTAAGCAACATGCATTAAAGTTTTCCTTGATCGTAGGTACATTATATCAGTAAGGGGTTGATGACATTTATCACCGATGTGTGATGCCTGACGAGGTGCCATTCATTTTGGAAGAGTGCCATGATTCTGCTTACGGAGGTCATTTTGCTGGACGGCTTACAGCACAAAAGGCTTTAAGAGCATGTTACTAGTGGCCTGCCATCTTCCAGGATGTGTTCGCGTATGTTAAGAGATGCGACATTTGTCAATGACATGATAGTCGAGAGAATAGGAAAAGACCACTCACCCTTATTATGGCGATACTTCCATTTGAGAAGTGGGGAATAGACTTTGTGGGTCCTATTACTCCGTCGTCGACTGCGCAAAAGAGGTATATTATTGTAGCAACTGACTACTTCACAAAGTGGTCAGAAGCACGTGCAACAAGGAAAGATGATGCTAAAGAAACTGCTAGTTTTCTTTTTGAGCAGATAATATGCCGTTTTGGTCCACTGAAAGAATTAGTCTTAGACCGTGGAACCCATTTCCTGAACAAAATGATTAAAAGCTTGACAAAGGCTTGGCAAATCAAGCACAATAAAATGACTCCTTATAATCCGCAAGCAAATTGGCAGGTTGAAAGTACCAACAAGCAGCTTGTGGGTATCCTATCGAAAGTCGTATCTGAAAAGAAACACGACTGGGATAAGAAGCTATATGTGGCAGTATGTGCATATAATACCACGTTTAAGAGAGCCACAGTCACACGCCATTCAAACTAGTTTATGGTGAGGAGTGTGTTTTACCCTTAGAGATTGAGTTGCCGACCATTAGATTCGCAATAAACCATTATTTGGGTAATGAGGACGCCCTATTAGAACGTTTTACGACCTTAGCACACCTAAATGAAATTAAGCTGCAAAGTCTATTACATCAAGAGGTGGCTAAACGTCGCATGAAACAGTTGCATGACCTGAAAGCGAAGAAATATAGCTTTAAAAAAGGCCAATTAGTCCTCTATTACAATGCGCGTAGGGAGTTGTTTCCAGGGAAGCTGGAACCTGAATGGGATGGCCCCTACAAGATTGTTAGGTTAAGGAAGAATAGGTCTACGGCCCTATTAGTTGATTTACAGGGAGTAGAGTTTAAGAATAAGGTTAATCTTAATAAGATTAAACCTTATTATTTCTAAGTCTGCTAATACAAAGAAAATGCATTGCAGATCCATGCTGGGAATGATCTGAGACCTGCGAAAGAGCTTAAAAGCTGGTTGATGGGTCGGTTAATCCCTTATTTCGAGCACCCATATCTAGAGCAAAGATACCATCAGGGGAAACTCATCTGGTGGAGCAAAGGATATAAAGTGATTGAGCAAGAGGACGGAACTTTTGCATGGGAGATCAAAGTCTTCTGCCATCACTGTTTACGACTGCTGACGAGTATCCCGATTGAGTTCAATGAAGAAGGTGGGATGGAGCCGTCAGTTCATCCTCTCAACATGCTAAACTTTGATTACCATAATTACAAATAGAGGAGTTCGCGATGGCTGGCTGTGTAAACCCATTGTGAACATATACATTATATTTTGACGGAGCGTCCAGGGGCCCTAATAGAAAAGGAAGTGTTGGAGTCGTAATCTGAGACCCCTGACGTAGAGTTACGATGAAGTTAGCTGCTTATCTCGGGTTAGGATTCACTAACAATATGGCGGAGTATAAAGCCTTGATTATGGGACTGTATATTGCCAAACAAGGTGGTATTCATTGATTGTTAGTAAAAGGGGATTCCCAGTTGATCCTGAATCAGCTAGATGGGATATACACAGTGCGGAATCCCATTCTTTGTATGTATCATCGGACTGCTATGACCCTACTAGCGGAGTTTGAGAGAGTGTCTTTTCAGCTGATTCCACGTTACTGGAATCAGTTTGCTAATTCCTTAGCAAATCTTGCTTATGAAGAAGACCTCTTCTTCAATTGTGGTCCTACTTTGGATATTGTCATCAATGATGAAACAGGACCCGGTCGCTTGTGGAGTATGTTATCAGAACATGCAATATATGGCAGATGATGGTTGATATGGGTGATGCAACGAGTAGCCGAGACCAATTTACCGTTATTATCTAGGACCCATAGGTTGATTAGACATCATATTATGCGTACGCCTCTTGCTATATATGCAGGAGGGATGGGTCATAACCTTATGCATTTAGTTTAGGGCTACGAGCCTGTTTTTCCTCCTTGGGAGGGAGCCTATTCATGTACATCTGTGCTATTCCAGGGAAGGATGTGTAGGTGTTATTCTGTTTTATCTCGTTAGGCCAAGAGGGCCGATTCTTTTTTGTGGTGAAATGCTTTATTTCATTAGGCCAAGAGGGCCGATTTAGTTTTGTAGTGAAGTGTTTTATTTCATTAGGCCAAGAGGGCCAGTTGTCTGTTTAGTGCAGGTGAGGTTAATGGTTTCTTGTTTGAGTCCTGTGCTTGACAAATTCCGTGGAGCTGAAGGGAGCCTTTGTCGCGGCATCAACGCTTCTTGTGGCCCTATCCAGGTGATATCTTTCCTTTATGAGTACTGTGGTTGTTATGTTATATGTGGTTGAGTACTTGTTAAGGGTTTTTTTTCATTTCTTGTTGGGGACCAGCGTCCAAGGCATGAAGTCTCGAGCTTTAGGTTCAGTATGTTTGAACGAAGTAGTTGTTGCCTCCTGTAAAGACATTGTCAAGCACCAAAAGACCTATTCTAGAGGGGAGTCCTAGTGACCCTGTTCTGCTAGCCTGCTAGGCAGCCATTCTAGGAGTTCTTGTTAGTTGTGAGGCAGTTAGATAAGCCTGCCGAAAAAAGGAAAAATGAGGATAAAGGAAAAGAAACCCTGAATATCCCAAAAGAAAATAAAAATATGCAAAGGTGTATAAAAAGGGGTTCTAACCCCTAGCAAAGAATCGGACCCGGGGCCAATGCCTTGTCTTCCTAGGGGTGGCATCTTGCTAGAAAGAAGAAATCAAGGAAGGTTGGAGCGAAAATAAAAGTGAGCATTAGAAAAGGATTAAGTGTTGCCTTGCGAGGGCTTGGTAGGTTCTTGGGTACCGAGACAGGTCCTGAGGCCGATGCCCTATTCTCCTTGGGTCACTACGCTCAGCTCCCTCCTTTTTACATGCCCGATTATGTCAATAAAATAAAAACCCTAAAAGAAGAAATGTGCTACAAGCAAATACTTCTTAATCAGGCTATAGAAGTCCTCGCCTAGTAGGAAGTCCTGGTTGTGTTGTCTTTAGTTAGGTAGGTAGTTCAGACCACCACTTAGGGAAACCTCTTTGACAGTTCTTTCTAGTTTGGCCATGTTGGAGCAGTTGGTTAGTGACTAGCTTCGGATCTTCTATCAGATTATGCTAGGCCTACTCCTTGTGGATGTCATGCCTTGGTTTTGTCAGGGGGGTAGGGTGCACATTGTGCTGTGTTTAATATGTATCTATTTTGTATCAGCTTGATGCTTCCTTTGGTTGTGTTGTGCAGATCTATTGTGGGATTCAACGGGTTGAGTCACCCTATCGTGTGGTCACCAATGAGAGCGGAATTTTGGTGCCGAGAAGTGCTTAAAAATAGCTAAAAATTATGAATATCAAGGGAAAAATATTCAACGTCGAAGGCGGTGACGATTTTAAGCGCCAAAGTGCTTTAAAGGCGCCCGAGCGACACTTCTTGATTTTTCATAATTTTTTAGACTGTCGTGTGGGTTGACAAGAGCTACCGGCCAATGTGGGATGCCAAGCCGGATGCCCATGATTTTTCAGAGCTCAATTCGGAGACCGGACGGGGAAGGAGCCAAGAAACCGGGCAAGATACGAAAAGGTGGACCAAACTTTGGCCAAGTGGGCATGACCCTTGGGAAGTTGGGCATTTTATGCAACATTTAAATTGGCAAAAAATCATGGGATGAGAGAGATGAAGAAAATGGGGCCAACAGAGGGCGCTAAAAATCATGCCATGGATGGATGGGACTTCTCCCTGCCTGCAAACAACCACTATAATTGACAATGGCCCTTGCTTCCCCTCTGTCTGCTGACTCTATCGCCGTGCTTCGATCCTCCAATGGTGGTCTCTATGAAGAATTCTGATTTCAGTCTTTCTCTCTCCTCCCTCTCTCTCCCCTAAAGGCAGATTCATGTGGTGAAGAAGAAGAAGAAGAATGGATGACGGATGCTTGTCCAATGAAGACCGGATTGCTCCGTGGTGCAAGAGGAATGAAGATTGTTGATTGTGGACTGTCATGAGCATTAATGGTGGTTGGAAATCAGTCCTGAGATATGGCAAATAAAAACCCGCAACCCGCAAAGAACGGTAATCTCGTTTTTACAAAGGAAATTGATGTTTCATGCAAGTTGCTTCATGAATATTTGTTCCCATGGGATGATTATGCATTATAATATTGTTTGCAATGTCTTCCAACTATCTGAAGTCAGAAAATCAGAAAATCATAAGTGTTCTGGATGAAATTAATAGTGTAAAACCCGTAAAACACGTAAAATATGGAAAAATTGGGGGTTATTGAGATATAAATGGAAAATATAGTAAGACATACCAACTAAATTTGTGATTTTGCTACAAATGAACCTAAGGGCCACAGTACATAACTCATTTTGAATTTTTAGTCATTTAATATTGCAAAAAATGCAAGAAAAATAGGGAAAATGGGTTAAAAATAGGGGAAAAGTGGATTTTGAGTGCCGAAAATTAAGGAAAAATAAGATTCATGTTTGTGGATGTATGGGGGGTCTGAAGTATGAGTTTTAGCCTCAGTTCAGCCCTACCTTTATGTTTTAGTGAGTTTTTATTACTTTTCATACAACAAAAAACATGGAAATGAACCCTAAACCGATCAACGATGCACAACCTAAATGGGTGAGGGGGTAGAGTGTATAAAAGGTGTTTAAATACTGAATGAAATGATGAAAAGCTTGCTGGTTTTTTATGCATACCATTTAGGTTGGTCGATAATTAAAAAATAAGAACCTAGTAGCACAAGGGTTTCTCAGTGCTAGGTTCATGCAACGCAGCATACGAGCAATAGTCAAATTCATTGAAAGAATGCTTTTGCACTAAGCACAAATGCTGATTTTCTTAATTTTTTGAGCACATGGACATTCACAATTTGCATGAAGCATAAAATTATAAAAGGTATCACACAATACCTCTTGGATGCATGGCAATTGCTTTCTAGAGGAACATGACCAACGTTGAGTGAGAGACAGGATATCCCAAGCTGTAGGCTAGGCGTTGGGTCTAAGGGGAAAGTAAAGTGAGGTATGGTACATTCCTGGATACGATCAATTGGTACCTTGAGTGGAAATATGTGCGATGTTGTGTTATATATGTTTAGCGACGCATCAAGGGGCCAATCCCCAATATGTAAGAGAGTCGCAATGAGGTAGTGGCAGTCAGCCGTGGGAGGATCTCCTATGTTTGTGCTTCATGCTATTTGGCAATGTGTAGGGACTCCCTCTGAGGAGTGTTAACTGGACTAGAGTTGGACTACAAGGCGTGATACAAACGCAAGATGTTTAGGAAGATGATGTATGGGTCATCCACGCTCCTAGCCGCAAGGCCGTGGGATTGTTGAGCGTATGATAGAGGTCCAGCTAGTGCATGAGCCAGTGCCGGCCCACTTTAGGTCCCATCAGCCTTTTAGAGGAGAGAGAAAAAAGGGCACATCCAATAGGGTGGAGGCCAACATAATGTTGGATATTTTCCAAAAAACATAGGAAAATAGGAGAAATTGTCAAAAAATACATTTTCTGCCACCAAAAAGTGATTCATGTGGGGCCAAAATGAATATATGTGTACATGTAGGAGGGAGGAATTTTTAAAGGAGATTGTACGAGAGCATTCGAGCATAAAGTGTGCCCAGAACTCTATGTACCCTATGTATTTATTGCCCTGTGAATCTGACATTAGCACAACATAAACCATGCAGTTTATCACTTGATGATTCACTATTTTGAGATTCTCTCTTCTGTGCACTTTCTCACCTTCCTCACCTTTGTGCACTTTCTGCATTCCTCCTCAGCTTCTCCTTCCACGTGTTGAGAATCAGCAATCACACTCACTAAAACAACCTCTTTGTATGGAGCTTCAGGGTCAAGGATATGCAGGCTAACCTATCCCATATGCACAATGGTACCTACTGCAGTTTCCTACTTTCCTATAAAGCATTGTACTTGCTTCCTTTTCTTAATGCAATGATAGTACTCTTTTCTTTTCAGTGAAGTGTCAATGTCATTGTCCACATACACAAGATTGTGTTTAGGAGTCCAAGTCTCAATCTTGGAACCTAATTCACTTGTGTAACAAACAGTGTCTTTTCCATCATGAGTCCACACTTCTCCTTCAATCCTCCATAGCTTTCGCCTTTGCCATGCTCTAGATCCCACATTTCTCACATGGTATCAGAGCCCAGTTGGGCATGGCATTGCTTCTCCAACCTCTCTTGATTCCTCTCAACCTCAATCTAGCTCAATGTCAGCTCATGACTTCATCTCCCAACTCTACTCTCACTGAAGCTTCCATGGCAGCCATAGCCAGCAGCACCCTATCAGATTGAGCTGCTTATATCTCACTCCACAGGTCAAATCTCTTGGAGCTTCCTTCTGGAAAAGTATTCTCCAACTCACAAAGGTTCCATGTATCACATCAATTCAGGACATTTTTCCATCTGGAGCTCAGCATTGTGAAAATTCTCAATCTCTGCTCTGTGTCTGCCATAGCCAGACAGGACCTACCTCACTTGGAGCTTCGATAACTTCTCAACCAGGCCACTTCAGCTCTTGATTTCTTCTAGGAAGTTGTTCCTCTACTCAAGGCGCTTCATCCTGGCACAAAAATTGACTACATTGCTATGCCCTAACCCCGACATTGCACAAATTCGTCATCGCTGTCCTGAACTGCGCCGAATCTGTTCGAGCTGCCTGCGCGTGCCATACTGTCCACAATCTTGACGATTATCATGGGGCTTTGATAGCCCATGAAGTCAGCTTCCTAGGCATGTAAAATTTTTTAAAAATGATCAAGTATAGCTCCTGCAATGTTGAAAAAACCAGGCCCCTGTCTCAGAAACCCTAATTCCACCATAGCCAAAATTTCTCAAGCTTTTTTTTCCTCAGTTTTTCTTTCTCCTGACACTCAACCCAAGCCTCTGTCACTCTAATCCATTGACCCAGCATCAAATCAAGGAGGGGAAGGACCTGAGAAGATTGAAGAACGACCGAACGATCCCAAACAAGAAGAATCAAGCTCAACATCAACACTGACATAGTGTGTTTTCACACTGTCACTAACTGTGTCTCTTGACACACTGCATTCTGCTCTTCTACTGATAAAATCACAGAATTCTGGTGTTGATTTGCTACTGATCTTGCAACCTCAACATGGGAAAAGACTCTCCAAATGCTCGATTCAAAGGAGTCGGGTTTCACACCTAGCAAACCCGCATCAAGCTCATCTTGATGAAAAAGGGTCTCTGGGCCATCACAAATGGCAAAGAGAAGAAACCTCGAGATGCGGACCTTGCAACTACTTGGCAAAAGAATGATGACAGAGCCCAGGCCATTATCAAACTGGAGCTAGACGACAATTATATCCACCATGTGGATAACTGTGAGACCTCACAGGATACATGGAAAAGACTTGACACCCTGTTCGGTGCACAATCTAAATCATCAAAGTATGGTCTCCTGATTGAGTTCTTCAGGCTCGAAATGAAGTCCAGCACATCACTTGCCACACATCTCAATTACATGGAAGGACTCCAAATCCAACTTGTAGGAATCAACATTAAAATGGATGAAGATGTTTGCATCAGTGTTCTACTTAAGAGTTTGCCTCCTAAATATAATAATGTATCAACAACTTTAATCAACATGCCAAATCCTGAACTTGTTGATATCCAGGCATCTCTGTTAGAAGAAGAAAAGAAACTTAAAAGCAAAGAAGAGCCCAGCACTTCAAAGGATGAACAAATGTTATATGTAAACAACAGATACAAAGGTAAAAAGGAACTGCTCTTCTGTGACTTCTGCAAAAGGACCGGACATACTGAAAAGTTCTGTCATGCTAGGAAGAGGTCCCAAAAGGCCTATCTTGTAGCTGTAAAAGAAGAAGAAGACCATGGACCAAAAGATGAAGATGAAGATGAAGACCACCAGGATCGGAAGGACAAGACTCATCAGTCCTTCTACTCTCATAACTCTGATCGATTGTTTTAAAAGCCTTGTACTTCCTTGCCCTAATGCTTCCTGCCATAAGCTTTGTAAACTCCTTATGTAACTTGGCATTACAGTCCATGTACACTTTGTGAGGCCCCTGTTATAGCCTCTGGATGTCCATCATGTTTTGGTGCCCACACTTAGCCTTTTCTGCAACAGCCTCGGTATCTACCATGTTTGTGGTGTGCCCACACTTTGCAGGTGGTTCTCATTACAGCCTCTACACACTTTGTGCCTTTCTAGTTGTGATTGAGGAGGGGTGTTGAGAATCAGCAATCACACTCACTAAAACTGCCTCTTTGTATGGAGCTTCAGGGTCAAGGATATGCAGGTTAACCTATCGCATATGCACAATGGTGCCTACTGCAGTTTCCTACTTTCCTATAAAGAATTGTACTTGCTTCCTTTTCTTAATGCAATGATAGTACTCTTTTCTTTTCAGTGAAGTGTCAATGTCATTGTCCACATACACAAGATTGTGTTTATGAGTCCAAGTCTCAATCTTGGAACCTAATTCACTTGTGTAACAAACAGTGTCTTTTCCATCATGAGTCCACACTTCTCCTTCCATCCTCCATAGCTTCCGCCTTTGCCATGCTCTAGATCCTGCATTTCTCACACCACGCCCCTGCTCACCTGATAGATTCTTCACCTTTGTGTTCTAGCTCCATGGCCTCTGCTTCACGTTGTATCACTTCTAGATGCTGTGCAAGTTCCGTGGCCTCTACTTGTAGGCCTCACAGACCCGTAACCTCAGTGCTCTCCATTACCATGCCTATTTCACTTGAAGAGGATAGATGGACAGAAGTTCTTATCTCCAAAGGGTTGTGGGTGCTTATGCAGCCACGCCGACAGAAGCGTAAGCATGTTGAAAGTATCTTCAGGTGGTCATGGAAGGGCAGAGTTATTGCCTTCAGAATCCAACAAGGCAAGACAACGGTTAAAGAAGTCCTGGTGCAGCACGTCTACATGCACAATGAACTTGTCATGGCCCTCGGCCATGAAACAGGGCTACCATCTCACAGGCCAAACTGTAAGTTTCTTTATTTTAGATGATTGTTTAGTTTAGTTAACATTTCAAGTGTTTTTGATATTGGGGTGTTTCATGTTTCATGTTTCATGTGTCTGAGACATGTTTTGGGATGTGTTTATGTCCTTCAGATGTGTATCCCTCATCATATGAGGAAGTGGCAACCTATGGAATGTGTTACTAGGATCATGAGTGTAATCCATGGCCATCTGGGCAGTGTACAATATGAAGGGAGAGCTGGGGGTAGCCTTGCGGAGGAAGGTGTGTTCTTTTATGATCATTTTTATTAGCTTGTGGACCAAGCTCACACAAAGGGATACCTTCGCAAGCTCCATCTAGAAGAAGAGTGGAATACATTGGTGTGGCCAGTGCTAGACATCACTATATTGGAGGCGACTCAAAGCAGGTTATACAGAGATGTGCAAAGATCACTGTGAGCCACCTTCCCCATGAAGTTCATAAAGATGATTAATTTTATTCCCGTCTCTATTTTTGTGGAGCTATTCAGGGCATTTGATGTGAAGGTGACAAGGACATTGCTAGTTTGTCGGAACATGAACAGGACTCTCTCAGCCAAGCTACTTTATAAGCATTGGTATATGAAGCAAGTTGAATAGGTGCACTGCCAAATTGCTTGGATACGCTCTAGGTGAAATACATGATTGCAACACAGACGTTTATTATGTCATTTTGGTATGGTCGGCAATGTTACATTGGCGGAGTCCTTGTGCCTATGGACCAGAAGTCTACTAGCTTGGAGGACAACCAAGTAGTGGGCATTGAGGTATTGGATGAGAAAGGCACTCTCTTTACAATCATCAATCTACGACAAGAAAACACGCTACATCAATTACGTATGGATATACATGAGGAGTCACCACATATGTTACCGACGGACTTCTTCTTCGTGCACAATGGAAGGCATGTGATGAAGAGACAAGAGATGCCAATGAAGTGCAAGGACGTGGAAGACAGTAAAGTGTATATTGCATGATAGGTTTATACCCATATGTTTATTGCCTTAGGGCTATGCCCACACTTTTGGTCTTGCCATTGGCAAGCTGCCTTTGTAATCAATCTATGTATTGTAATCAACACGACCCTCGTAATTACAAACAATTTCATTTCTCGATGAGAATAGCTGAACTGATTTATTTTGGAAGTACATTTTTTTGTTTTAAGTTCGATAATCATTAACATTGGCATAGACAGCACATATAAGGTACTTGTTATTGATTCTGAAAACAAGACTGTTATTGCTTATGCCACTGGCAAGCTGTAAGCGATTGACCTTTGTATTCGATCTATATCTTGTAATGGTGACAACTTTGGTAATTACAAGCAATTATGTTTGTTGATGAGAATCTCCGTATTATTTTTGGAAGTGACCAACAGCATAGGCACACACAACGCATATAAGATACTAGTTATTAAGTGTGAAAAGTCCAAAAATAGTCACGAAAACAATATTGGTAATTCATTATACCATACAAAGTCTACCGCATTCCCTTCAAAGTTATACAACCTCCAGAGATATGGAATGAGAATTTCCTGGAGGTAGTCATCCTATGGATTCAGCATTGAAACCCTGTATTACAAGTGTACTTCCCATGGGATTGTATTTTCCCTTCTCACAATTTTCATCTAGCAATATAGTATTGCATGGATCTACTGTATGTGGAATATGCAGAAAAGGTTTTGTACACATCTCAGCAAAAGGTAGATGGGGATGTTGGTACTCTGGGTCCTCATAGCAGTATGAGCGATCCAGCATAAATTCAAAGTAGGAGAAATCTACTCCAGCAAACTGCATGACATTAATTACACTTTGGAGGTCTCTAACTTTCATTGAGGACCATAGGCCTACCTTAAAGAATCTAAACAAGAAGTGCAAGAATTGACTGGACGAGGCCGCAACATGACGTAATGTCCTGTAGTAAAATAATGGTTCACCGGTGTAGGTTGGAAAGGGTGTGGTTGCCTCCACAAGAGGAGCCCATTCACATCTAATATAAGCAATCTCTATACATAAACATAACAAGAGACTTCATAAATAACACAATTGCATACATGAAACTTGAGAGTAACAATATATTATAGAGCTAGAAAGTGATAAGAAACTGTGCTACTCCATGAGACAACCCCACAGGAAAAGAAATTGTACAACTACAAAAGAAGTAGAAATTTACAACAAATTGTACAACTCCATATAAACCTAGAATTTACAAGAAATTGCAAAACTCCATAGTCAAAATGGATTTTGCTCAAGGAACTGGGTTACATTAAGGTTAGATTTGTGAAGGCTCTTCAAGTATGGCATAAGCCTTGTCTGAAAAAACATGTCAGAGGGATTACCATCAACTTCTAAGGGGCATATAAATGTGTTTTGACCATTGCATATGCACTTATCTAGTGTGTCATCAATTAGAAGTGTATTTACAAGGTCATAATCTACATTCAGATTCACAAAGGGCTTTGTGAACAAGGGCACAGATGGCTTCTTCTTATTGCCTCCTACAATAGCAGTGCATCTATCTTGAGCATATATAAACCTAAACGATGAGAGTGCAATACAAAGATTGTCGTGTAACATCCCTACTAAGGGCATAAGATTTTTGGAGGTCATGGAGGACCATATCCCCACTTGAAACCGTTGCAGCACGAAGCGCAAGAACTCCAGCAAGTGTGGCCGGAGAAGCAATGTTCTGCCCCCCACCATTCTCTTGGTGGCCTTGGTTGACTGTGTGAAAAGGAAGAAGGCTCGCCTCAATAGCAGCCCGTTGACGTCCAAAATGAGAAGCCTCTATGATAAATACACGTGGAATGGAATGGGTAAAATATGCACAAAATAATTGAAACATCTTAAAAACTCAAACGTATAAGTGATTCTCACCTGAATAGGGCGCCATGGCACTGGCGCAGGGACTCCAACCCCCGGGACTTTGTCCACAGGATCGTCCTCAATAGTACTATCCCCACCACCCTTTGGATCTGCCTTGTCTTCATCAACATGCTTTTCTTGGTCCCCACCTCCCTATGCTTCTGTGCTCTAGTGATCTCCATGTATGTCTCCGTCCCGCCCTTTGCTTCCATTGTCCCCTCTACCATTCCCTGTTGTTTCTCGCCCACCCTCTCCCTCCTCTGTGGATCCGCCACCCTCTCCCGAATCCGGGTTACAATAACCTTGGTCAACTTCATCAGGATCCTTTTCTTCCTTGTCACCATCTCCTTTTGTTTCAGCATCCTCCTCTTGCTCCTCACTCTTTGTGTCTTCACCGCCGTCTTCATCTTCAAATATGTCTATCTTTGACTCCTACTCTACTTTTCTCGGAGAGCCTTGGCTCTGTGCGGTCCCCCTCCTGGGTGGTACCTCCTCAACATCTTCATCGGACAAGGGTGAACCTTGCTCCTCCGGTATCTCTTGGGAGGCAGCAATGAGGGTGTGTATCATGCTTGCCCTATATCTCTCAACGTATACATTGTCATACTCCTCCATAGTTTTTTGCACAATAGACAGCAGGATAAATTTTTCTATGCGCCTTGACACAATAATGAGTGTCCAACGATCTTGATTGACAATATGCGCTTCAAAGAGCACTAAATAAATGCAAGGATGAATGGGCAGTTCATTACCTTGTTTATTAGAGGCGTATCTGTGAAGAGTGACTACAACAGGTATTCGGTGTGGATCATCACTCTCCACCGCACGAATAGCTGTCCTTCTGTGGAGAGACTTTTACCTCTTTGATATCCGCCCGGTGAAGTTCGGCACTGTTGAACATGCTCCCAAGGGCCATAAGTAGTCTCTTAATTGACAAGAATCACATGGTGAGGGGACTTGCTCAAGATGCTGCGCTGAACACACACAGAATGCACAAGGAGAAGCTCACTCAAGAGACAAGAAGAGAGATAGAGGCCAAAACGTTTTCTTGCTGATTTCTTCTTCCTCTTCCACACACTTTGCAATGTACACAAAGTATAGATAAGATACAACATAAAGGAAAGTGGCCTACTAAGTCAAACAATGCATAACCGACTACACTAGTCGAGTGGCGCTATAACTATGCCAGCTGTAAATAGGTGTAACAACCTAAATATAATAAGCAATGGGTCAGTGGCCATGTGTGAGTCATAATGACCGACGTTCTAAGTGTAGACGTGTAGACCCATCTAACCAGGCGGTCCATCATCAATGTCTGCATGTGTTGAGCTTGTCATCTCAACACTCCCCCTCAAACTCAACCGCATCTCTGCGACCCCAAGTAAGCTTCGAAACTTTTGAAGCTTCTCTGTAACCAATGCCTTCGTGAAGATGTCAGCTATCTGATCCTATGTGCTGACATACACCAAGTCAATCTCACCTGCTAGTACCTTCTCTCTCACAAAATGGTAGTGTACTTCAATATGTTTTGTCCTGGCATGGAGCACAGGGTTCCTAGCCAACTATATACTGCTCATGTTGTCACAATAAATGACAACTGCACCTTCCACCTGCACAGCTAAATTAGCCAATAACTTTTGCATCCATACTACCTCACATGCTGCAACAACATCACCTCTATACTCAGCCTCTGTACTCGACAGAGCAATTGTAGATTGCTTTTTGCTACTCCAAGCAACTGTTGCACTACCAAGAGAGAACATGTATCCGCTGGTAGATCTTCTATCAGACATACTACTAGCCCAATCTGCATCTGTATATCCAAACACCTGTACATCTGTACCTGCCTCATAGACAAGTCCATAATGTAATGTGGACTTCACATATCTCAATATGCGTCTAACTGCATCCAAATGTGTCTTTCTAGGCACTTGCATAAACTGACTCACAAGACCAACAACATAGCTCAAGCCTGGTCTTGTAATGGTCATGTAGATCAAACTCCCCACTATCCTCCTGAACATAGTAGGGTCTTCTATCTCATCCCCAACATCAGCACTCAACTTTACATTCTGCTCCAACGGGACTGAAAGTGGTTTGCATGCTATCATACCATACTTGGACAACATATCCAAGCCATACTGTATTTGGGAGAGCCATATACCATCATCACATCTGATCACCTCAATGCCAAGGAAGTACCTTAGCTCACCTAAATCCTTCATCTCAAAATTCTTCTTCAAAAAATCCTTGACTTCAACAATCCCACTATCACTATCACCTATAATAATCAAGTCATCCACGTAGATGACTATGATGACCAAACCTACATCTCACTTTTTCACATAAAGTGAGTGATCAGCATCAGAAACATAAAAGCCAATATTGATAAGATACTCTCTGATCTTGTCAAACCATGCTCTAGGTGCTTGCTTGAGCCCATAGAGCGCCTTCTTCAACCTGCACACATACGTGGGATGCTCTAAATCTTCATAACCTACTGGCTGATCCATATACACTTCTTCCTGCAAATCACCATGCAAGAAGGAATTCTTCACATCCATTTGCTGTAACCTCCAACCTTTGGCTGCTGCCAAAGCAATCACACATCTGACAGTTGCCATCCTAGCAACTGGACTGAAGGTTTCATCATAATCTATGCCATATGTCTGGGCATAGCCTTTTGCAACCAGCCTAGCTTTGTACCTACTAATAGAACCATCTGCATTGTGCTGAATATTATAAACCCACTTACATCCAATAGCTTTCTTGCCCTTTGGCAATGATACTAGATCCCAAGTCTTATTGGCCTCTAATGTAGCCATCTCCTCATCCATTGCTCCATCCCAATGAGCATGACCAACAGCCTCCTCAAAACATGTGGGCTCAATATCCTCAACTAGTTTCACCATATAAGCATAATGGTGAGCTGCATAACCTTCAAAACCAAATCTTTTAACAGGGTGTCTGACCGTGCTAGATCTACGTACCACCAGATCACTCAATGGAGCCTTTACATTATTATGAGCTCTCTATACACCTGGTGTCTTGACAAAAGGAATACCAAGCTCATCATCTAAGTTCTCCGAGCCACTAGAGTCTCCATCAAGAACTGCATCAATGCCATCTGACACTTTATTCTTTCCTTTGTCTTTACCTGTAGTGCTACTAGATGCACCTGAAGATGTAGAGGTACTCCTTAGTCTCCCAGACCAAGGACTACCAAATGATGTATCTGGTCCACTAAGAGTCCGTGATTCTTGCTTTTCAGCCTACACATGAGTGTCATGATCATCATCATCATCCAATGCATCACCACTATATGCATACCAACTGCTCATTTCATCAAAGATGACATCCCTACTCACTCTGAACTTACATGTGACAGGGTTATAACAACGATACCCTTTCTGCTCTAAAGAGTATCCAATAAAGACAACTTTCCAGCCTTTGGATCCAGTTTCTTCCACAACTCATCTGGCACATGAACATACGCAATGAAGCCAAGCACTTTCAAGTGTGAGACATCAGGTTTCTTACCTGTAAAACATTCTTCGAGGGTCATACCATGAGCTGCAGCTGTGGAAGTTCTGTTCATAATATAAATAGTAGTATGAACAGCCTCAGACCAAAAATGCTTAGGCATATTCTTTTAAGCCATCAAGGGGCATGCAACTTCTGCAATATGCATGTTTTTCCTTTCTGCAACCCCATTTTGCTGTGGGATATACCTGCATGTGAACTGTCTCTTTATCCCATGAGACCTCAGAAAATCACTGAACTCATTCGAGAGGTACTCTCCCCCTCCATCTGACCTCAAGCACTTTACTTTCAAGCCTGTTTCTCTTTCAACTGCAGCCTTGAAAGTTCTAAAGTGCTCAAATGCTTCACTCTTTTCCACCATAAAATATACCCACAGCTTTCTAGAACAATCATCAATGAATGTGACAAAGTATGAACTGCCTCCAAGAGATACATTTTGTGCAGGCCCCCAAATGTGTGTATGCACAACATCAAGGATATTTCTGCTTACATCTTTGTCATGTGAAAAGGGTTGTCTTGCCTACTTACCAAACTGACATGCTTCGCATACCTTATGAAATTCTACAACTCTAAATGTAGGCAAACTTGTAACCAACCCTTTGGACTGCATTAATTTCAACTTTTGTACATTTGCATGTCCTATGCGTTTGTGCCAAATTTCAATATCTACAACAACACCTTTTCCTTTAGCATACATAGCAGCATTCATAGTAGGAATTCCAGCATCCAGAGTAAACATACGTCCAACTCTACTTCCCTTTGCAACTAACCTGCACTTGTCATCGAAGTCTTCTACAAAGCAGCCCTTTGCATTAATTCTAACCTGCAGCCCTTGCTCTATCGTTTGACCCATTGATACCAATTTCTTTGTAATAGATGGCACATGTAATAGATCTGAAAGACTCTTTGTCTTACCATCATGCAAGGACAAGGGAACTTTTCCAACATGTGAAATTGGGTGGCATGAATCATCACCCGTCTGCACATAACCTACATTTTGTAAATCCTGCATCTCTCCAAACCATTCTGCATGGCTGGTCATATGATTGGATGCACCTGAATCAACATACCAAACATCATCATGTGTTCCATTTCCTGTAACAGCATTCAGCATATACTGCATAACAAATAGACGTTCATTTTTGTCTTCATTCTGTCATGAAGATGATGCATAGTTTCCTTGCTACAACTTACCACCGCGGATATCATCTTTCTTAGCATAACATTGGGCTGCAATATGACCTGTTTTGCCACAGTAGTGACACACAATACCAGAGTTGTTAGAACCTCTGTTCTGCCATCCATCTCTTCCTCTAAAGCTCCCCCTGCCTCTAAAGTTACCACGACCTCCTAAAAGGTGCATATCGCCAAATTGTTGATTTAATCTGTTTTGCTGGTTGTCACTATCACGTCCTGTACCACGGCCTCTTGAAGAGAACCTGCCACGTCCCCTCCCTGAACTGGAATAGAAAGCTTGGACATGTTCACCACTTCTTTCAGATGTCTCACTCTGCATGTTGATCTCTTCAGTGATCATAAGGGAGACCAACTCATCGAAATCTGGACATTAGGGGAGTTTTGAGGTCTCAAAAATGCCCTGTAAGAGATCCTAGAGAGAGAAAACAATTTACGAAATAAAATCATTTTATAGAATTTTTAAAAGGTTTATATTTTGGTAAGTTAAAATATCAAAATTCGTTAATAAGTCATTGTCGTGATATTCTCGTGGTCACATCAAACCTAGAAATCTAGGTCGCCATAAAGTTGGCAAGGTTGTCATAATGAAGATCTTACCTCTCCTCATTAAAGTGAAAAGTAATATTCAATTTGAATTTTGGTGGATACTCGATTGCCTCCCTCCATCGTTTCTCCATCGTTTCTCTCTTCTTTTTTTCTCCTCCTTATTAGTCTCTTCTTTGTTTTCGTTCTTGCTTCTAATCATATCCTTAGCTATGGATCAATCACCCAATGATCTCTGTAACTCTCATAAAAGACCTCTCTATCATCTTCATATTGAGTTGGACAGTGAGTATGAACCGATAAGAAAGAGAACAAAATCTATCACGGTTACAGAGTCTATGAAACATATACTGAGGTTTGAAGGAAAGAAGAATATTGATCTTTGGTTAGATGGAAAGCTATATCCCAAAGATCCTAGCAAAAATAGCACTCCTCCTTTCTATAATAGCTCGTCATTAATGAGGTGTATTGGTGATGGCTACAATGGATTTTTAGGTTATACACTTAATCTTGTTGCAGAAAAGAATATCCTTGGACTAGAGAATCATCTTTTGATGAAACACAATATAGAGTTGTTGCAGAAGCTAGAGGATTGTCAACAAAAAATTCATTCATTGGAAAAGCATATCAAAGCTTATCAACAAAAGCAAACTTTATTAGGCCTTCGAAATCGACAAAGAGCTCTTAAAAATATTGAGAATCTCAAACGAGGAGGAGGAGGCTGTGGTAAAAGAATCCAAGCAGCAAGGTATATTTTTTTTCACTTGAAAAATCTTAAATATGGCTTTATTTAAACTACTTGCATTGATTTGTGATGTTAATTTTGCTTAGATCTCTTCTACAACCAAATGCAAGTGAAAGAGATTCTTTAAAAGCAGCTCAATTTTATTATCATCTTCTTCCTTCAGTAGTTTCAAAGGATATTTTGGAGAAGAAGAAATTTAAAAAGGCAAAGAAACAATACTTGGAGTCATTTGTGAAGGATCATTCTTTGGATTCTGAGTTGGTACAGAAGACACTGGATAGTATTGGTATCAGTCGAGATGCTTATATGCAACTTTTCCAACTTTTACAATCAAATATGAAGCAAGGACAGGTACACAATTGCATACTTCCGAAACCATTTGTGGTTAGGACTATCAGACAGAGAGTTAATAACAAAGTGATGGAGATTCTAGGTGAGCCTTTTCATATCAAGGCTAGCTTCAAGGGCAAGAAAAAGGAGGTTACATTCAATGAATTTAACAATATTTTCCTTGACTTGCCCACCCTACAATGCTTAATGATCAAATTTTATGACTTGTCAGTAGCAGAGGCACAGGGAGTGGCTAGATTTGTGATTAAACTTGATGAAAGTGAGATTCTGAAATGTAAAAAATTGGAGAGAATCTCTATCACCTTGATGAATAGAGCACTTTCATCAAGTCATTGCAATCACTCAACATCATTTAGTGTTCAATCTGAATATAACATCTGGTGGCTAGGAGCATTTGAGGTAGATACTGAGAATTTTGATATACTATATTAGGTTTTTCATCAAACATCAATACCTAATGTTATTCAAAGGCAACAAGCAAGAGAAGAGCTATTTGTTGAAGGATTAGGAACTACAGGATTGAGTGGCACATAGCTGGTGACCTAAAGACACTCAAATGTATGTATAATGCATCAAAGGGAGCTAACTCGAGATCTCCTTGCTTATACTGCATGTCACCAGCTGTAGAGTTAAACTCAAGCAATTGGAATAGAGCTCCCTCTAGGCACAATAAAGATCCACAGTTTAAACCAGTCTTGGACATTCCTTTAGCGAATGCCCATATTTGTACACTTCATGCACTTTGCAGGATAATCGAAAAGCTTGTTCATCTCTATATAGGATTTGCATGGAAGTTGAAGCCATTATCAACTAGAACAGATGCTATAACAAAGGTTGAAAAAGTTCTCTCTGCAATTGGTTTGCATGGTGGAAATGTTGTTATTGAACCAGATCTTCAAAAGTCTAAGGATGGTAATTGTGTCCCAAAAAAACCATCTATTGGTGGAGTGAAGGCTAGAAGGTTTCTAGGCTTTCATGGGAGACTTGGCAAGATAAACTCGAGAAATGGTGGCTCAACTATTAAATTTAATCAGTGGAAATCCCTACATATTGCAATTAAGGATCACACTGATAATGGACAAGCTCGAAATAGAAAAGCTAAAGTTTGGGAAACACTAGACAAAGTGTTTTTTTATTGTGATAAGACTGAATGGAATGATGATGATCTCAAAGACTTTAAAAACCAATTGAACCTTTTCAAAAAGGCGATGACAGAAGCTTGGGGTGATCAACACTTTACTCACTATATGGTAAGAAGTTTGTATATGTTTGTTTCTTCATTGTCGAACTCATATAATGTTTTTTAATAACTTTCCTTATTTGTTGACTATGCAGCATATTCTATACAACCATGCTCCATACTTTATTAAACAATATGGATCTCTATCTATCTGGTCAACCCAAGGTATGGAAAAATCACATTATCAAGCAAGAACAAAATATTTCAGACATACAAGACATGGAGGTGGAAGACACAAAGCCAACAGTTTATTAGAGGTCTTTCAATGGTTCTATCGACAAATTTGGCATAAATTCAAGCTTAAAGATACAACCACATCAAGCAATACATCATCTTTAGCAAGGACTATACAAATTGTTACCCAAAGAAGAAAAGATAGATATTTAAATTCTTGCGCAAAGCAAAGATTTACAGAATGGTTACAAACCAAACAAAGAGTTGGGAAAATATGGGTTTCAAGAAACCCTTAATCTTTGGCATCTTCTAGTCTGATTGTGTTGCAGAAGAGTCCTTAGTTTCAGGCACCTCAACAGGGCCTTCAGAGGAGTCCTTGGTTTCAGGTAGCTCGACAGGGCCTCTAGAGGAATCTTTTGTTTCATCCCACTCAATAAGACCTCTGTATTTCAAAAACTCTTGTTTCCGATAGCCTGGAAGAAGCTTCAAATTCTTACTATCTCCTACATAAGAGAGCAAATAGGAGCCAAGAACTCCAAAATATCCAGCTCTAGATCCACTGTTATTGTTTCCCATAAGAGTACTTGCCTATCTGTGAGTTGGATTTTTTTTCCCATATATGAGTAAAAATTATCATTTTTATTCTACTAATTAACTTGTATTATAGTTTTGTTCAAATTGTTAATTCTATACAAGAATATTTTGTTGTATAAATGGTTCCGACTAGTTTTCTTATACAGGAAAATTTTACTATATCTATGATTCCAACTAGTTTTCTCATCTAGGAATAATTTACTACATCATCAACTAGAATTTTAAAAATTTTCTATATAGAAATGTTTTACTATATCACTAACTTGTAAAGTGTTCCACTTTTACTAGTTGAGACTTTTTCTAGATACTTTGAGAAGTATCTAGAAAATTTCTCTTTTCTTACTATATGGGATAGTGTTCAAAGTTCCTTGTGTGAGAGGTGATATATATATGTGTGTGTGTGTGTGTGTGTGTGTGTGTGTGTGTGTGTGTGTGTGTGTGTGTGTGTGTGTGTGTGTGTGTGTGTGTGTTTGTGTGTGTGTGTGTGTGTGTGCGTGTGTGTGTATTCATGTATGTGTTTGTCTTAGTTAAAATTAATTAAGATCATCGTTATGTATAGACCATACTACATTTGCATGTACAATTGTACTGCTCCCATATGCATCTGTAACCGATTAATATGCCAGGACCTGCAAGCCTCCTCCCTTCACGCCCACTGCTCAATGCTCGGCAATCTCTCTAAACCCTTTGCTCGATGCTCGATTATTGTTCATGCGCCGTGCTCGATGATTGTTCATGCACCAGTTTGACTGGCGCGTGGGCACATAGAGAGAGAGAGAGAGAGAGAGAGAGAGAGAGAGAGAGAGAAGGGTAATCATTGATGAGAAAGGCTACAGGAGCGCCAGTTGCTTCAGGAGGAGAGCCGGGCCGGCATGAAGGTGGCTCTGTCTTCTCCTTCGAATGTGATCTCAATGGCATCCTGGTCCAGGGCACGATCGAGGAGAGGAGCGAGGCATGCACCCAATATGTTTCAGCCCTGGCAGTGTGTGCAAGGTCACACTCACCTACCTAGCTTGATCAAGAAGGCAGCCTGCACAGGAAGCTGAGTGAGTTGGAGGATCTGAAGAAGGTGGTCTCGCCGGACTGCGGGTGACGTTGCGACTGCTGTGGTGGGATGGGTGGTGGTCTCGCTCGACTGCCATTGCGGGTCAGATGCTTACTGCTGGCATTTATACAACTGCGTACTTCGCAATTAAACGGTGAAGGAGTGGTCGTTTGAATCATCGGAAAAGGTAGGAGGTGGCGGTTGTGGGACCTGTGGATCAATATCTGTAGTACGGTGTGTAAAATATTACACGGCGCAGCGAACAGAATCTGAGAAAGAGATAGAGAGTACACAACAGATAAGAGGAGAATCAGTAAATTCTTTAACTCCAAACAACTGATACAAAGATGGCTCTGTCCACCCCTGCGCTTCCACTGTGTGAAGCTTAGATGGCGATCTAGACAGAAGATAGGTGAAGAGTTTAAGGGTAGCTGGAATAACAACTCTGACTGGGTGAAAGATGAGTGAGTGATGGCTGCGAAGGGGTTTAGCTTTTATAGCCCGCGAAGGTCGTTAGGTCGGCCTGCTGACCGACCTACCATATGAGCCTCCACTAGTCGGCCAGGGAATATTCCAAGGAATATTCCCTTTACCATCGGGCCGGGGGCGCTGCCCCCGGACCCCCGCCAGGGGGGCCGCTGGCCCCCCTGGGACCCCCCAGCCAGGGGCCGCTTCCGCGGCCCCCGGACCCCACAATAGGGGCCCCTTTTAACTCCCTTACCACGCAACTCAATGCAATGTGCCTCGAGTTGCTACCAGCTTAACCACTCCGTCTAACCCAAAGATTAGACCCACAACAGTCACCTTTTTGCCATCCGGTCACATAGACCTCATCTGATATACAAGTCAGGACTCAACCAATGTCCGGGCTCACATTTGGCTTCTCCTCATAATGGGGGCCTTACAACTTTGAGCACCATGGATCATTGGTAGCACCTAATGAGGGTGGGGCATTGATCATATCTAACACGGTGGCCATGGTCGATGGCACGGGAGGTAGCAAGAGCTTCCTGGAGCTGGAGCCGATACGCTTATGGCAAGTACTCTTATGGCATAAAGCCAAAAACTCTTATGGCTTCTTCCTTCTCCACCAAAATGATCTTGTCCAAACCTCTGTTGAAACTTGAGATCCAATTACCTTTGAGATAGCTCTCAAAGCCATCATTGGTAGACTTGGAGAGCTTGACAATCTACTATGATATATTACAATTGTTTGATTGTTTAAGTTTCCAATATAATGGCCAAAGCTTTGATTTTTTCCAAGCTTCATTGGCCTAGAGCCCTTGGCCCTTCCAAGAAAGTTGTCCAAATCTTCAATCTCAATCTATAGAACAAACCACAACAGTACAAGATTTAAGATATTTATCTATAATGCATAATAAAGTCTAACATAAACTCAATGGGTAACTTGGAATTATATTTCATATCTTAGGATGTTCATCTTCTTCAAGAAGACTATCATCATAAAGATTTATTGAACTCTTGGGCTTCTCATCTGATGGAGACTTCAATCTCTCTTCATACCCTACATCATCAATATGAAGTTTCTTCTAGACCTGCAAGAACTCTTCTTCTATAGGTAGCCCTCCCTTTTCGTATTCTATGATCTGATTAATACATGTATGTAAGGCTATAGAGCTATCTTGGAAATTCTCTCCCTCAACATCAAGACTTGCTAGTGGTTCTTGTTCATAACCTATAAAATTCATGTCATTTTTGCCCCAACCTGCAAGGATTTCTAAGCAATAATCTTCTCTAAGATCAAAAAGATGTTGAATATCATTTAGCAACACATATCTCTTCTTGTTGATAAGATAAGTGGGAAATGTTGGAACACAGGCAAGAGGACCTTCTTCATCAACCTGTGCACTTGGCTCAATCTCCTTTTCTTCCACCATTGTGATATTGTCACTCTTGAATAAACCTACATCAAAACCTTGGACAAGTTGATTCTCAACATCTTCTTGGAACATCTCCTCCTTCTCTTCGACCTCCTTATCCATACTTGCAATATCCTCTAGCTTTCTCTGTTGGTCTATATCTGGAGAAGAATTTTCCATGTACTGAAGATACACAATAAATCCAACGTCCTTGTGGATCAGAAGGCATTGGTGTTGGTACCTGTGGAAAGGGCAACATGTTTCTTTCTTTCTGAATTCCTCATCAATGAGGTTGAACCTGCCGAGCAAAGTTGACCTGTATGTATTGGTGGCTCCCATGACATCACTATAATGAACAAATCCATTGACTTCCAAACCTTGCACATGTCTATCATAAAAACATCTGTACTCCTTAAGTTTATCATCAAGATCCTCCAATAACTCCTTCAAATCAAAAGGAACATTGAAAATTTCCCTGATATAGCAAAACTTGGAAGAATTTCCAGTGGTGTGTAAAAAATCAAAGAGCCTATCATCAGATGTCTCAATTATCTCCTCCTCATCCATTCCTTTCAGAGATAGCTTCCTCTTTGTCATCTTGACCAGAAAAATATTTATCCCTGAAAAAAAAAAGCACAATAGAACCAATATCCAATAAAACAAGATGATATCATGGAAAGAGGCCCCAACATTGATTTTCCAAGACAAAAAAATCAAAACATGAGAATTTTTTTAGTTGACCGGTGAAACGTGAAAATTCAAGTTGTAAGGAAAATGCCTATGAAGAAATCGTGTTTCATCAGACACTAGCTTGAAGACAAAAATTATTCTAATATGTGGCAGTGAAACGCGATACTAAGCAAAATATCATCAACAGAGACATTGTCTCGCGTTTCAATGGTCAAAAATTGCAAATGAAGAAAAAAAAACATGAACAATAAATAAATTCTATGGAAACACACAAATTGATGATATAATCATTTTTGGAAAAGCTATGCTGCTTTTGAAAGATAGAAAGCACATAACATCTTTAATTATTCAAGTGTTATAAAACATTCTTTCTATATTAATCAAATTTATTTTGTTAAAATGCTTGTAGTAAAAAAATTTGTTATCTATCAAAGATTGTTGAACTGGTCTCCACACAGGATGCAGGGACCTTGAAGGGAAGTCGAGACGAAATTTTGGCAGAGAAGAAGACAATGTCGGAGAAATGGGCTTGAAATGCTTTTATATCGACCGTTAAGCATGTGGTGATAGTTCCAACGAAAAAGTTTGTGTAATAATGGAAAAATACGTGTACACGTGTCTGACTTAACACAGCATAATAAACTCCTCAGAAGACGTGCGCATTCTCTTTTTCCAAAAATACGTCACACGTGTGTTAAATAACCCTTTTTCAAGTAAATAAAAAATTCCAGTAAGCGAGAGTACGTCACACGTGTGTTATTAACACTTTGCAAAGAACGTTGAGTCCATGCAAATTCACCACCTTCACCTTTCATCACATTTCATCGCTACTCCATCTTTGTTTTTGGTGTTCCTTCCAGTCTCCAAGCATTTCCTTTCAATCTCCAACCATTTCACTGCTTCCCCAACAAAGCAAACCTTCAAGCATATTGTCATCTTTAGGCTGAGATTGTGAAGAACAAGCTAAAAAGAAGGTATGATTTCTGCATCTTGCTTTTCAATAACAAGCTCTATTCAATGCATTGTTTTGATATTTTTCCTTAATCCTTTATGTTATTATTAGCTCTAGACCACTACAAAAGAAATTTTTCCACAGTGAAAGCATTCCTTAATATTGTGGATATTTAAGGAAATCTTCAAATTTCCTCCCTAATTCTGTGGATATTTTAAGTAACCTTAAAAGCTTTCCTTGGATCAAAGCTCTTTTTTCTTGGTTTTGTCAATTTTTATGCTATTCATGAGCTGTCCGGTGAAACGCGAAAATAAGGTACTTCAAGCAGGTTTCCTGGCTTAAATTCACATTTCACTGGACACAATGGACAACAAGTCCGGTGAAACGTGAAAAGAAGCAGCTGCAAGGAGGCGCCTTGCTTGACACTCGCGTTTCACTAGACAGCTCTCGAGAAAAATTTAGCTGATATGAGAAAACGCCATGCAGCATAGATAACTCTTGTCTGGGACTCGCGTTTTGCTTTACATGCTGGAGAAGAAGTAACATATGTTTTTTTGGCAGATGGCTAGGACTAAGGCAACAGCAAGAAAAGAGAAGATTGATCCTAGGGATTTAGCATCAAAGATTCATCAGTCTTCAAAGCCTCAGAAGCTCTCTAGAAAATCAAAGCCAAGGAGAAGGTTTTCTCAAAATGTCAGGTGTCTAAGGGAGATTAGGAAGGCAGTAAATGCTCTTGACAATGCAATTCCAAAGTTGTCTTTTCAGAGGCTTGTTAGGGAAATTTGTGACAGATATAGTTTTGATAGTTTCAGATGGACAAGAATAGCTCTTAATTGTATACAAGAAGCCACAGAGGATTTTCTAATTGAGTTTTTCCAAGATGCCTACATTTGTGCTACTCATGCTCATAGGCTCACACTCATGGACAAGGACATGGTAATTCTTAGGAGGCTAAGATATAGATTTTCAAAGGTCCTTGAGCCAATTCCCCTCACTGATATGAAGACATTTAATATCCTTAATGTGCCCCCAGCTAGAAGAAAGAAAGATGATTCTGGTGTCAGGGTTGAGGATGTCACCCATGAGAAGGATACAAGGCAACATGAAAAAGAGGAGAAGGCTAAAGAGGAACAAGCAGATCAATGGAGAGAGTATAGGAGGCAAAGGGTTGAAGAAAGGGAAATAGAGAAACTAGAGTCCTTTGAAAATGAGCTAGCCACCCTTCTTGAAGCAACTAATCCAAAAGGATTCAGTGTGTTTTGTTTCTTACCTGGTGACTTAGGCAAAAGAACTGAGGTTATCTCCTTTGATGCTGCATGTGTTCAGATTCTTAAGGATAAAAGAAGAGAAGTAAATGACAGTCTTATTTTTGTTGGCCTAAGGTATGTCCATCCATAATTACTTATACTTTTTGATATTTTTTTAGCAATAAGATTTTTCTTATTTATACTCACTATTTCTATACCTTTTCTAGGTGTATAATGCATGAGTTTCCTTTGGATATACAACAAAAAATTGAGGCTTTTGATCCATCTATCTCATTCTTTATGAGGAATGAGCTTGATGCAAGTTTTATTGAGCACTGGCTCAATTTGATTGACTTCGATACTTTGGAGCTGCTTATAATTCCATATAATGAAAAGTAAGTGATTCAATATTCTATTAGAGTTTTTGAGATTTTATCCTACTAATTTGTTGATATATGATTGCTTTTAGTTCTCATTGGAGCTTGATTGCAATAGACCTTGTGGATAAGCAATGCTTTTTAATCAACTCTATGAAAGGAAGCCATGGAAATGCTAAATTGTAAGTTATATTATCCAAGGGCTCCTTGATATTTCAATTCTTTTTTTTGTAAGTACTCTAAATTTCAACATATTTTATATACAGAGGTGCCAAAAGATTAATTGAAGAGCTAGAGAAAAGACCCCCTATGCCATCTGATTTGCTTGCAACAATGCAATATAGACAAGTTGCGGTAATTTATTCATTAAAATAATTGAAACATGAGTTTATTCTATGAACTACCATTCGTCCTCTTTATAGTTTTACTTTGTGTTGGTGGTTGCAGTGTCCCCATCAGGATGATAGCCATTCTTGTGGCTGGACGGTGATTGCAAATGCTAGAAGAATGGTTAACTTTGTTTATCTTAATGATGATAAACATGTAAAGGTAATATGAAAGATGCTAAACTTTAAGATAGATATTAATTGCAAATAGTCCATTGATGATAAAAATATAGTCTATTGTAAGAACAATAATGAACTAAAACTCTTTTTTCTATAAATGTGTGACAGTTTTTGAAGGATTGCTATACATCTGAGCATGTTTGGTACATCAGAGCAAAGCTCTTGAAGTATATGATGGTCAATTGTATACAACCAACAACAAAGATTGGTGGGGATTTGCACCATGAAGGAGATGCGGTGCCTATAACCACGGAAGGCAAATCCACAGCTTCAACACCTTCTATACCCAAGACATCAAAGAAAGGCAAAAGGACTCCTAGAAAGGATAGTTCTCCAAAAAAGAAATAGCTTTGCCATATCGCCTTGTAGGCCTTCATATATAGAAATTTGCCCTTCAGCCCTTGTATATCTCATAGAGATGGCAGATAGACATCTGCTACAAAATTTGTACATGTATTTTATATTGATAGTAAAGATATCTTTTCTTGAATGTCATTGCAGTGTATTTTATTTTCTCTCCTTTTCGATATCTGCAAAAAATAAATTACAAATGTTTGTTAGTTAGAAAGTGAGATCTTGATATACATCTAAGTAGATATAATATGATGTGAAAACTTACTCGTTTCTTGTCAAGTTGGAATACAAAGGAGCATGGTAGTTCAATGTCTTCATTTTGTAAATCCATCCTCACTTGATGTAGCGTACATGATTTTCTGATCTTTAAGATTGCAATAATATCCTCGTTGAACCAAATATCAAGATCCACAATAGGATCCTTGTTGAAATCATTAAGATTCTGGTCTAAAGCAACTAGACTACTACCAACAAAATGCCATCGACTATAGTAAAAGCTAAGGATAAAATTTTGAGTAGCAATCATATATTTACAAGCTATAGAGTCTTGATCTATCTTACATATAATTTTTCCTTCTGTCCTTGTATCCCATCCTTCATCAACAAATAGTATGATATGATCATATGTTAGTCTCTTCACTGAAAGCATGGTTTTTGTTATTCTTATCTCCATATTAGAGAAGAAATCAATAAATATATTAATAGGCATAAATAAAGTAACTTTGCTTAGCCTACTTGAGATATTAGATTTTAGTGCTTTCTGGATCTCAGAAAATATCTTACATCTATAGCCCTCACTAGTAGCTGGACTTGGCAAAGGCCACTCAAAGCTTGAAAAATCTGGCAAAGGAAGGAGTTTTATTGATCCCCATTGGCAACGTCGCATAGGAATATCATAAGAATGGTCATAAAAGAATATTCCATTCTCTGCAAGCTCTGTCTTCTTTCTACCTCTATACATTTCTTCTCCAATTGAACCATGTATAACATTAATAACATCAATAATAGATTCCACTGGTTGCCATTCCTCAAGATTAGAGGGATAGACATCTACAAGACAAACAAATATTATAATGGAAAAACCTAAACCATGTTTAAGAAAGGAAAAACTTTAAGAATCAAATTCTTACAATTTGGTCTATGCATTGGAAGCTTTGAAGATCCAGGTTTCAAACACAGCTCTTTATGCATGAACACATGTTGCACTAGTACCTCTTTGATACTATTCTTATTTGCTCCAAGCTTAAAATCTCGGATTCTGCCCTTCCAAGCAAAGATAAACGAGCTCTCATGTCTTTGCCTTTTTCCACGTTTTGCTTGTTGCATGGTGATCCAACTACCTTTGCTAATGATAGTAGGAATCCATCTTCCATCAGTTTGGAATGAGTTAAACACTGATATGGATGTGATTTGGGAGCTTGGACGCCTTGTTGAAGGTCGAATTTCTGTATCCATGGTAGAAGAGAGAGATACATGCACAGAGAGAGAGAGAGAGAGAGAACTAGGCTATCATAACGGAGGGAAAAACAATAGAGGAATAAAAGAAAGGAGGGAAAAAATTGAGCACCATGCTTTTCACCAATTTGAATTTCGATTACATCAGTCATTATCATTAATCTAGAAACATCATTAAATAAAAGTAGTCAAGACTCTATGCCATTAATGCAAAAGATGTCATAATCACGAATATAAGAGACTAAAAATACATAATAAAAATACATAATAAAAATACAAATTCGTAATATTATCATATTTATATATTTTTGTAAAATGATTTTTTAATTTTTTTTAAATAGAAGTTCCGTTACGAAGGCTTTGCTCTTATTGGTCTAGAGCACTCTCTCTCCACATCCTAAAAGGCATTTTCAAGACCTCAAAACTCCCCTAATGAATGGCTTTCTGACATATACAGAAGTTACAAAAGACTTCCACGCCTTTTCATTGTTAAGTCCACCCAAGGTAGAAGACACCAAATCATCATCATCAGGCATTGCATCAATCGCTGCCAAGGCATCTGCAATGCTCCTTACCTTCAGTGCATACTCATTGATAGACATCTTCCCTTTCTTCAATGTATTCAACTCTTGCTTGAGTTGAATCTTTCATGCCTTTGTATTTACGGAAAATATACTTTCAAGTATGTTCCAAGCTGCATATGAATTCTCTACATTTCTAATATGTCCCAGTATATTATTTTCAATTACTGCAGACAGCCAATACATGACCTTCTTGTCTTTTGCATTCCATTTCTTCCGTGCCTTTGTCTCTTCTGTAGTTGGAGGATCACTCACCTCCGGCTCCTTTTCTTCACCTGAAACAAACTCATAGAGGCCTTTTCCAATAAGGAAGTTCGTGACACGGAACTTCCATGAAGGGTAGTTGTTCTTGTCAAGCTTCTCAATGATGGGGCTTCCACTGTTCTCTGCCATTATCACAAAACTAATACCAAACAACAAGCAAATCTTCTGCAACCCTTGACCTGTAGTGCACATCAATACACCAGACAGCCTTTTTCACTCTCTACTCAACAATACATGCAATCTGCAACCAGTTTGCATATAAACCTTGTGTTTACTCGCTGATAAACACCTTTGAGCTTACAGATGTGAAATCTGTAACCTGTGCACCCACTTTCGGTCAATACAGTCAAAGTCACAGTGTACCCTGAAACTATTGTCCGCAACTTTGCGGCTCTAAAACAGGGCCTGAAACGACCTCAGATTCCCAAAATAACTGCGGATAAGCCTTAAAAGGCCTATCTACAGAATACACAGCGCTCTTCGCGCACACCAAATCTCACTGCAATCTGAGATTTTTGCTCGACTCTGCTTCCGGTGCCTCCACAGGCACTATCCAAGAGAGAGAGTGGAAGAATGGGAGAGCTTCTTACCCGTGACTTGCTTGCTCGAACCTTGCTTCTTCTCCTTCGCTTCAGCCTTTGAAATCAGCCTCTCTCAATGGTGCGGCTCTGATACCATGACAAGAATCACGTGGTGAGGGGACTTGCTCAAGATGCTGCGCCGAACACACACAGAATGCACAAGGAGAAGCTCACTCAAGAGACAAGAAGAGAGCTGGAGGCCAAAACGTTTTCTTGTTGATTTCTTCTTCTTCTTCCACACACTTTACAATGTACACAAAGTATAGATAAGATACAACATAAAGGAAAGTGGCCTACTAAGTCAAACAATGCATAACCGACTACACTAGTCGACTGGCGCTATAACTATGCCAGTTGTAAATAGGTGTAATAACCTGAATATAATAAGTAATGGGTCAATGGCCATGTGTGAGTCATAATGACCACTGACGTGCTAAGTGTAGATGTGTGGACCCATCTAACCAGGCGGTCCATCATCAATGTCTGCATGTGTTGAGCTTGTCATCTCAACATTAATACATCTGGAAAACCGATTTTTATACGCTATCAACATACTTAACGGGCTAAGAATTAAAAAAAGGGAGCATTCATGACAGCAATCAAGTCACCAATAGACTGTATCCGGTATACTTACGTTTGAAACTCTACATACGTTCCTGGAACAGAATTGAGCATCCATACGACTAGCTTGTTGAGCGCGATCAACGCGAGGATGAGGACTGTCACCTCTGCAAGGTTACAAAATTGAAACTAGGTGTGATAAACAGAGAATGGTGTGTTTGGTGTTCTCATAAGCTGCGATAGTTGTGGATTCCTGATGAATACTTCTTGGTGGAAATCGCCCGGAAGCGTCTGTTGTATCAACCTGTGCAAGCAAGTACAAAGAGTACGTGAAAAGGAATGGAGTTAAGAGTTGGCTCTGAAACTAAGTAAAAGACTGAGTTCCTTACATTAAGCAGGCATACAGAATGCTATCTGACATATGTGCCTCCTTGTCCATAAGTATCTTAACATCCTTGATGTCAAGACCCATCTCTACTTGCCCTCTCTCAAAATCCACAAGTATGTACAGCCCTCCTTTGAGTCCAACCAAATACTCCGATTTTTCCTTGTCCATTTGGAGGATCCTGTCTTCCTGCTCTTTCTGGGAAGTTTCTCTTCTAGCTTCCAATCCTTTTCTCTCTTTCTGGGAAGTTTCTCTTCTAGCTTCTAGCCCTTTTCTCTCTTCTTGTGCCCTCTGCCTTCTTGCCAAGGTCTCCGCTCTGGCTCTTGTGTTGACATCATGTGTAACATCAACCAATCCCCGTTCCTTAGGCTGCCTTGCAGGAAGGATAAGCACTATGTCCCTCATTTTGGTGTTCACAAATTCGCCTGGGTGCAAGAGATTGTCTTATCTCCACCGCAGCCTCTTCAATGTATCGAGGTCCTTCAGCATGATTGTCCACCTCCCAGAGTGTGCAGCGAGAAGAGCTAGGTCATTGAAAATCTCAATAATGAAGTCCTTTGCAGCTTCCTGGAGACAAAGCAAGGCAGCCCTCTTCCAACGAACCTGCATTCCCCAGTTCTAACAAACCTCTCATACAACCCTTTGGAAAGGGAGCTTCAGTATGCACAACTCAGTAGATTTTTGGGCCACTCTACACTCCCTAAGGATGTTAGATTTATGGCTGACCCTTTTGTACCTATTTTGTTTCAGTATATGCACGGGTTTTCCTTTCCTATTGGATGCCTTCTCTACTCCAGCTTTTGCTGCGATGCCTGGGCCAGATCTCTCTTTCCTTGCCATTGACTTCATTCTTGCCATTTAGACCTGCACAATGGCGTGGATGCATACGTCGAAAAAGGGAGCTTATTTACTGATAATAAATTAAAGTGCACTTTGACGCACATAGCATCATCCAAGAGCCCAATGAGACCGCCTGCACGTCAAAGGGCGAAACATTTTTATGCTAAGTAATTGGGTGCTTTTGCACCTACTTAATGCCTTATGAGCCTCTGTTATCCTTACTCTAACCTAACCAAATGAGGGTCCTTTGATGCACATGGTACCTTATGAAGGCCTTTTACAAGCACCTATGCGTCAAAGGGCTACACGTATTCTAAGCTCAGTAAACGAGTGCCCTTTGATGCACATAGTGCCTTATGCAAGTCGTGGAGATGCGATTGCACATCAAAGGGCAAAAATTTTTAAATGCTTAGAAAATGATTGTTTTTAGCGTGCATAGTGGCTTCTGAAGGTCCATGACATGCTGCTACACATCAAAGCAAATCGAAACAAAAGAAAATGGTTTGTTTCAAGAATATCTACCTGGTTGCGTACCCGTCCGAGCTAAGGTCATCTCTGTCGCTCCTTCTCGCTCCCTTGCAGTGAGTTTATCTACTGGGGTCTCTCTTTCTCTTTGTCTCTGTGTGTTTGTGTGTGGCGCTCTCTCTCTCTCTCTCTCTCTCTCTCTCTCTCTCTCTCTCTCTCTCTCTCTCTCTCTCTCTCTCTCTCTCTCTCTCTCTCTCTCTCTCTGTTTGTGTTTTTGTCACACACACTCTCTCTCACCCTAGGCACTATCAATTTCGAAGTGATTCCTGGCAACACGGAAGCACTGGAACGCAAACGGCGCGCTATATCTCTCTGTGTGTCACGCTATCAGACTATCTCTCTATGTCTATTCCACAACTAGTGCACAGATCAAACACTATATCCTCGCATAGTGAATGCCGGAAGGTCCCCAAGAACAAAAGAACTCTACTTTTTGCACAAAACTCGAGGTAGAAAGCATGCACGACATGAACAAGAGACCAATTGGGTGCAATATCCCCCCATGCCTTGTGTGAGCGCTCCACAAAGCATGTATTTTATGTATTAATCATCTTCAAGCTCAAATAATAGCCCAAATTACAAAATAGCATGCTTTTGGCTTTTGAGTTTTCTTTAGCACAAAATAGAAATAAAGCTAATGGGTGGGCGCCCAAAGAGTCAGGCATACCCAATACAATGTCCAAATACAAATATCATAATCGTGCGCCCATGCGCATACAAAATAATAAATAAATATCCAACACCTCAATAAATAGGCGCGACAAAATATAGGCACCATGCCTAAGGTATGTGCCCATCAAAATATAAGTGATAACTCGAATACACGCTATCCTCCAATACTTTCCTCCGCCACTGCTGCTATCTCTACACATCAACTAAAGCATTCACAATCGTTAGTAAAATAACACAATTAAACCGACAAAAGTGAATACCTAGCAGTCTTTAGCTACATAAATAAATCAACTGGTTAGAAATCAATCCTAACCTTAATTTATTATGAGTGCGCACTCTAAACTCATAAACGTTTATTAATTTAATATGTATTTTGCGGAATCACCCGCTATGGAATCACCCATGTACACACTAAATTAATGAAATGCCCGAAAAGGATAAGCATCCCCATCAACTTCTCGCACAAAGAATTCACTTTATGTATGAGCCCCGGTCAGCAAAGTTTACGGAATCCACCGTAAAACCTCACGGAATCCACCGTGGCACAAAATCCACCATGAAATATGCTTCCTGGCATCATACCCCCGAGGTGGAATAGCAATTGTCCTCAATTTCTATTAACTCAATGTGGAGCTAACAAAGTGGATTAAGCATTTAAGTCTCTAGCGTGCATCCATTGGGCCTCTTCAACAGGATGGTTTTTAAACTTGACTAAATATCTAGAATATCTTCGGCCAGTTCTAGTGGTCATAAAGTCAGTATCTAGGATAGCTTCAGATTCAAGTATTTCAGTCTATTTATCTAACAAAGGTGGGTTTTCATAAATAGGGTGCACAGGTAATTGGCGTCTAAAGGGTTGTAATAAACTAATGTGAAATGTGTTGTGAATTTTCCAATGAGGTGGTAATTCTAACTTGAATGAATTGTCATTGATTCTGTGAATGATCTTAAATGATCCATAGAATCTAGGTGCTAATTCCACAACTGGGTGTTTATCTGCACTTTGTAATCTACGTTTTTCTATTCTCAACGAAACATAGTCATCAACTTTGAAATTCATTGCCTGTCTTTTCTTATTGCCTTGTTTTGTATACGATTGCTGGGCTTTGGCAATCATGTCTTTAACCTCATCAAAAATAGTAGCGTGCATATTAGCAAATATCATCAGCACTCTGAATTCTATTTGATAAAGATGCAACAAGTGTAGACAATCTATAACCATAAATCACTTCAAACGGTGCTTTCTTTGTAGATGTGTGTGGTGTATTGTTATATGCAAACTGCAGTAAATGCAAATGTGTATCCCATGTCTATGGTTTAGAAATAGTGTAAGCATGTAAAAGATCTAAAATAGTACTGTTAGTGGCTTCTGTTTGTCCATTAGTTTCAGGATGAAATGCAGATGAGAAATCAATCTTTGTTCCTAGGTTAGCAAACAAAGTAATCCAAAAGTTGTTACAAAATCTAGAATCACAGTCAGAAATAATAACTTTTGGTAATCCATGATTAGTGAAAACAATTTTCAAAAATAATTGTGCTGCCTGAGATGCTGTTAAAGTTTTCTTACATGGAATGAAATATGCTTGTTTACTAAACCTGTCTACTACAGTCCAAATCATATCATGGTTAGCTTTAGTATTAGGTAAACCAGTAATAAAATCCATAGAAATGTGTTCCCATGGTCTTGATGGAATAGATAAAGGCATAAGTAATCCATACTGTTTACCATGATGTCTCTTAACTCTTTGACAAATCAAACATTTAGAAACAAAGTTAGATACATCAGTGTCCATATGTGGCCAATAAAAATCTTCGGTCAATGTACGCAAAGTAGATATAATACCTCTATGACCTTGATATGGAGGACAATGAATCTCATTCAAAACAAAAGATCTGAATGGAACTGTAATACATAATCTTTTTTCATAAAACATGAATCCATCATTGTAAGACAATGAATCAATAGGAATCCAGTTGTTTCCAACTAATTTATTCCAATCAGCATGAAAAGTAATGTCCTGATGATAAGTATTTTTCATAGGAATTAGAGAATCAAATGATATAACAGAGATATTATGAATGGTCTTATGAATGGTCCGTCTTCTACTTAATGCATCGGCCACTACATTTTCTTTACCTGGTTGATATTGAATAATGGGATGAAAACTCTGAATAAAAGCTGCCCATTTGATATGTCGATCAGATATTTGAGGTTGACTAAGTAAATATCTAATACTTTGTTGATCAGTCTTAATTATAAACTCAGAACCCATTAAGTAATGTTTCCATTGTCTTAAAGCTTGTACCACAACTAATAATTCTTTATCATATGTGGAATATTTAAGTTTGGAGGGTTCTAGTTTACAACTAGAATAGGCTATGGGATGATTATCTTGCATAAGTACGGCTCCTATTCCAGATCCGCTAGCATCAATAACTACTAAAAAGAATGGTCTATTAAAATTAGGTAGTTGTAATACAGGAGCATGGGTTAATGCATGTTTCAATAAATCAAAGGATTTCTATTGATTATCAGACCAATTATAAACAATACCTTTCTTTAAAAGTTTAGTCAAAGGCAAAGCAAGTAATGAAAAATTTTGCATAAATCTCTTGTAAAAACTAGCAAGACCTAGAAAAGAACGTAACTCATGCACATTTTTAGGTATTGGCCAGTTCAATATTGCTTCTATCTTGTTAGGGTCAACCTTAATACCATCTGATGACACAATATGACCTAAATATTCAATTTCTATTTGAAAGAACTCACTCTTTTCCGAATTAGCATACAATTGATTATCTTTCAACAACTTGAAAACCAAAGACAGATGTTCATAATGTTCTTTGTCATTTTTACTAAATACCAAGATATCATCAAAGAATACAATAACACAATGCTGATATTTCAAAAATATGCGATTCATCATTCTACTAAATGTAGCAGGTGCATTAGTCAATCCAAAAGGCATCACTAAAAATTCATAATGACCAAATTGTGTTCTAAATGCAGTCTTGAATATGTTAGACTTATCTAATCTCACCTGATGATAACCTGATTTAAGATCTATTTTACTAAATATGGCAGAACCTTGTAGTTTATCCATAAGATCATCGACTCTAGGAATTGGATATCTATTCTTTACAGTAATCTTATTTAGGGCACGATAATCAATGCACATACGATAAGTATTATTCTTCTTTTTTACCAATAAAACAGGTGCACCAAATGGAGAACTACTAGGTCTAATCAATCCTCTATTTAGTAATTCCTCAACTTGATTTTGAATTTCTTTTTGCTCTATCTGGTTATGCCTATATGGTGATTTACAAGGTGGTTGTGTACCGGGAATTAAATCTATTTTGTGGTCTTCAGGACGTGAAGGAGGTAAGCCAGGTGGTAGATCTTCAGCAAAACAGTATTTAAATTGTGCAAGATATTCTTTATGCCTAGGGCGCATATGTTTTTCTTTAGCTTGCAGTTCATTCACCCAAATTAGATTAGATTTACTACTTGTGCGTAATGCACATTTAGTTTGAGTATGAGTAAGCAGTGGAAAAGCATTAGATGCATGCATACCATACAATGTAATATGTTTTCCTTGAAAATGAATATTAATTGAATGCATGGAATAATCTATATCAAGATTATGCTGATGACGCCAAGGCATACCTAAAATAATATCACTGGACTGTAATGGTACAACTAGAAAATTCCTTCTTTCAGTATATTCACCAATTTGAATTTCTAGATCATGAACCTCTTGTGTTCCATTATACCTTGTGCCTAAGAATGCTGCTTTAATGCGATAATGCGTAGGAAGAGTTTGTAATTTCAATTCTTTCACTAACTTTACAGAAATAAAATCATGTGTACTACCATCATCATGCAAAATGATCTTTTCTTTTCCATGCACTAAAAATTTCATTGTCAACAAAGAATGTGGAGTTGGCATACCTGGTAAAGTATCCGAAGGAGTAGTAATGTCATCTTCATCTTCTGTAAAGTCAGGCATTTCTTCATGTTCTTCATCTTCCATTGCTCCAAGATAGTTGATATGGACAGGTGGCTTCTTCGACTGGCAATTGGCTGCTAGATGTCCAGGTTGATGGCATTTGTAACACACTATAGGTTTGGCTTTAGATACATTATTTGCAATGCCAGGAAGTCTAGGAATATTAGGATTTGGCTGTGAAGATGGCTTAGGGTTTTGATTGGTATTCGATGACAAAGCAGGTGGTTTTGTCCAAGACTTATGGAAAGATGATGAAGGAAAACGACCTTGATTGAATCTTCTAAAATTTGAATTGAATTGCTTAGAACCATAGTTACCATTTGCTTGAAATTGTTGTGGACGCTTGTCTCTTCCTCGAAGCTTGCTTCAGTATCATGAGCTAAAGAAATTGCATCTTCAAGAGTTACAGCCTTGAACATATTGACTTCAGCGTAGTAATGCCCAAGTAATCCAGACATATGCTTGCACTTGTGAGTCACTTCAGGTACGTCTTCAAGCATGCGTAATTGGAGTAATGCATTCCAAAAGCGTTTGGTGTACTGAGGAATATGCTCACTATCTCTTTGCTAAAGAAGGTCCCATTGCTTTATCGCTTTTTCATGGAATTTTGGGGGAAGGAAATTTTGCATAAACTTCGTCTTGAAATTCTCCCAAGTAGTGGGACAATCTATACTCTTACAAACCACGGTCCACCAAAGAGATGCTCTATCCACTAAATGATTAGTAACACACTTGATTTTATCTTTTTCAGCGTATGTTTCCTCATGAAAGTAATCATCAAACAGACTGATGAATGCAAGAACAGTTTTTCCATCTCGAGTGCCATTGAAAGTATAGAATTTGAAATTTCTTTTACTTATCTTTGTTTCTTTGTGGATGGATTGAGCTTCGAGAGTCGCATCAATGATAAGTCGGATAAGATCTTCAAATTGTGGTTCCTCTTTATCGGTAGTAGATCTTTTTAAATTAGCCAATTGAACTTGCAATGCTTGCCGGGCTCTTCGTTCTTCATCCAACTGCATCATAATTAAATCCAACTTTTGTTCCACCGTAGGTTCAGGAAGATCGTCTTCAGCCATCAAATCATCCATATTTTGTTCCATCATCCTGCAAAACTTCAAAAGACCTCACACTCTCAAAATCCAATTAGCAGAATGAGCGTAGCTCAAGATCGGGTGTACAAGGCTTATATATTTTTGTTTGGCTTTCACGGTCTTCGTCTTTGGCAATTGCAAGATTTGAAATCTTTGAAAAATCTGTGTTTTGACCTTCTGTGTGTGCTGAAACTGGTTCAGCAAGTCTGCGTATGCGAACAGAACCTTCCAGGGAACAACTTTACAGTTCGGTGCTTCTGTGCAGGAACAGTCCTTATGGGAGTTTTGAACACAAGTCGGTTCTGACTTCTGGTTACTTGCTGGACTTGCAAAGTTGCAGACTTACGAAACTTGCAGAGTTTTTGGAGCTTTATGTGATTTAGTACTTGGGTAACTAAGCTTAGAGCTTAGTAATGAATAAATCGTCAAATTTTAGGGGGAGGGGGCGTTTCTGGCGCCGCGAAAATCACAGAAAGGGCCACCCTGCTGCCGTCGAATTGAAAAATTGAAGCTCTTAAGCTTCTCAAGCTTTCTAAACTTTATATTCAAGCTTTTAAGCTTATGAAGTTATGAAACTTATCTCTGTTTACTGTAAGAAGACGACTTGGAGAAGAGGATGTAGGAGTGATCCTCCGCCGTTACAAGCCGGTCCTTCTCGATCACAAGCTGTAAACAGAGGTTCTTGATCGCCAGGAATCCACCCGTATCGACCGTTTGTGATGAGACTGAATGTAGAGCTTGATCGTTCCAAGAGCTCCGCCTTCGCACAAGATGGGTAGCGATTAGAAGCTCTCGATCTCAGCTTCGCTCTGATACCACTAGTGCACAGATTTGACATTGTATGCTCGTGTAGTGAATGCCGGAAGGTCCCCAAGAACAAAAAAACTCTACTTTTTGCACAAAACTCAAGGTAGAAAGCATACACGACATGAACGAGAGACCAATTGGGTGCAATCTCCCCCCATGCCTTGTGTGAGCGCTCCACAAAGCATGTATTTTATGTATTAATCATCTTCAAGCTCAAATAATAGCCCAAATTACAAAATAGCACACTTTTGGCTTTTGAGTTTGCTTTAGCACAAAATAGAAATAAAGCTAATGGGCGGGCGCCCAAAGATTCAGACATACCGAATACAATGTCCAAATACAAATATCATAATCGTGCGCCCATGCGCATACAAAATAATAAATAAATATCCTACACCTCAACAAATAGGCGCGACAAAATATAGGCGCCATGCCTAAGGTATGTGCCCATCAAAATATAAGTGATAACTCGAATACACACTATCCTCCAATGCTTTCCTCCGCCACTACTGCTATCTCTACACATCAACTGAAGCATTCGCAATCATTAGTAAAATAATACAATTAAACTGACAAAAGTGAATACCTAGCAGTCTTCAGCTACATAAATAAATCAACTAGTTAGAAATCAATCCTAACCTTAATTTATTACAAGTGCACACTCTAAACTCATAAACGTTTATTAATTTAATATGTATTTTGCGGAATCACCCGCTATGGAATCACCCATGTACACACTAAATTAATGAAACGCCCGAAAAGGATAGGCGTCCCCATCAACTTCTCGCACAAAGAATCCACTTTGTGTATGAGCCCCGGTCAGCAAAGTTTATGGAATCCACCGTAAAACCTCACGGAATCCACCGTGAAATATGCCTTCTAGCATCAACAACATTGTCAAAACTTAAAAACGGTTCTTTAATGCATGTATGAGGGCTCTTTAACCCACGTGGGAGAATGGTACATATCTGTTAGAAGATGATTTCTTGCATTTAATGCAGGAAAGTGGGCGTGTGGCCCGAGGGAATCGGAGGGATCCGTAGTAAGGTACAGTAAAGGTAGTGAGAGAATGCGTCGCTTTGCATGAGAGAGAGAGAGAGAGCCAGCATGCATTGAGGCGTGTTTGTGCCCGTTCAAGACACACACAGAGACTGCATTTGGAGAGAGAGAGAGAGAGAGAGAGAGAGAGAGAGAGAGAGAAAGCAAGTGTTTGAGAGAGACAAAGAGAGAGAAAGAGAGCGTGTGCCTTTGAAAGAGAGATAGAGAGAGAAAGGGAGAGAGGGAGACCTCCTGTGTATGTGTCTTTGTGTGTGTGTGTGTGTGTGTGTGCGCAAGCGTTTGTGTGCAACAAAGAGAGAGAGAGAGAGAGAGAGAGAGAGAGAGAGAAAGAGAGAGAGAGACAAAGAAAGAGAGAGAGGGCATGTGTTTCAAAGAGAGAGAGAGAGAGAGAGTCTCCATCACAGCTACATTGGAGGGAGTTTGCTGCGATCATCAGCTTGGTGGACCGGATCATCAGCGACGAGAAAGATGTCTCAAGAAGGTAGGTGGTCGTTCTCTGGTTCTGATACCAATTTATTTGTTTAATAGTATTTGTGTGCTTTGATGCGTAACGACTATTGCAACAATGTCAAACAAATGTATATGTGTCAAAGCGCACAACTTTTTGACCCCTTTTTCAAACCTGGCATCCCGCACACAGATCAAAAGGAGTCATAATCCCTCGCTCTTTGACGCATATATGGCCATATCAAGACTACAAATGTGCTTATGCGCATCAAGGCGCTGAGAATTTTGACCGTAGTTTATGTCTAGTTAAACGAGCCATGCACTTTCGAGTCCATAAGGGTCTTGGAATCTTTTCTGTTTATATATACGCTTCAAAGGGGGAATTCCGTTCTCGCAGGTTTAGGAGGACATGGGAAGAGGCCATATTTTCTTGACCCTGAGCTTAGCCAAGAGGGGAGGGTTTAGGTGTCTGCAAAGGGAAGCCAAGCAGTCATTGCACGTTCATCAAAAAAGTGTGTAGTGGATTTCTCAGCACCATCACCAACAGGTTCGTTTGAGGAGGAGGGAGACTCTACCCATGTCATAGAGTGTGCTCAACCTTTACAAGCACTGATGCCTGCTATGGAGGTATCACCTCTCACTGGAAGCTCACACTATTGGCAAACTCAGGTTGTGACAGGTTTTCATGAATATTCGACCTCCACTCTGTGTGAAGCTAGTGCTACTTCAAGTCTTGTCTACCTTTTAGAACAGAAGACCAAGGGACTTATCAATGTCCCAACCAGAGTAAGAGCCCACTCCCAAAAAAACAGCAAGCAAGAAAAAGTTTGTAGCCCCTACGCCAGCAGATTGTGAAGTGGCTTTAATAGACTTTGTCAATGAATCGAGAGCATTGGAGTATTATCCCGATTTATTAAATATATTCAACATAGCCATGCCGTATCAGGAAATCATCAAAGAGAACATGGAATATTACACTACTGAATTCAATGATTTTGAAGCCCAGGTAGAGAAAGGACGGGTGACATTAGATCAGAGGGACTCTGTTCATCTCTTTAATTTCACAAAGGACAAGAAGCAGAACAACATCCTGTATAAATGTTATCTCCTTCTGACAGGCCCTTATAGGCCGTTTTGGTATCCAATGCACAAGCAGGACTGCAAGCTTGTGTCAGTGGAGATAGGGTTCATCCTATACCTACATTGTCTATACAAGAATCTGCCCAATACAAATGTTGAGTTATTGTATGAGCCAGAAGAGGAGATAGAGGATGAGGGCCCAGATGTGGAAGAAGACATTGAAGGAGTTGGAGTGGAGGAAGAGTTCTCGCCTACTGAGGAAGAGAATGAGACCAAGGCAATAAGTTTCAAAGATATCAAGAATAATGTTTCAAAGGTTCCACAATACATAGGGGAAGTTGGTGTTGTTGACACTTCGCTCCAACTGCTTGCTCTTCCTGAGTTTCAAATTGAGGGAAAGTAGTATCTATTGCTCAGCGACATCCAGAAGATGTTCTCTATCGCGCTTGCAGCAATTGCAAGGAGTGCAGAGGAGGAGGACAAATTCATTTCTGACGATGATATGGAAGACATCTCACTAGAGGAGAATTTTGATGCAGGTCAGTGCCTCCTTTTGTGGTTCAACAGGGTGAAAGAAGACATGGAAAGAGGCAAAGTGCCAAGTGAGCGGGAGTTTAGGCAGTTTCAGGAAGTTATGGGCTATGACAAGTTGCAGGAAAGCACTACTCATTTCCTGGAGGAACGTCAAGGGGAGAGCGTGGGTAGTGTGAACCTTCAGAATGAGAAAACCTTCCTCTATGATGAGAAACTAGAGGTGATGCTTACTTTGCTTTCATCGTTTACTTTGATTAGATTATGGTGGAGATTCTTATTCTTCTCATTGTAATTCAGATTTAGTCTATTTGGTTTATTGCAGAGGTTGTTTGGAGAAGTAGATGAGTTTCTAATCAGGCACAGAAGAGAGTTCCATGGACACAATGCAGCTCTAAGGCACTACCTGAAGGGGCTTGCAAAATCGAAGGGTTTAGTGCACCACAACAACCTTAGTGATGAAGGTGTTGTGGTCACCTTTTTCTTCAAAACACTCTCCTGGTTTCTCGGTGGACAGCCTATCCCTAGCACCTACAAGAAGGTAATTTTGGTAGAGAAGTTCATAGCCCTGGATGTCTTTGGCTACCAGCCTGCATTCGATGCTCGAGAAGGAGCTATTTTAGTGCCTATGTAGGGCTTGCGTTAGCATTAGGATTAGAAGACAGTGAGCAGTTGGAACCCTATGGAAAGAGCCAGTTAATACAACTCAAGAGAAAACAAGACCAACTTTTACTAGAATATAGACCAACTAAGGGGAAAAAAGATGTATGATGTATTCCGCAACATTTCATTACACATTGTTAATACAGTCCATTGCTTTGTAAGTGGCTTTTTGGTTACAATGTGTTCACTGCATCTAACTACAGTTCCTTCACCCATTGATGGTTAATAAAGTGGTGTTCATGTCTCCATCTTTGTTGTGATTGAAGAGCATTTGAGTTTCTGAATGCTTGAATCTTCTTCTCCCTTTTTGATTGAACTTCCCTCAAAGCTTGCACAATCTTTGATGAACGTAGAGTCTCTTCTTTGTGAAGCTATTGCATTATTCGTCTGTAGAACCACTGGAAGAGTTCATGAAGGCTATTTCCTTTATGACTGCCACCACCATGTTGAGTATGTCTGAAGTATGCATTGCATGCCATATAATGCGACTTCTCCATTCCTTGAGTGCTCCATATGTTTGGATCACCATACTTTTGAATGAAGAATGGTAGATGATTATAGATAATGTGCTGACATACAACAATATCATATGTTTTAGAATTATATCCTGAGACACAAAATGATGTAGGCCAAATTTTGAAGCTTACCATGTAATGTGTTATGTTGTTTTCTGTCCAGGCTGTGGTAAACTATTTTTTGAATTGTTGAAGGCGTGTTTGAAAAACCTTGATGTCCAGAGTCGACCAGGACTCCTTGTCGCACATCTTGAAGATGTTGTCCACTGCACGCCATACCTCCACCTTTGCATTTCTGGATGCAACCTCATGGTCCTTAACTGCAATGTGTAGTTTCCTCCATTTCTCATACTATATCCTACTGACATGGTTGGATGCACACTTTTTAATTGTGTTGCTGATTGATCTCGATAGGAACCGCCTTGCCTTCACTCCACCTATAGAAACCTTTCTAGGAAGATCTTTTTCATTTTTGAAGAGCTTCTGGTCTTGCTCAATTTGAACATTTCCTCCATGAAGCTGCATACTGGATAATACATTTTCAATAGTAGCAATGCCATCATGGCATTCGGACTGATTTCTGATTTTCCATACAAACCCAATGTATAGGTTGATTAGTTTCTCTATGACACGACACATAGCGTGCATAGTACAAATGTGCACATTTGTCAATGGTATATCAAAAATAGGTCAGAAGCTCTTATCCAGCAATTGCCGGTCGGGTGGCTTTGTCCACCACCTATGATCAAGGGTTTTTGCAGGCTCCATGCAATACAGGCATGGTAAGGTCAAGGCTCCTCAAATGCAATTGTATAAGCATTTTAATGTCTTTAAATCAAAGGCCAGGTGCCAAAAAACTTGAAAGGTGCCTCTGTCTCTGGAGCCCCAAGAGGAACACCAAGGAAAAGGGAATTATCTTGCAAGAAAATCTATCTTGTAACATCAATAAGCTTTTATTTCATTCTTTTGATCATCAAAACAAAGAAAACAACAATTCTTCACGCAGCATCATAGTAGATTTCTCCCACAGATTTAATAGAATCAACCATATTCTCCAACATCTTCACAAAATCCATCAATAGAACAAAGAAATAAAAGGAATACACCATCTTTGAATGGAAATCAATCACATAGTATTCATCTTCAATGTCTTCATAGTTCTCTCTCTCAATCTCTCATATACAATTACATTGTTTTGATAGATTTGACTATCTCTGGCTCTCTCTCTCTCTCTCCATCAATAGTACATCATATCCTCACTACAATCACTCAATAATCACTCACAATAACCCTCATTAGGTCGTGGATACACCTCCCAATAGGTATGTCAGATGCGAAGAGGCACCAAAGCCACTACAGTGACTCTTCATAGCTCACCACTGTCACTTCACTCCAATCTTTACTTGAGTCTTCAGCAGCTACTTCTTTGACTTCTTTTAGCTCTTTTGCACTTGTATTCACCTCTTTCCAAGGCTAGAAAACTTTCCCAAGCTACACTCTCATCCAACAGAACACATACAGAGGCATACAGAAGGTCTACAGAGGCTCACAGAAGCTCAACAGAGAGTTACAGAAGATCAACAGAAAGCATCAAAACCACATAACTCATAACAAAACCATTCCAAACCATAAAAAATCACTCAATAAGCTTTCAAACAATCTCAAACCCTATCAATCAATACTCTATCCTTCCATACATAGAGAAAACAGAACAAAACAGAAGCTCAACAGAAGCTATCAGGACCAAACAGAACATATCAGAACATCAACAGAACTTCACATCTCTACTAATAAACATCATGAGCTTAATAAAACCATTCCAACCTATCCAAAACACTCTCAAACCACTTCCAAACCAATCAATTATCTCATAAAATCAACCATTCAGCTCTCAAAAACAACAAAAATCAGCCAAAAAATAGGTCATTTCAACATTCAACATATCCCCACACTTAATAAGGAAGCATCCTTGCGACCCAGGAAAAAGGGAATACAAGTTCATTCAAAAGCTCAACTTTGATCTTCAATAAATTTTCAAAAACAGTCCATCCAACCACAACCCCAACTTATAACCTGTATTTGATATAAAGAATACAACGAAAAGAAAACCCTTTATACATTAACACTTCGTATCAAACTGGAAATAACAACAAACTTGTAAAGGATATAAGAGGTTTCTTCTTCTGCATCAACATCTTCAACTATCCAACCAGCAACACCATCACCGCAATTCTCCAAAAATGTAGCTCGCACGAAAGAAAATCGAATAGGCAACCACCACGATCTTATCACATAAATTAACCCACAATACAAACACTACACACAACACAACCATCTGAATGACCCCTCCAAAAAGAGAGATTTATCATTAAAAATCATCCACAATACATGGCAAAGGTATCAATGGAGATGATCCATTTTGAAAGCTTGGTGATTTCGAAAACCATCCATGGACAAGGATTCATCTACAAATGTCTTGGGAGGATTCTGAAAAAACTGAAGGCAGCACATCCTTTCCAACAAGATAAGGTATCTGCTAGGCAAACAGGGGGCATGAAAGTATAAGACATCCAGTTTTGCTGGGAATCAATGCTCACATTGACATTCATGCACAACTTTGGAATAGATTTTGAATCATTATGAGAATGCCTATGCATATACGCCAGGTACCAAGTAAAATGAGCAGTTAAGCGCACAGAAGGATCTGCAGACTGAGAATATTGCTGAGCAAAATGCAGATAATTTTGATAAGCCTGACTAGCACTTATCCATTCTCCTAGGATCAATGGCCAATTGATTTGAGTTCCAGTAAGGGAATCATTTGAACTCTAGCCTCTTCTTCGAAGAATCTTCTGATCAAAACCTTGATATCCACTAACCAACTGAGGAGAATTAGGAATAGAAGTGTTAGGAGACGCAAGAGGGACTAATGAAAGAGGATGAAGTGATGGATAGGAAAAATCATAAAATAAAGAATGGATTAAAGATGGATTTGCTGAAAATTGAGGAGATTCGATTAAGAAAGGCATTAAAAGATAAGCAGGAAAAGTTGATAGAATGTCAGGGGATGGGGAAGGACAAGGATCAGGAGGTAGAAAAATTTGATCTTCAATAAAAGAACAATGGGTAAATATAGGAATTTGAGGAGATCCTTGAGGTTGGAAAAGAAGGGGTAAAATGACCTTTGGGTTAGATTGAAAAAGGGAAATATAAGCATCATATCTATGAGCCATTTGTTGATAATGAGTTAGGCATGGTAAGGATGGTCCTAAAGCTTATCTACGATGATAGGCTTCAAAGAAAGAAGTATCAAATGGGGGTTGGTTGGAGAGATAGGCTAAAAGATCCACCCTCAGTTGCTTAATGTTCTGGGCATGAGCTGAAGCTTTGACCTGACGGTGATTCAAAATGATAGCATCAACCATAGTGTGCCATGAAAACTCAGGACACTTAGCCACCTTTGAAGAATATCCCTGGAACAACTCATCAATCCTCAACACCAAATGTCGGACATACAAAGAAGCTTGCAATACCACATCTCCGACATACCAAGCCAGATCTTCATCATCTGGAATCAGTAAATCACCCCTCAAATACATATAGGACAGAAGCATCGTATTTGGAGTGACAGAGTCTTCAAAAACCATCCTCACTACTTCTATCAACAAATCAGATGACCATGCCCCACTCCATCCATCCTCTAGAGTAGGTAAATGTTGAGATATAGAGCTCCACTCGTGATATGCTAGGGTGATTGTTGTGCATTTATATCATCGACTTGTTAGTTGCAGATGCGGTTGGTACACCGCCCATGAATAATAGCTAGATGATAGCCATCCTTATCTACTCTAGTTCGTGGCTCAGTTAGTATGCCATCTTAGTTAGTTGAGTTTGGTTTGAGACCCATATATAGGGTTCTTCTATTTCTTTGTACTAGAGTTCTTTTTGGCTTACACAACTAAGAAGAGGAAAATTGTTTTCAGCCTCCACCTTTGTGTGTATTCCCCCATTCTGCAAGCAAGAAAGCTACAAGTGAGACTCCTTCCTTCTCTCCCACAATCTTGACATGGTATCAGAGCCTTGTTCGTGGTAAGGAGCTCAAGAAAACAAGTCAAGTTCGCGGTGTTCTGATAAGAGGACTAGTGTTACTTTCATTTTTTTGTTTGGGAGCAAGTCTCTGCAGGTAGCATAGCCGGAAAGTGCAAGAGTGCATTGTCTTAGATTGAGACGTCCTTCGTGGTGTAACAAGAGGGCAGTATATGCTGCAGAAGAGGGCTTTAGCCTGTGGTTGCTTTGTTTTTTTTATTTGAGGCCATTTCGGGGCCTGCTTTGGAGGCGGAAGTTTTCTTCACGCACTTAGGAAAAGGCCATGTTTTATGCTGTGCGACCACTGTTCTACAGGTCGGTGAAAAGTTACTGTAGAAATTGCATCGTATGCCTGTGCACAGAGACATTGGGAGTTACAGAATTATCCTTGTTGCCTGTTGATGCAAAATCATCACTAGGAAGTGACTGTGTGGTCAAATACCACTTTTGTCAGTTTTGCAGATTTGCCCTTGTGAGGCTGAAGCTGTGTTCTTTGCAGTGACAGAATTTTTTGCAGTGTTCTGTAATGGCATATGATTCTCTTTCACAGATTGTCACTGAAAAGCTTGACAAGAACAACTTCCAAGCATGGAAGTTTAGAATGATGAATTTCCTAATGGGAAAAGGATATTGGGAATTCGTTGCAGGAAATGAAGAAGAACCAATTCTTCCTTATGTTCCCAATCAACAGCAAATGCAGACATTTAAAGCATGGCATGAGAGAGCCAGGAAAGTTATGTAATGGCTATCTATCAGCATTTCAAACTCTATGATTGTGCATATTCAAGATGCAAGTACGCCAAAGGAGGCATGGGATACTTTGTCAAAAATGTATAGCACAAATCCGAAAGCCAGGAAAATGCAGCTCAAGCAAGAGTTGCACAATGTGCAAAGAGAAAGTATGAGCATCAATGACTACCACATGAAGGTGAAGAAGATTGCAGATGCACTTGCTTCCATTGGGTCGCCAGTGGAAGATGATGATTTAGTTTCTGTGGCCTTGAATGGTCTAGGAAAGGATTATGCATAGTTCCGAACATCCATTTCCGTCTGTGAAATATTTTCTGATTTTGAGGAGTTAATTACTCTTCTAATTTTTGAGGAGCAGAGAAATGGTGGTGCATCTTCTTCAGGGGGAACTTCAAAAGAAACTGTCTTCTACTCAAATGCTGGAAGAGGTAGAGGCAGAGGTAGAGGAGCCGATGTGGAGGCCGTGGTAGAAATCAAAATATGCAGCAAACTCAAGAAAACCAGTCCTATGGAGGAGGACGTGGTAACTCTAGAGGCAGGGGGAGCCGAAGAGGTCGTGGTGGATGGCAAAGAGGCCAAAATGCAAACAGTAATGTTGAATGCTACTACTGTGGTAAAATGGGTCATATGGCTAAAGATTGCTATAAAAAGCAGAATGACATCATGAATGGAAAACTGCAACAAGGGAATTATGCATCTTCTAGTAGACAGGGTGATGACAGAAATGAGCATTTGTTTATGGTGCAGCACATGAATAATTCTATGACAAGTGCAGAAGAAAGCAACGATGTATGGTATGTTGACTCAGGTGCATCAAACTACATGACAGGTCATGCAGAATGGATGGAGGATGCAAGGAAAATGGAAAAACCAGGATTTGTGGAGACTGGTGATGATACTGCACATCCTATTGTGCAGATTGGAAAAATTCCTTTGTCTATGCAGGATGGGAAAAAGAAATACTTGTCCGATGTATTTCATGTCCCAAATATCACCAAGAATCTAGTTTCAATTGGTCAAATGGTTGAGCAGGGCTTGCAGGTTAGATTTAATCCTCACGGATGCTTTGTTGAGGATATGAAAAATAAAGGTCACTTGATAGAAAAAGGAAAGAAGAAGGGCAGAATGTTTACGTTGGATGCAGACATGTCTGAATTGAGTGCAACAATGTTTACACATGGGACCGGTGTAGTTGCAGATATTGATATTTGGCATAAACGCATTGGTCATGTTAATGTACAGCGACTTAAATCAATGTAGGCCCAAAATATTGTTGCAAGATTGCCTAAATTCAAGGTTGCAGAAATGCATAAGATATGTGAAGCCTGTCAGTTTGGAAGACAGGCAAGGAAACCATTTCTAGACATGTTCAAGAGAGTAAGAAGCCATTGGAATTAATCCACTCTGATGTGTGGACTACTAAAGCTGCATCTGTTGGAGGCTGTCATTATTTTGTCACTTTTATTGATGACTATAGCAGAAAAGTTTGGGTGTATTTTATGAAAAAGAAAAGTGAAGCTTTTGGGCATTTCAAAACTCTTAAAGCTATGGTTGAAAAAGAAACAAGCCTGCAAATAAAATGCCTAAGGTCAGATGGAGGGGGAGAGTACCTCTCAAATGAGTTTGCAAGGTTCTTGCAGGAGCATGGCATAAAGCAGCAATATTCATGCAGTCATACCCCACAACAAAATGGAATTGCAAAAAGGAAAAATAGGCATATTGGAGAGGTATCTTGTGCCATGCTCAACGAAAAAGACTTGCCAGATTTTTACTGGGCTGAAGCAGTTGCTACAGCAGTCTACATAATGAACAGGACTCCCACTGCAACAATACATGGGATGACTCCAGAGGAGAGGTATACTAGTAGAAAACCAAATATTTCTCATTTGAATATTTTTGGTTGCATTGCCTATGTTCATGTGCCAGATGAGTTGAGATCCAAGTTGGATCCAAAAGCTGAGAAGTGTATCTTTATTGGTTACTCTCTACAGCAAAAAGGGTATAGATGCTATAACCCTTCTACTCATAAGTTTACAGTGAGCAGAAATGTTGTTTTTTATGAGATGAGTAGCTAGTATAAACCAGTAAATGTGATTGATGATGTAGATGCACAAAATGGTAATGTTACATAAAATTCACAGCAGCAGTCACAAGATATTAGTGGACCTGGAGCGTCCTCTAGCAGTGGTTCACATTCTTCGCCATGGACAGGCAGATTGAGATCATGAGAATATTCTCAAAGCAATGCAGATAGTGGTATGCAGGTATCACGAAAAGGAAAAGAGAAGGTAGATCAGCCCATGTTTGATGTGAATGTAGGTCACTCTTATGTGGATGGTGAATCCAATGGCTCAGAAGAGAGCATTGATGATGAGTTGGGTATTCCTTCTGTTGTTACCCCTGGAGTAAGGAAGACCAGGGATGTTTTGAGAGCATTTGGAAGTGAGCCTACTTTGCGCAGGTCTACTAGAGCTAGGTATCCTGTGGATAGGCTGAAATATGATGGATTTACAGCCATTCACTATGCCTATATAGTCAAAGTGATACAGGAACTAGAACCCACTTCTTTTGAGCAAGCCATGGGAAAAGAAAAATGGGAGAAAGCCATGGATGAAGAAATGGATGCTTTGGAAGCAAATACTACATGGAAATTGGTACCTTTGCCTAAAGATAAGAATGCAATTGGTTGTAAGTGGGTTTATAAGGGGAAGCACAATGCAGATGGCTCTGTGAACAGATACAAGGCAAGATTAGTAGTCAAGGGGTATGCACAAACATATGGCATTGATTATGAAGAAACATTCAGTCCAGTGCAAGGATGGCAACCGTAAGAGCAGTCATTGCTATGGCTGTATCAAAGGGATGGTCTTTACATCAGATGGATATAAAGAATGCCTTCTTACATGGTGATTTGCAAGAAGAGGTCTATATGGAGCAGCCACCAGGTTATGTCAACGTCCTGGAGCAGCGGGCGGGCATCGCGGCGGCAGCGTCCAGGGGCGAGGCACGGCGTCCAGGCATTAGGCGAGGGACCAGGAGCCGGGCCAGGCGGTTGTCAACGTCCAGGCGGGGGCGACAGGACAGCGGGCGGCGTTACCAACAGGAGGCGGCATCGGCGTCGACTACGGGGAGAGAGGTCGCAGGAGGCAGCATCGGGCGGCGCTGCGAGACTCCAGGGCGGCGCTGAGGGCAGCAGGGCGGCAGAGAAGGCTTCGCCAGGCACAGGGTGGAGGGGGGAGAGGAGGGAGGGAGGAGGAGAGGAGGAGGAAGAGGGGGAGGCGGAAGGAGGGAGAAGGAGAAGGGGAAGGGAAGGAGGAGGAGGGTGGGTGGAGAAGGATGAAGGAAGAGGAGATGACGGATGAGAGGAAGGTGGGGAAGGGAAGCGGGACACAGGGGAGAGAGAGGGGGAGAGAGGGTGGTTGGGAAGGGACGCGGGAGGAGGGAGGATAAGAAAATTGGTTTTTTTTGTGTTTAAAAAAAAAGAAAAAATAAATAAATAAAAGTTTTTGTTAAAGGCATGCCTCCGTCCCGCGCACATGCGCGGGGCGGGGTAAAAAAATTTGCCATGACGGGATCAGAATGGCGCCGGGATATCGATACGAGGCATGCGGACGCAACCAGGGCGTGTGGAAACGCGTGAAATCGAAAACGAGCGCGTTCACGCCGCGCGGGACGAGTCGCATGAAACACATATAAATAAGGAAAAATTAATATCTCACAATCCGGGCATCGAAACGAAATGTTGTAAAAACAAAAATTGTGCAGGACGGCAGGGGGAAGATAGGAAAAAGCACAACAGGGGTTCCAGGCGGTAAAGGGCGTTCACATGCAAAAAACGCAAAAAACGGGTGCAAAAACGCAAACGAAAATTAATATCGAAAGATCCGTGCATCGGAACGAAGTGCGAAAAAAATGAAAATTGTGCAAAAGCACGCGCCTGATAATTCTATCATGTCAAAATATGGGTCCGACTGAGACAAGACGCGTTCACATGGGAAAACCCCAAAAAAGTGACCCGAAAATGGAATCGAAAATTAATATTGGACGAACCACTGGCCGGAATGACATGCAGTAAAAATAAAAAATGTCTGCATGAAGGGGTGGCACAGGGTTGTCATGGTAGAATGCAGTTCCGACAGAAATAGGAGGGGTTAACATGCGAAAAACACCAAAAAGACACCTGAAAACACATTTAAAAATTAATAATGAAAAATCCAAAAGTTGAAAGAGGGTGGAGGAAAAAGGAAAAAGGTGGGGGAAGGCACGATGGACACGGCTGTCAAATCAAATTTGAATTCTGATGTAAACAGGGCAGGTTCACATGGAAAAATATCAAAAAGACGCACGAAAAAGTCTCGAGAAACCGCAAAAAGTTAATATTGGACAAACCGTGCATCGGAAGGACACGGAGTAAAAAGGAAAAATGTCAGGGAGAAAGGGGTTGGCAGGGCTATGACTTTAGATCACGGTTTCGAAATAAGAAAAGTGCGTTCACATGGAAAATCGGCTAATATGCGCAAAATCCTTCAAAAATTAAGACCGCGAGAACCGTGCATCGGAACAGGGGTGGGTAAAAAGGAAAATTGGACAGTTTGAAGAGACGAACAGGACTATAAGTTTGGATTGCAATTGGGGGGAACGTAGAGTGCGTTCACATAGAAACACAACAAAATAAGGGAGAAAGAAAAATGAAGGAGGAACAGCCCTAAGGGAGGGGTGATAGTGGACAGGTGGGTGGGGAAGGGACCCAGGAGTGTAACAGAAAGTCACGGCATACATGCATGATCCAAGTGAGACATATGCAAGGCAGTATACAAGGTAGATGCGCAGGGATGCGTCCCCACACTTAAAACCTTAACGGGTAGGGTTGACCAAGCAATAGGGACCTAATACCACTCAACAGACCAACTGCTAACATCCCCACACTTAAAACATGATCGTCACTGACCACAGAAGGTGTAGGATTAGAAAAACTTGGCCCATGTTGTCCAGAATCAAGGTTGACTGGCAATGGCACATCCACTGTCGTTGTCGGCTGCAGGAGGTACCAAGGTATCTTCACCACACATGTCCGTTGTGGCAGGGACCATGCGATAGCACCCAGGGAGGTAGCTGGTGAAAGAAAGAGGAGGAAATTCATCGATGATGAGGAATGTTGCACTCAACTCACAATCACTCATACGGAATGAAGAGCAGTCACTCACCCCATGACTAATATCACTCGAGGAAAGCAAGATGAAAACCCATGTCTCACACCCCGGTTTAGGAAGCGACAAAGGAATGGCGTAGAGGGAGTATGCTAGGGTGCACAGTTGATGGTGCATCAGTGCGTCCAACCCATCTAGCATAGGTGCAAGCAGGAAGGCCAGGGAGCCTTACAGTGTAGTGTACAAAACAGAGTGACGTGTCCTGTGCTGATGGCAGAGACCCACCCGTGGGTGCATAACGAAACGAGAACATACTTGACTCCAAGTGTCGTAACATCCCTCAAATCTCGCCTCTCAATAAGTGATTGAGAAAACACCACTCACACTCAGCCCCCCCTCTGTCTCACGCTCTGTTGATAGATACAGAAGGCCAGCCCGTTCCTAAAACCCATTGATGTTAGCCTCATGGCCACTTGTGCAAAGGTTGTATGCCTTGTGCACATTTGATGGTGCAACTGTGCATCCCGCCCTATGTTGGCATACGGTGCGAGAAGGAAGGCCAGGGAGCCTTATGGTGCAGTGCACAGGAATAAATCGTGCTTTGTGCATTGAGAGGCATGTCCCGTGCATGCAACACTCCGTTCACACTTCTCACCTCTCATTTGATTTAAAAGGAAAAGACTGGTCACTCGCCCCACCCTCTGTCTCACTCGTATTTAATAAATACAGAGGGCAACCATACTCACTTCCCCATCTGGTTAGGATGAAATCTCACATCACTCAATTGTTTGTCGATGAAGATCGCGTCATCAGTTGTTGAAGAGGCATACCCAGCGAGGTAGCCATCAGATCGAACGTGGGGTTAGATAGGAACATGGCGTCTACTAGAGGATTGTCAAACACTTTGCAGAAACGCACAGGACACAGCGTACCAAGGGAGGTAGCTTTGGAACTGGATCCTGAGGATGTCAAATGATGAATCCACTTTCTGGACTACTGGGTGTTGCCACCTTTTCCACAGCCAGCTTCTCACCCAAGGGTGTTTGCCACCTTTTCTTGGAGCAAGGCCTGCTATGACAGGGAATTGCTTCCTTTTCTCCCATAACAATTTTTTTTTCTTTATTTTTTTTTCTTCTTCTTTTTTCTTGTTTTCCCCTATTCTCGAGGGTGTCTCCACCTTTTCTCGAAGAATAGGTCGGCATGACAGGGACCAAAGTCCTTTTCTCCCATGATCGATATATCTTCTTTTTTTTTTCAAGTAACAAGAAGAATGGTAGAAATACCATGTGTCAGAACCATCCTCGCCACTGTCGCTGGTGGAAAATAGAGGATAAGAGATCAAGGCTAGAAGATGGGGCTGAGGGGACAGAGGGTTGCGTCCACATCATCAGGAGTGGCTGAAGAACAACTGAAAGGTGAGAAGGATCGAAGCTTGCACACAAGCTATGGCGGGAGAGCAAGAGCAAGAAAGAGAGAGACAAGAAATGGGAACTCCAACAGTCACAATGTGTGACCGGGCCTTCCTTTATTTACTAGTCACTAAAATGAATGTAAAGAATAAAGTGACGTGATGGGCGCCCGCCACCTGCAGTGTGCAGTGGCGGGTACTGTCAGTGTAGTAATACACAGGGCGGCACGGCGGAGACGCCTTTACCCCAACAACCTCCCACTTAAAGGCGAATCTTCCCTAGTGAGAGAGAAAAGAAAAAAAGAAAAGACAGTACAAATGTACATAGGTACAAGGGATGAGGAAAGGCAACATCTCATCCAATGCCCATCAATCTCCTGAAGAAGGCAAAGCGCTTAGTAGTGAGGCTTTTCATGAGCATATCTACAGGATTCTCGTCAGTGGAGATCTTGACAAGGTCAACAGACTTGTCCTCCACAACACCACGTATGAAGTGATACCTCACCTCAATGTGTTTTGTCTTCGCATGGAAGACCGGATTCTTAGCCAACTGAATGGCACTCATAGAATCCGAATGCAGTGTAGGTATAGCATCAATCCCAAGGTCAACAACTAGATGGCCTAGCCATATGGCCTCCTTGCAAGCCTCAGTGGCTGCAACATACTCGGCCTCAGTGGTAGACAAAGCCATACACTTCTGAACCCTGGACATCCAAGAGACAGCCCCTCCACCATAGGTGAATACATAGCCAGAAGTGGACTTCCTACTATCTGCATGTCCTGCATAATTGGAGTCAGTGTACCCCACGACCCCTGTATCCTGGCTGCCATAGCAAATACACATATGTGCTATGCCCTTCAAGTACCTCATGATACCCTTCACGGCAACCCAATGTCTGCTGCCAGGTGTAGCCATATAGTGTGCCACAACACCAACTGCATGCGCAATATCTGGATGAGTGGCTATCATGGCATACATCAAACTGCCCAGGGCTGAAGCATAAGGGATCTTGGCCATCTCGGCCCTCTGCTCATCTGTCTGCGGCAATGGACAATCAGCCTGTGATACCTTCACATAAGAAGGTAATGGACAACCAATAGGCTTTACGTCCTACATGCGGAAGCGCTCAAGGACTTTATGAATGTACTCCCGCTGTGAGAGATACAAAAGCCCCTGATGCCTATCGCACTTAATGCGCATCCCAAGTATATGTGAGGCCTGTCCCAAATCCTTCATCTCAAAGCTCTCCTTCAGCTGAGATTTAAGAGCATCTAGCTCATCATGAGCTTTCCCTGCTATCAGCATATCATCAACATAGAGTACCAAGATAAGCAAACTGCCATCGCGGGCTTTGTTCATGTAAAGACATGGATCCATAGCACTCCTGCTGTAGTCCTGTGACTGCATAAAGGCATCAAACTTATGATACCATTCCCTAGGTGCCTACTTCAAGCCATACAAGCTCTTCTTCAACTTGCACACTAGGTGCTCCCTGCCAAGTTCTGCAAAGCCCTTAGGCTGATCCATATAGATCTCATCATGCAAGTCCCCATGTAGAAAAGCCGTCTTGACATCCATCTGATATAGATCTAAGTCAAGCTGTGCAACCAAAGCCAAGACTAAGCGCAGGGTGGTCATCTTAACCACAGGAGAGAAGACCTCATCAAAGTCCACACCATGTTCTTGCTTAAAACCCTTTGCTACCAATCTAGCCTTGTATGCCGGCTTGGGGTGTCCAGGGGTACTTTTCAGCTTGTACACCCACTTGCATGGCAAAGCCTTCTTGCCCTTAGGCAAGGCAACCAAATCCCAAGTCTCATTCTTATGCAGGGAGTCTATCTCAGAGTGCATAGCCCTCTCCCAGGAGTGACTGTCACCCCTGCGCATAGCCTCATCATAAGTGAAAGGCTCTCCTGCATCTGTAACCAAAACATAATGCATAGAAGGCTGAAATCTGTCAGGTGGATGTCTGTCTCTAGCAGACCGTCTCACCGCAGGCTCTGCTGCTTGTCTAACTGCTTGTCCAACACCCTAGCCCTGTGGAGGAACTGCTGCAGGCTGTACTACTGGCTGTGCTGGAGCTCTAGGCTCCTCTTGAAAGATCACTCTACGGATCTCAACCACCTTCTCAGGCTGCCTGTGCATCTTGTCTTCATGGAAGACGACATCATGGCTGCGTACTATTTTCCGTGCCTGCGGATCCCATAGGCGATAGCCCATCTCTCCTAACTCACCATAGCCAAGGAATATGCATTTAATGTTCTTTGGATCCAATTTACTCCTCTTGTCCTTGGGCACATGGCAGAATGCCTCACATCCAAAGACACGAAGATGCGCATAAGAGGGTGGCTTACCAGCCCAAACTTCCTCTGCAACCTGGAAATCCAATCCACTGGAAGGCGATCGGTTTATGACATGCACTGCCGTACTAACTGCCTCAGCCCAAAAACTCTAGGGTAGGCCTGCATGGCTAAGCATAGAGCGCACACGCTCCTGAATAGTCATGTTCATGCGCTCAGCCAAACCATTCTGGGGTGGGGTGTAAGGGGTGGTCAACTGACGCTTAATACCCCTGTCATCACAAAACTGCTCAAAATCATGCGAGACATATTCTCCCCTATTGTCAGTCCTAAGGCATTTCAGCCTATACCCAGTCTGGTTCTCAACAAGAGCAAGCCAAAGCTGAAAAACTGCCAAGACATCGGACTTTTGCTTTATAGGATAAGCCCACACTTTCCTAGAAAAATCATCAATGAAGGTAACAAAGTACTTCGCGCCACCCATAGACATGCAAGGCATAGGCCCACAAACATCGGAATGCACCAATGCCAAGGGCTTACTCATGCATGGCCTACCCGATTTCTTATGCATAGACCTATTCTGATTACCATAAAGACAATGGTCACACGAGTCAATCCAAAGGCGGAAGATACTGCAAACCAGATAACATTTTCATTCCCTTCAAAGACATGTACCCTAAACGAGCATGCCAAAATGATACATGTGGGATAGAACCCACTGCCAAAACATGGTCAACTGAGGACCCAGATACAACAAGAGGATAGAGGCTGCCAGCCTTGGCGCCTCTAGCAAGAAGCCCAAGTAATCTTCCAGGTAGAATCCCCAAAACATACATGAAATCCTGCATCATCTAGATGTCCTGCAGACATAAGACTGCGCGTAAGCACAGGTACATGACGTACATCCCTAAGCAAAAATGAACTTCCAGTGGAAATTTGCAACTGAATATCACCCATGCCCACAATATCAAGAGACCTGTCGTCTCCAAGTCTGACTGAACCAGATATAGTGCGGTAAGAGTGGAACCACTCACGGTAAGGCGTCACATGGAAGGATGCTCCTGAATCCAATAACCAGCACTGTGCATACATACTAGATGTCTCAGTCAAGTGTGAAGCATCAGAAGAACTAGCTGCAAGTATAAACTCATCACCACCATCGGACTCCTCAGTCTGCGTGACATTAATTTCCTCAATCTTGACGCTGGACTTCGCAAGTACTATGCTGCGATCAGAGGACTTGTCCTGCATTTTATCTTTCCCCTTATCCTTGCGCTTCTCATTGCGCAACTCATGACACTGTGGTCTAATATGGCCCTTTTTCCCACAATGATGACAAGTGACATTTGCATTGCGCCCACGCGACTTGCCACGAGATTTGGACCGACCCTTCTGTGAGTCACAGCCACGGTTATTACCACGATCATTCCTGCCTCTAACTGTCAAAGCATGACTACCACGAGAGGCATCCAAGTTTTTGCGATTCACCTCTTCCTGAAGAAGAGCACTCTCAACACCTTTGCCAATTTTAGAGTAGCACTAGAGGCACAAAGAGCAGTGCGGAATACATCCCATGACTCATTCAGAGTCCCAAGCAAGAAAAGAGTAATTACTTCCTCTCCAAAGGTGATATCCTGCGAAGTCAGGTTCTTCAGTATAGCATGGAATTGGCTCAAGTGAGCAGACATAGTCGCATTATCCTTCATGCGCAGATCCATAAGCTGCTTCAACCAGTACATCTAACTCACCAGACTTTTCTTATCATAAAGATTCTTGATTTTATTCCATAGATCCCATGCACTCTGTGCTTCCTCAAATACATTATAATGTATCTGTTCAGTGAGAGACAATACAATCGTGGACTTGCATAGCTCATCAAGTTCAAGCCAGTCGTCATTGTCCATAGTTTCAGGCTGCTCCTCACTCAACCGAAGTGGCTTAATCTAAGATTTCTGTACCAAGACCTGCCAAAATTTGACTCTTCCAATAAGAGTAGTTGGTACCATCCAAATTTGTAATGTTAAAGATTGCACTATCATGCGAAGATGACGCCATTATGCAGGCTGGAAATGCCCAAACAGTCCAAATCTGCTTGTTGTTTTACTGCAGAAACTGCCCAAAAATGACCAAAACGAGGTCCAAAGGGCAAGCAAAGTGTGCCAAAAGTTGCTGCCCACTTAATACTAGGTGCGGTACACAAAATCAAGATATTTCAGTATGAAAAGTACACCTCAGTCCACCAATAACTGCTTGCTGTAATAAATTGCATGTATGCAATCTAAAGAGCAAACTGTCCCAAAATAGGATCCAATGTCAAGCAAACAATGCTAGGTCCAAAGCCGGCATGAAATGGACATAAGCAAGGCCAATGATAGTGAAAAGAACATGAGCTTGACACCAAAGCATGTCAAAATAACATCTGTCAGTGAAAGGCACACCCCTAGACACTTTAGACAAAGTGTTCCTGTAACTGCCAAAACCTGACACAAATAGGTGTCTGCTCAAAGAGAAAGATCCAAATATGAGACTCAGCTCATAAGCATCCTGTGAACCAAGAGTACATCAATGCATATCCATAAAGATCGGAGTATGATCCCAAAGTCTCAATGCGTATGTAGCTGCTCAAGACATAAACTGCTCCAAATACATGTAAGTGCTCCAATAGCATGCAACTGTCAAAGGTCAAGCAAGCATGTAAAATGCTCCCACTGGCACAAAAGGCGTACAAAGCGAGCTCAGAAGCTCAAACAACCCAAGAGAAAGCACCAGTGATAAGTGACCATGTCACTGCATCAAGCGCATCCAAGAGAGCATGACATACATGAAGCACCGGTCGTATTAACCATGAAGCAATACATAAGCCCAAATAAGCTCTCGGTCAACTCAATGACATCCAAATAGCAACCAAGATCAGTGATCAAGTAAGCCGGGAATGCTCAAATACATCCAAATCCAAGCTCCAAATGTCGGTATGGCATACACGAACCAAAATAGCATATGGCACGAACCAAAGCATGTAATGCAAAAGCCTAACTGTCAAGCAGAGACATGAGGCATAGGCGGTCCACGAGCATGCCAAGTCGGGTCCAAATGCCAGTGAAGACGGAGCTAATGTAAAGCTCAAAAGCATCCCATAATCTCATACATATGCTCCAAGTCGTCCCCAAATGTCAGAGACATCATGCCAAAGCTCAAGGCATACATCCGGTATCGGTAGGTAAGTGCGAAAGCATGTAAAGTACCTTCAGCCCACTGTTATTCCAGCATGTATTTACTATTCTAAACAGTAGATTTCAGCCCCGTATTCAAGCCAAAATCGCTCCAAGTTGTCCCCAAATGTCAGAGACAGCATGCCAAAGCTCAAAGCATACATCCGGTATCGGTAGGTAAGTGCCAAAGCATGTAAAGTACCTTCGGCCCACTGTTATTCCAGCATGTATTTACTATTCTAAACAGTAGATTTCAGCCCCAAATTCAAGCCAAAATCATGGTCAAACCAAATGCATACATCCCCAATACATCCGAGTAGGAAGTAGACCGCATACGGGCATCAAATAGCTCCAATGGAATGAGGCATAAGCAACAAATGTCAGTGTCAAGGGTGCTGCCCTGTTTCCAGCACTGTTATGCAATAAAATGACAGTTTCAAAACTGAGAATGATCAGCTCCCAACTTCAACGTCAAGCCAAAGCATCAAAATGACATCCAAAAGTGGCTCAAATGCCCTCCAAATAGGCCAGTGATGAGTGCTCCATGAGCAACAAAGCATAAGGCTGTAAAATGTGGAGGTCAAAGTTTAAAAATGGGCGCCATATTCAACATGTTGAGGCCTGGAGTGCTGCTTCCAATCACGTGGCTAAATGTTGAGTGTGGGGGGGCTCAATGATGGCCCAAGGTAGGCACATACCAAGCCATGAAGGCCCAATGCAAAGGGGAGGGAATATATGAGCTATGGAGCTCAAGAAGAGTGGCTGCCCTTTGTTCCTGCCCTGTTTCAAACTAAGAATACACTCAAATGCCTGCAAATGCTGAAGCAATACCTCAAGGGCAAGGCCCTGATGAAGCTCAAGAAGGCCGGGATGGGATGGAGCTCGGGAAGCCGGGGAGAGTCGGGAGCTCGAGAGGTCGGTTATGGCTACCGGGATGGAGACCCAATGCCTGAAGTGAGTCGATGTGAAGGTCGAGAATCACCGAGTCGAGCTCGAGCAAGAGAATGCCAAGCTCTGATACCAATTGAAAGGTGAGAAGGATCGAAGCTTGCACGCGAGCTATGGCGGGAGAGCAAGAGCAAGAAAGAGAGAGACAAGAAATGGGAACTCCAACAGTCACAATGTGTGACCGGGCCTTCCTTTATTTACTAGTCACTAAAATGAATGTAAAGAATAAAGTGACATGACGGGCGCCCGCCACCTGCAGTGTGCAGTGGCGGGTACTGTCAGTGTAGTAATACACGGGGCGGCACGGCGGAGGCACCTTTACCCCAACAACAACTATCAGAAGTAGAATCATAAGAGTTATAGTGCCACGCCAATGAGGGAAAGGATCAGGTGACCGTGATTGTCAAGATCCCCAAGGAGGAAAGTATTTCTTCAGGCGATATCCATTGATCAGGAAGGGATCATCAGAGGCATCAACGGTCTGCACTTGGACTGCACTTGGACAGAGCCATTAGGGTTGACAGCAAGTACCTTATATGGGCCCATCCACCGCTGTTGAAGCTTGCCAGGAAACTTGCCAAATCGTGAATCATAGGCTAGGACCAAATCACCTTCCTTGAACTCCTTGTGCTTGATGAAGCTGTCATGGTAAGCCTTACGTCGAGCTTGCGTGGCTTCCATGCACTGTAGAGCCATCCTGCGAGTTTCGTCCAAACATTCCAGGTGCAGGAGACGGCGTTGCAGTGAATCATCGTCCCCCAAATGCTCTTTGATAGCCACTCGCAAAGAGGGCAATTCCAGTTCAACAGTGAAAACAGCTTTTGTACCATACACCAGCTGGAAGGGTGTCTGTCATGTTGCTACTTTATGGGAGGTTCTGTATGCCTAGAGGGCCTCTGTAAGTCGATCATCCCAACCACGACGATGTGCGGAAATTGTTATTGTCAGAATCGAGCAGAGGATGCGATTCGTGACTTCAACTTGGCCATTGGCTCTGGGGTAATAAGGAGTGGACTTGCAATGGCGGATCTTATACAGCTCTGCCAACTCTTCCATGACTTTATTAATAAAATGAGTGCCTCTGTCACTTACCAGCTCTAGGGGACTGCCAAAACGGGTGATGTTATTCGCATACATGAACACGGCCACACTGTTACCATCATCCCGCTTTAGGGCTTTAGCTTCACACCACTTTGTGACATAATCCGTACATACCAAGATGTATCTATTCTGTTTCCTTCTAGTGGGAGGATCGATTGGGCCAACAAAGTCGATGCCCCACTTCTCGAAAGGCTTCAAAGGAAGGATATGTTGCAGTGGCATGGCACTGTTCTTGGTAGGTTTCCCCATTCGCTGACAAGCATCACATAGCTTGCAGTAATCATAAGCATCCTTGTGGAGGGTCGGCCACCAGTAACCTGCTAACGGAGCTTTCCTCTTCTGAGCACTTCATCTTTGCCTTTCTTGTACAGTGCACCACCTAACAGGGTGTAGGGGGCTGATTCTAACATGAGCTTCTTCCTTTCCTGACTAGAACTACTAGGAGGGTACTGTTGGGTTTCCATTAGATTGGCAATGTTTGCATACCAAGGGGTTACAGTTTCTACTAGGAATAGGGAAGCATCAGGGAGGTCTGGATCATCCTGCTCCTCGTCTGCAATCTGTGGGATACGCGATAGATGATCAGCCAGAACATGGGAACGACCAGGTTTGGTAATTACCTCAAAGTCGAACTCCTGGAATAAGAGCAACCATCTCATCAATTGTCCTTTCATGTCTACTTTGTTCATCAGGAAGGACAAGGCCTCGTGATCCACATAAAATTTAAAGTGGATAGACATAGGTAGTGGCGAAACTTCTCTAGGGCAAACACCATTGCCAAGCACTCCAGCTCTGTCATTGTATAGTTCTGTTCTCTATCAGTGACTTTTCGGCTTGCGTAATAGATCGGTTGATCTAATTTGGAGGGGCCCTTTTGACATAGGACAGCACCACCTAGCCCTTCAACCGATGCATCAGTGTGTACATGAAACTCCTTCGTCCAATCAGGAGGCTGCAGAATGGGTGCCTCAATCAGACACTGCTTCAAAGTGTTGAAGGCTTTGTCACATTCTTCCGTCCAAATAAACTCTGCATCTTTCCTTAGAAGCTTGTGCAAGGAGGTTGCCTTTGCTGCAAAATGAGCTATGAACCTTCTGTAGTAACCCACATGGCCTAGGAATCCCCTCAACTGTTTGAGGTTGTTGGGTGCTATCAAAGCTGCAACCTTCTCAATCTTTGCAGGGTCTGTTGATATCCCTTGTGTAGAGACAATGTGGCCCAACAGAACTCCAAAAGAGACCCCAAAGATGCATTTGTCGGGGTTGAGGGAGATCCCATACTCCCGGCATTGGTCAAAGCATTGTTCGAAATGTCCCCAGTGTTCATGGATCAAACTATAGACACAGAAGTCATCCAAATATACCTCAATAAAGTCATGCAGATGATTTTGAAATGCGGCCATCATGACTCGCTGGAAAGTAGCAGGGGCATTGCAAAATCCAAACGGCATCACTCGGTAAGCGTAGGTCCCCCATTCTGTGGTGAAGGTTGTTTTGGATTGGTCTTCTTCTACTATCTGCACTTGGTTATATCCGTTGAATCCATCCAAAAGGGAATAAAGCTCATGTCGTGCCACTGTGTCCAACAGTTGGTCTATGAAAGGGATAGGAAAGTGATCCTTCTTGGTCTTGGAATTCAACTTGCAAAAATCCACACATATACGAAGCTTGCCATTCTTCTTGGGTACAACCACGATGGGTGAGACCCATTCACTATTTGCCACTAGATAGATGAACTCGGCTTCCAGAAGCTTCAGCAGCTTTGCTTTCACCAAGGTCGAATAATTTGGATTCATTCACCTCTATTGTTGCCGTACTGGCTTGGCATCAGGCTCCAAATCAATATGATGCTGACATATTGTGGGATCAATCCCCTTTCGGTCTTTGTAGGACCACGCAAACACATCCAAATTCTCTTTCAACAAGTTGTACAAAGTTGACAACTCCTCTTCTAGTAGGCTGCTACCCACCTTCAAGTGGCATTCAGATCCATCTGCATCCACAAAAGTCAACTGTCTTTCTCCTTCTACTTCACGGATGAAGGTCCCACGGACCGCTTCTGGATACAAATCCCACTCCTTCAATGGAGTGGTGTCCTCATCTGATGTTCCACTTTGACTGCCTTCTTCTCTTGGTGGAGACTCAGGTTTCTCCTTGAGATGTTAAAATGGGATTAGAGCCGTTTCGGGTTTGGTTTCAAGATTAGTTACCTCTTGGCTTGAAGACTCATCTTCTGATGACGCGTCTAGGAACATCACATAACAAGGACCTTCTGATGCCTGTTGGAATTGTGAGACTGGTGCTTGTTGGCACGGTGCATCATCATCATCTTTTCTTGGCAAAGATGGGTGAGGGCGGCATGAGCCACTGCTGAAAGATGGCTTGTTCTTCTTCAACCATTTCTTATAAAGATTTTGCATATGAGAAGATCCATTTACCAAACCAAATGGTACCATCACCATTCTGTCCCACGACATGAGCTCGTCTGCTTCCGATGCTTTTGGAACTTCTTCTTTATATGTATCCTCTTCAGGTGGGATAGACTCTTCCGTCTCGCTTTCATAACCTTCTTCTTCAATATCATCTCCATCCTCTTCGGTCTCTGTCTCTATCTCTGTCTCGGTCTCTGTAGGAGCTTTGTAAGAGAAGAACAGGTTCTCTGTTTCATCTTCTGCCTCTGTCTCTGTCTCTGCTATGGCCATGTAACAGGGAGAGCAGTACATCCATGCCTCTATCTCACTGTCAGAAGTGATTTCGGAAATGGTTCCTGGTTCAGGCAGGAAGTATTCACCCATTGATAATGGCTTTGCATCTTTTGGGAGTTGGCTTACAGTATCCACTATTAAGGAATGTGCCACTGTTTTCTTGGGAAGGATCTATTTGACAACATCTTTGTCTGCTGATGTTCCATCTGTAGCCTCATTAGGGGAGTCAGAAGATAATTCCAAGGAGGTGTATCCATGTTCTTTTAAAGTACCATATAACTTCAGCACCACTTTATTGGGTCCTCTACCCAAGGTCAAGGTTCCTTTGAACCAATCCGTCCTTGCTCTGGCTTCAAAAAGCCATGGTCTGCCCAATAACAGGGGATAGGATGTACCATAAAAGTTTGGCTTCACCACAGATAGGTTAGCCAATAATATTTTCCAGCCACTGTAGTCTTCACATATGGGAGAATGCCCAAAGGCTTGATTCTACTCTAGTCCACCAGTCTGATGAGCCATTGGGTTGGTTGCACACCTTGTAGGCCTAGATCCTTCATTGTCACATCCGTCATAATGTTTACTGATGAGCCACCATCAATTAGTGCATTTGTAATAAAGCAGCCTTCTATCCACACGCCAATATCTGGGGTACCTGAATCTAAGAAGGCATTAGCCACATCCACTTCTTTTACAAGCTCTGGAGCTTTGTTGGACTTTGTTGCTGTTGAGGGAGCAATCCTTAAGCCACGTCTTCTTGTCAGTATACTTTTGAACCTTTTTCGGCAATTGGGAGACAACATCAATAATTGTCGGAATGCGAGGTTTGGTTTAAAGGTATCTAGATCTCTGACTAGATCGTATTCCTTAATAGGATCCACTCGCTTCTCTAGCCAGTTAGGGAATGGGGAAACACCCATTTTCATTTTCCTTTTTTCTTTCAACAGGGGCATCATGGGGATTTCTTCTGCCACTTGTGGCACTTCCTCCTCTTCTATCTCCTGGACCTGTGGTCCTGTCTCTGGAATTGTCTCTGTGACTCTCTGTGGCACTGTGGTGCTCTGTACAGCACTATCAGACTCTATCCTGTTCTGTTCTTCTGGTGGAAGATTGAACTTCAGTGTTCTGGCAGGAGGATTATTTTCTTTCTGGATAGGTGGTTCCTTCTTCTTTGCACGCATGATGGCAGCAGCTTCCAATTCCACTAAATTGGAGGTATGCTCTTGGGCCTTGGCCGGATTATTAGTAGCATTGTTTTTCACTAGGGCTGGGCTTGGACAATCTTTTGAAGTGTGGCCTTCTCCTTTGCATCGACTGCATAAGGGCTTGTAATCCACTAACCTTCTAGAATTTGGACAATTTGGTGAAATATGTCCCTTTTCTTCGCATCTGTAACACTCCACCTCAGATCTCTGACCACCGCTAGACTATCTTCCTCTGTAACTTTGAGAGGGAAACCTCCTTGGACCAAAATTAGGACCAAACTCTCTAGGCTTGGGTCCAATATCCTGTGTTGCCATTTTGGATTCCAGCAAGTTGAATCTTGCATCTTCTTCCTTCCTTCTCCTATCATGCATCTCCTTCAGAGAGCAAATATCCTCTGTATGGTTCTTCCGCAAACAGTAGGAACAGAAAGCTCCAGGGATTGTTGGCTTTCGTGTACATTCAGTGGCTAAATGGCCTGCTTGATGACACTTACCACACCAAGTATTTGACCGCAACGTTGAATATGCTAGCGATATTCACTTTTAGCGTTTGTAGTTGCTCTGTAATCACATCCATCAACTCCTTTTTGATATTTGCAACTGAGTTGGATAAATAATCCTTCAAGCTTTCTCCTCCTGAGGTACTGGCAGTAGGATTTTGAGGAGTCTCTGTAATCACTGCATAAACAGGTTGGGCTGGTGCAGAGGGGTCTCTGTTCTGATTCTGATTCAGAGCTCCTGTTTGAACTGTTGGCTGTTGGCTCCAGTGTCAAGAATCACGTGGTGGGGGGAGTTGCTCAAGATGTTGCGCCGAACACACACAGAATGCACAAGGAGAACTCACTCAAGAGACAAGAAGAGAGATGGAGGCCAAAACGTTTTCTTGCTGATTTCTTCTTCTTCTTCCACACGCTTTTATAATGTACACAAAGTATAGATAAGATACAACATAAAATGAAAGTGGCCTATTAAGTCAAACAATGCATAACCGACTACACTAGTTGACTGGCGCTATAACTATGCTAGTTGTAAATAGGTGTAACAACCTGAATATAATAAGTAATGAGTTAGTGGCCATGTGAGAGTCATAATGACCACCGACATGATAAGTGTAAACCTGTGGACCCATCTAACCAGGCGGTCCATCATCCATGTCCACATGTGTTGAGCTTGTCATCTCAACACTCCCCCTCGAGCTCAGTTGCATCTCTGCAACTCCAAGTAAACTTCAAAACTTTTAAAGCTTCTTTGTACCCAACGCCTTTGTGAAGATGTCAGCTATCTGATCCTGTGTGCTGACATACACCAAGTCAATCTCACCTGCTAGTACCTTCTCTCTCACAAAGTGGTAGTGTACCTCAATATGTTTTGTCCTGGCATGGAACACAGGGTTCCTAGCCAACTGTATGCTGCTCATGTTGTCACAATAAATGACAATTGGACCTTCCACCTGCACATCCAAATCAGCCAATAACTTTTGCAACCATACTACCTCACATGCTGCAACAGCAGCACCTCTATACTCAGCCTCTGTACTCGACAAAGCAACTGTAGATTGCTTTTTGCTACTCCAAGCAACTACTACACTACCAAGAGAGAATATGTATCCGCTGGTAGATCTTCTATCAGACATACTACCAGCCCAATTTGCATCTGTATATCCAAACACCTGTACATCTGTACCTGCCTCATAGAAAAGTCTATAATGTAATGTGGACTTCACATATCTCAATATGCGCCTCACTGCATCCAAGTGTGGCTTTCTAGGTACTTGCATAAACTGACTCACAAGACCAACAGCGTAGCTCAAGTTTGGCCTTGTAATGGTCATCTAGATCAAACTCCCCACTATCCTCTTGAACATAGTAGGGTCTTCTATCTCATCCCCAACATCAGCACTCAACTTTACATTTTTCTCCAACGGGACTGAAAGTGGTTTGCATGCTGTCATACCATACTTGGACAACATATCCAAGCCATACTGTCTTTGGGACATCCATATACGATCATCACATCTGATCACCCCAATGCCAAGGAAGTATCTTAGCTCACCTAAATCCTTCATCTCAAACTTCTTCTTCAAAAAATCCTTGACTTCAGCAATCCCACTATCACTATCACCTGTAATAATCAAGTCATCCACATAGATGACTATGATGGCCAAACCTGCATCTCCCTTTCTCACATAAAGTAAGTGATCAGCATCAGAAACATAAAAGCCAATATTGACAAGATACTCTCTGATCTTGTCAGACCATGCTCTAGGTGCTTGCTTGAGCCCATAGAGTGCCTTCTTCAACTTGCACACATATGTGGGATGCTTTAAATCCTCATAATCTGCTGGCTGATCCATATACACTTCTTCCTACAAATCACCATGCAAGAAGGCATTCTTCACATCCATTTGCTGCAACCTCCAACCTTTGGCTGCTGCCAAAGCAATCACACATCTGACAGTTGCCATCCTAGCAACTGGACTGAAGGTTTCATCATAATCTATGCCATATGTCTGGGCATAGCCTTTTGCAACCAGCCTAGCTTTGTACCTGCTAATAGAACCATCTGCATTGTGCTTAATCTTATAAACCCATTTACATCCAATAGCTTTCTTTCCCTTTGGCAATGATACTAGATCCCAAGTCTTATTGGCCTCTAATGTAGCCATCTCCTCATCCATTGCTGCATCCCAATGAGCATGACCAGCAGCCTCCTCAAAACATGTGGGCTCAACATCCTCAACTAATTTCACCATATAAGCATAATGATGAGCTGCATAACCTTCAAAACCAAATCTTTTAACAGGGTATCTCACCCTGCTAGACCTGCATACCACTGGATCACTCAATGGAGTCTTTGCATTGACGCGTGCTCTCTGCACACCTGGAGTCCTCATTGAAGGAATGTCAAGCTCATCATCCAAGCTCTCTGAGCCACTAGAGTCTCCATCAAGCACTATATCAATGCCTTCTGAAACTTTATTCTTTCCTTTGTCTTTACCTATAGTGCTACTAGATGCACCTGAAGATGTAGAGGTATCCCTTAGTCTCCCAGACCAAGGACTACCAGATGATGTCTCTGGTCCACTAAGAGTCCATGATTCTTGCTTTTCAGCCTGCACATGAGTGTCATGATCATCATCATCATCCAATGTATCACCTCTAGATGCATACTAACTACTCATTTCATCAAAGATGACATCCCTGCTCACTCTGAAATTACACCTGACAGGGTTATAACAACTATACTCTTTTTGCTCTAAAGAGTATCCAATAAAAACACACTTTTCAGCCTTTGGATCTAGTTTCTTCCGCAACTCATCTGGCACATGAACATACACAATGCAGCCAAACACTTTCAAGTGTGAGATATCAGGCTTCTTACCTGTAAAACATTCTTCGGGGGTCGTACCATGAACTGCAGCTGTGGGGGTTCTGTTCATAATATAAACAGCAGTATGAATAGCCTCATACCAAAAATGCTTAGGCATATTCTTTTCAGCCATCAAGGCACGTGCAACTTCTGCAATATGCCTATTTTTCCTTTCTGCAACCCCATTTTGCTGTGGAGTATACCTGCATGTGAACTGTCTCTTTATCCCATGAGACCTCAGAAAATCACTGAACTCATTCGAGAGGTACTCTCCCCCTCCATCTGACCTCAAGCACTTTACTTTCAAGCATGTTTCTCTTTCAACTGCAGCCTTGAAAGTTCTAAAGTGCTCAAACGCTTCACTCTTTTCCTTCATAAAATATACCCACAGCTTTTTAGAATAATCATCAATGAATGTAACAAAGTATGAACTACCTCCAAGAGATACATTTTGTGTAGGCCCCAAATGTCTGTATGCACAACATCAAGGATATTTGTGCTTACATCTCTGTCATGTGAAAAGGGTTTTCTTGCCTATTTACCAAACTGACATGCTTCGCATACCTTATGAAATTCTGCAACTCTAAATGTGCATTAATTTCAACCTTTATACATTTGCATGTCCAATGCGTTTGTGCCAAATTTCAATGTCTGCAACAACACCTTTTCCTTTGGCATACATAGCAGCATTCATAGTAGGAATTCCAGATCCAGAGTAAACATACGTCCAACTCTACTTCCCTTTGCTACCAACCTGCACTTGTCATTGAAGTCTTCTACAAAGCAACCCTGTGCATTAAATCTGACTTGCAGACCTTGCTCTACCATTTGACCCACTGACACCAAGTTCTTTGTAATGGATGGCACATCTAATACATCTGAAAGACTCTTTGTCTTACCATCATGCAAGGACAAGGGAACTTTTCCAATGTGTGAAATTGGGTGGCATGAATCATCACATGTCTGCACATAACCTGCATTTTGCAAATTTTGCATCTCTCCAAACCATTCTGCATGGCTGGTCATATGACTGGATGCACCTAAATCAACATACCAAACATCATCATGTGTTCTCTTTCCTGTAACAGCATTCAGCATATGCTGCATAACAAATAGATGTTCATTTTTGTCTTCATTCTGTCGTGAAGACGATGCATAGTTTCCTTGCTGCAACTTACCACTACGGATATCATCTTTCTTAGCATAACATTGTGCTGCAATATGACCTGTTTTGCCACAGTAGTGACACACAATACCAGAGTTGTTAGAACCTATGTTCTGCCATCCACCTCTTCCTCTAAAGCTCCCCCTGCCTCTAAAGTTACCACGACCTCCTGAAACCTGCATATCTCCAAATTGTTGATTCAATCTATTTTTCTAGTTGTCACTACCACGTCATGTACCACGACCTCTTGAGGAGAACCTGCCACGTCCCCTTCCTGAACTGGAGTAGAAAGCTTGGACCTGTTCACCACTTCTTTTAGATGTCTCACTCTGCATGTTGATCTCTTCAGTGATCATAAGGGAGACCAACTCATCGAAATTTGGAAATGGCTTTCTGACATATACGGAAGTTACAAAAGACTTCCAAGCCTTTTCATTGTTAAGTCCACCCAAGGTAGACAACACCAAATCATCATCATCGGGCATTGCATCAATCACTGCCAAGGCATCTGCAATGCTCCTTACCTTCAATGCATACTCATTGATAGACATCTTCCCTTTCTTTAATGTATTCAACTCTTGCTTGAGTTGAATCTTTCGTGTCTTTGTATTTACAGAAAACATACTTTCAAGTATGGTCCAAGCTGCATATGAATTCTCTACATTTCTAATATGTCCCAGCATATTATTGTCAATTACTGTTGACAGCCAATACATGACCTTCTTGTCTTTTGCATTCCATTCCTTTCGTGCCTTTTTCTCTTCTACAGTTGGAGGATCACTCACATCAGGCTCCTTTTCTTCACCTAAAACAAACTCGTAGAGGCCTTTTCCAATAAGGAAATTCATGACATGGAACTTCCATGAAGGGCAGTTGTTCTTGTCAAGCTTCTCAATGATGGGGCTTCCACTGTTCTCTGCCATTATCACAAAATTGATACCAAAGATCAAGCAAATCTTCTGCAACCTTCAACCTGTAGTACACAACAATACACCAGACAGCCTTTTTCAATGTCTACTCAACAATACATGCAATCTGCAACCTGTTTGCAGATAAACCTTGTGTTTATTCACTGGTCATTACCTTTGAACTTACAGATCTGAAATCTGTAACCTGCGCATCCACTTTCGATCAATACATTCGAAGTCGCAGTGAACCCTGAAACTGTTGTTCGCAACCTTGCAGCTCTAAAACAGGCCCTGCTTCCGGTGCCTCCACAGGCACTATCCAAGAGAAAGAGTGGAAGGATGGGAGAGCTTCTTACCCGTGGCTTGCTTGCTCGAACCTTGCTTCTTCTCCTTTACTTCAACCTTCGAAATCTGCCTCTCTGAGTAGTGTGGCTCTGATACCATGTCAAGAATCGCGTGGTGGGGGGAGTTGCTCAAGATGCTGCGCCGAACACACACAGAATGCACAAGGAGAAGCTCACTCAAGAGACAAGAAGAGAGATGGAGGCCAAAACGTTTTCTTGTTGATTTCTTCTTCTTCTTCCACACGCTTTTACAATGTACACAAAGTATAGATAAGATACAACATAAAATGAAAGTGGCCTACTAAGTCAAACAATGCATAACCGACTACACTAGTCGACTGGCGCTATAACTATGCCAGCTGTAAATAGGTGTAACAACCTGAATATAATAAGTAATGAGTCAGTGGCCATGTGAGAGTCATAATGACCACCGACGTGCTAAATATAGATGTGTGGACCCATCTAACCTGGCGGTCCATCATCCATGTCCACATGTGTTGAGCTTGTCATCTCAACATCCAGTTGGTAGGGTTCCACTGTTGCTGCTGATTTGGCATTGGGGAAATTGGTTGGGACCATTATTGTTGTGGTTGAACCATCATTTGAGGCATTGATTGTGGCCACTGTGGATTTGGTGCACTGTACTGTGATACTAGGGGCATCTGTTGGTAGGGGTAGGGGATAGTCCCTGGGATTGCATTTGGTGGGTACATCATTCTTGGCATCAGAGGAGGTAGGACTCCTCTTCCCGGATTCATCGCCAATCTAGTTTCCACTTCATCATATAGTCTTGCACCTTCTGTTGCAGCTTGCAGCGTGGCTATTCTTTGCAGCTCCACAAACTTACGGACTTCTGGTTGTAATCCTCTGAGAAACACCCCCTTCTGAATGCCATCATCTAGATTATGGTTAGTCCATCTCTTCAGGATGGATTCCATTCGTGAGACATAAGCTTCTACTCTTTCTCCAGAGGACTGACTTAGGTTCATAAATTCCTCTCGCATCTGCTCTTCAAAACCTTCACGCCCGAATTTAGTGAGGAAGGCCAACTTCAGGTCATCCCGTGTGCCAAAAGTTCCTCCTGTTTGTCTCTCATACCACTAAAACGCCGTGCCCTTGAAAGTGGCGGGGAATATTGTTAACCAATGCTCAGGGGTTCTGGCATTGTTAGCCACACATGCTACCATAAACTCTGCTACATGAAGATCAGGGTCTTCATTGTACTCTCCCTTAAAAATTGGTAACGGGACTACATTCACTGGCCTGTCACATCAATATTTCTGGGACGGATCTAGCTTAGAAGTGGACCTCCAATAGGAGGAGGAAGGGCTTGATGTGCCATTGGGACTTCTGTAAAGAGTTCCGCAAGGGCGTCAAAGGCGGCTTCTCCTACGAGCTCGTTCTCGGCTTTGATTTTTGCTTTCTCTCTTCTCACGTACCTCTGAACTCGTTCTAACGATTGCCTCTTTATTGTGTCATTCATCAGGCGGTTGGCTCCACTATGTTGTTAGTGATCCATAGAGGGATAACAGAAGGCTTCAGTCATTGGAGGACTCTCTTGCCAACATTTCTTCTACTTCTTCCTTTTCAACGTCCCTGAATTTTGCTTTCATGCCACTGCACAGAGAAAGGTATTCGGTTCTGAAGGTGTCAAAATGCATACGTCTAAGCATTGTGGTGGTGCCATCATCATAGTAATGCCAGCTTCTGATGGTTTCAACAGTGTATGTTGTGAAAAACACTCTGTCTACCAACTTCCAATGGGTTGCTAATTGAACAAACAGAAGATTATCAGTGCACCAAGCATCCCATGTATCTTGTTGTTGAGCATCCACGAACAAATTCCAACTCTTTTCCTTCTTATTTTTGTGAACCTCCACAGACCAAGACTCCTGAAGCTTCTTCACAATCTCCCACTTGATGATGTCTGGAAACTTCTTAATGAATGCCAAATCTTCCATGGATGGTCATTCTCTCTATTTCTGCTCTTCAGTTTGTTCCCAAACAATTTGCCACCAAGATGCAAGTTTCTGCTGCTTCAACAAGAAGAGGAAATTGTCCACCACATAGAGCATGCATCATGATGGTGATGTGTTTCCACCATTGTGGGATGAACTTCTTGTGGAAAGTGGCTTTGATTATGAGAAATTCCAACTCTTCAGTGGAAGAAGGAACTTTATAAACATCCATTGAATTCTTCTCTTCTTGGAAATGCCATTTCCTTCATTTTCATCCTCTTCTGGTACTTGTTGATGGCAAGATTTCCCCAGCTGCACACCAAAAATATGGAGCCCCAAGAGGAACACCAAGGAAAAGGGAATTATCTTGCAAGAAAATCTATCTTGTAACATCAACAAGCTTTTATTTCATTCTTTTGATCATCAAAACAAAGAAAACAGCAATTCTTCACACATCATCATAGTAGATTTCTCCCACAGATTTGATAGAATCAACCATATTCTCCAACATCTTCACAAAATCCATCAATAGAAAAAAGAAATCAAAGGAATACACCATCTTTGAATGGAAATCAATCACATAGTATTCATCTTCAATGTCTTCATAGTTCTCTCTCTCAATCTCTCATATACAATTACACTGTTTTGATAGATTTGACTATCTCTGGCTCTCTCTCTCTCTCTCCATCAATAGTACATCATATCCTCACTAAAATCACTCAATAATCACTCACAAAAACCCTCATTAGGTCGTGGATACACCTCCCAAGAGGTATGTCAGATGTGAAGAGGCACCAGAGCCACTACAGTGACTCTTCATAGCTCACCACTGTCACTTCACTCTAGTTTTTACTTCAGTCTTCAGCAGCTACTTCTTTGACTTCTTTTAGCTCTTTTGCACTTATATTCACCTCTTTCCAAGGCTAGAAAACTTTCCCAGGCTACACTCTCATCCAACAGAACACATACATAGGCATACATAAGGTCTACAGAGGCTCACAGAAGCTCAACAAAGAGTTACAAAAGGTCAACAGAAAGCATCAGAACCACATAACTCATACCAAAACCATTCCAAACCATCAAAAATCACTCAATAAGCTTTCAAACAATCTTAAACCCTATCAATCAATACTCCATCCTTCCATACAGAGAGAAAACAGAACAAAACAGAAGCTATCATGACCAAACAAAACATATTAGAACATCAACAGAACTTCACATCTCTACTAATAAACATCATGAGCTTAATAAAACCATTCCAACCTATCCAAAACACTCTCAAACCACTTCCAAACCAATCAATCATCTCATAAAATCAACCATTCATCTCTCAAAAATAACAAAAATCAGCCAAAAAATAGGTCATTTCAACACTCAACAGTCTCCAACAGTAAGAGTCCTTTGCCCTCGCATCTGCCCACTAATACGATCAGGAGAATGGGAGTTTGTCAAAAGACCCATTCCAAGACATCATGGTCCTCGATTAAAACCTACACCAAATCAAAATAATACATCTATTAGATTGAGTGTATAAACCACACTGTATTCACAAGAAAATAACCTGGCAGTACATACAAGAAAGCTACCGAGCCACCATAGATTCATTTCTGATTGTACTGAGAAGTACAGCGGATCATCCTTGGGCAATTTTCCCATTGCTCTATCCATCAATGTTATGGCTACTCTTTCCATCTTCTTATCATTCAGGATCTCACACTCGTCCATCAGTTGAGAACACCATTTGTTTCAGCATGTGTGATATTGTAAAACTCAACCATCCTTCTCTGCAACAGCTCCAACTTCATGAAGATGTTGTTGTGTTCATCATATTTAAGAGTGCCTCGTTTCCCTTTGTATTCATTTGTAATGTGGTACGGGGATCCAACATAGTCGTTTTGCTTCTTGTTAAGTCTTTTCTGAAGCTTCCAAACATCTATAGTGGTTGGTAGAAGTTTTGGAGTGATTCCTTTGGCTTTGAATGCAGACTTGATAGTCTTATGTAAGAAGGCATATCCTTTCCGACTAATACCACTCTCATCCATAGCGCTCTGTACATTCACAGTGGATATGGTGTTGTTGGTAATAAACTGATCCACCACCTCCCTCTGCACAACCTTAAATTTCTTCTCTTGCAGTAGTTCCTTTGCAACCTTAGAGCTAATCAGAGGTTTCATTTGCATTGTTGGGTTGCTATTTGGGTTGATATTCTCCTTGTCGGGCTGCAATACAACCCTGCATACAGAACCCCAGTGTTAATGTATGGAGGAGCCAGAGGGAAGAAGGCACATAGAAATCAAAGGGCACATAGGAGCAAGAGAGTACATAGAATCAGAATGCTTACCTGATTGCTTTGATCCTTTTCTTGAGTCCTCATGAACCAACCTTAAGATCCTCTATGTTTCACAACTTTCTTTTCCTTTGCCGAGGTCCAATAGATGTTTTCTTCATTCTATATTGTTCAACTTGCTTTTGTAGCTTGTTGATCTTCAGTTCCTGGTGCTTGAGCTTTTCTTCTTGCAACTTGCAAAGGTCTCTAAGGTGACAAAGATGGGTATTTTGAACCTAGAACATCTCTTTCTCAACTGTAGGGGTTACTGAAATTGATTTGCAGTAGCCCAACAAACCTTTCTGTCCATCTCCAAACAAACCTGAGAAGTGAGGTCTGGCTTGAGAAAGGTGGTTGACTACAGGTTTGAGGATCATGTGGGTAAATAGATCCATCACACCATATATCCACATTCTTGGCTCTAGAACATCTTAGAGCATTCCTTTCATTTGCTGATACAAAGCTGCCACCACGACGTTTTTGCACTGGAGCGTAACTAGGTTCAAGGTCAATATGAAGATGGTACTTGGCATTGTCAACATGGACATGGGAGTCCGCCATTGCTAATAGAGGTAACAAAAGCCCAGTAGACTGCTATTACCAACAAAGGGAAAAGCTCAGTAGACCACCATTGCCAGGAGCCGGGAGGGATTAGAGGGGTTTAGTGGAGGGCAGGGTGAAGAGGTCAAGTGAAACTTTCCCAACTACAAATGGCATTGAATGTAGAGGGGTGGCATAGTGTTGAGATATCGAGCTCCACTCGTGATACACCAGGGTGACCGTTGTGTATTTATGTCACCGACTTGTCAGTTGCAGACGCGGTTGGTACACCGTCCATGAATAATAGCTACATGATAGCTATCCTTATCTACTCTAGTTCATGGCTCAGTTAGTATGCCACCTTAGTTAGTTGAGTTTGGTTTGAGACCCATATATAGGGTTCTTCTAATTCTTTCTACGAGAGTTCTTTTGGCTTACACAACTAAGAAGAGGAAAATTGTTTTCAGCCTCCACCCTTGTGTGTATTCCCCCATTGTGCAAGCAAGAAAGCTACAAGTGAGACTCCTTCCTTCTCTCCCACAATCTTGACATGGTATCAGAGCCTTGTTCGTGGTAAGGAGCTCAAGAAAGCAAGCCAAGCTCGCAGTGTTTTGGTAAGAGGAGCAGTGTTGCTTTCATTTTCTATTTTGGGAGTAGATCTCTGCAGGTAGCACAGCCGGAAAGTGCAGGAGTGCATTGTCTCAGGTTGAGACGCCCTTCGCGGTGAAGCAAGAGGGCAGTATATGCTGCAGGCAGGGCTTTAGCCCTTGGCGACCTTGTTTTTTTTATTTGAGGCCATTTCGGGGCCTGTTTTGGACGCGGAAGTTTTCTGCACGCACTCAGGAAAAGGCCCAGTTTTATGCTGTGCAGCCACTGCTCTACAGGTCGGTGAAAAGTTACTGTAGAAATTGCATCATATGCTTGTGCGCAGAGACATTGGGAGTTACAGAATCATCCCAGTTGCCTGTTGATGCAAAATCGTCACTAGGAAGTGACTGTGTGGACAAATACCACTTTCGCTAGTTTTGCAGATTTTCCCTTGTGAGGGTGAAGCTGTGTTTTTTACAGTGACAGAATTTTTTGCAGTCTTTTGTAATGGCATCTGATTCTCTTTCACAGATTGTCACTGAAAATCTTGACAAGAACAACTTCCAAGCATGGAAGTTTAGAATGACGAACTTCCTTATGGGTAAAGGATATTGGGAATTTGTTGCAGGAAATGAAGAAGAACCAGTTCTTCCTGATGTTCCCAATCAACAACAAATGCAGGCATTTAAAGCATGGCATGAGAGAGCCAGGAAAGTTATGTACTGGCTGTCTATCAGCATTTTAGACTCTATGATTGTGCATATTCAAGATGCAAGTACGCCAAAGGAGGCATGGGATACTTTGTCAAAAATGTATAGCACAAATACGCAAGCCAGGAAAATGCAGCTCAAGCAAGAGTTGCATAATGTGCAAAGAGAAAATATGAGCATCAATGACTACCACATGAAGGTGAAGAAGATTGCAAATGCACTTGCTTCCATTGGGTCGCCAGTGAAAGATGATGATTTAGTTTCTGTGACCTTGAATGGTCTAGGAAAGGATTATGCATAGTTTCGGACATCCATTTCAGTTCGTGAAAGATTTCCTGATTTTGAGGAGCTGATTGCTCTTCTAATTTCTGAGGAGCAAAGAAATGGTGGTGCATCTTCTTCAGGAGGAACTTCAAAAGAAGTTGTCTTCTACTCAAATGCTGGAAGAGGTAGAGGCAGAGGTAGAGGAGGCCGATGTGGAGGCCATGGTAGAAATCAGAATATGCAGCAAACTCAAGAAAACCAGTCCTATGGAGGAGGACGTGGTAACTCTAGAGGCAGGGGGAGCCAAAGAGGTCGTGGTGGATGGCAAAGAGGCCAAAATGGAAACAGTAATGTTGAATGCTACTATTGTGGTAAAATGGGTCATATGGCTAAAGACTGCTATAAAAAGCAGAATGACATCATGAATGGAAAACTGCAACAAGGGAATTATGCATCCTCTAGTAGACAGGGTGATGACAGAAATGAGCATCTGTTTATGGTGCAACACATGAACAATTCTGTGACAAGTGCAGAAGAAAGCAACGATGTATGGTATGTTGACTCAGGTGCATCAAACCACATGACAGGTCATGCAGAATGGATGGAGGATGCAAGGAAAATGAAAAAACCAGGATTTGTGGAGACTGGTGATGATACTGCACATCCTATTGTGCAGATTGGAAAATTTCCTTTGTCTATGCAAGATGGGAAAAAGAAATACATGTCCGATGTATTTCATGTCCTGAATATCACCAAGAATCTGGTTTCTGTTGGTCAAATGGTTGAGCAGGGCTTGCAGGTCAGATTTAATCCTCATGGATGCTTTGTTGAGGATATGAAAAATAAAGATCGCTTGGTAGCAAAAGGAAAGAAGAAGGGCAGAATGTTTACATTGGATGCAGACATGTCTGAATTGAGTGCAGCAATGTTTGCACATGGGACCGGTGTAGTTGCAGATATTGATATCTGGCATAAACGCATTGGTCATGTTAATGAACAGCGACTTAAATCAATGCAGGCCCAAAATATTGTTGCAGGTTTGCCTAAATTCAAGGTTGCAGAAATGCATAAGGTATGTGAAGCCTGTCAGTTTGGAAAACAAGCAAGGAAACCATTTCCTAGACATGTTCAAGAGAGTGAGAAGCCATTGGAATTAATCCACTCTGATGTGTGGACTACTAAAGCTGCATCTCTTGGAGGCTGTCATTACTTTGTCACTTTTATTGATGACTATAGCAGAAAAGTTTGGGTGTATTTTATGAAAAAGAAAAGTGAAGTTTTTGGGCATTTCAAAACTCTTAAAGCTATGGTTGAAAAAGAAACAGGCCTGTAGATAAAATGCCTAAGGTCAGATGGAGGGGGAGAGTACCTCTCAAATGAGTTTGCAAAGTTCTTGCAAGAGCATGGCATAAAGCAGCAATATTCATGCAGTTATACCCCACAAAAAAATGAAATTGCAGAAAGGAAAAACAGGCATATTGGAGAAGTATCTCGTGCCATGCTCAATGAAGAAGACTTGCCAGATTTTTATTGGGCTGAAGCAGTTGCATTGCCATGGTATCTCAACTTATTGAAAATTTTTATTGGGCTCAAATATTGCATTGCCCAATAAAGATTGCATTGCCATGGTACCAGAGCCCAATATTTCTCATTTGAAAATTTTTGGTTGCATTGCCTATGTACATGTGCCAGATGAGTTGAGATCCAAGTTGGATCCAAAAGCTGAGAAGTGCATCTTTATTGGTTACTCTCTGCAGCAAAAAGAGTATAGATGCTATAACCCTTCTACTCGTAAGTTTACAGTGAGCAAAGATGTTTTTTTTTATGAGATGAGTAGCTGGTATAAACCAGTAAATGTGATTGATGATGTAGATGCACAAAATGGTAATGCTGCACAGAGTTCACAGCAGCAGTCACAAAATATTAGTGGACCTGGAGCGTCCTCTAGTAGTGGTTTACATTCTTCGCCATGGACAGGCAGATTGAGATCAGGAGAATCTTCTCAAAGCAATGCAGATAGTGGTATACATGTATCACGAAAAGGAAAAGAGAAGGTTGATCAGCCCATGTTTGATGTGAATGCAGGTCACTCTTATGTGGATGGTGAATCCAGTGGCTCAGAACAGAGTATTGATGATGAGTTGGGTATTCCTTCTATTGTTACACCTGGAGTAAGGAAGACTAGGGATGTTTTGAGAGCACCTGGGAGTGAACCTACTTTGCGCAGGTCTACGAGAGCTAGGTATCCTGTGGATAGGCTGAAATATGATGGATTTACAGCCATTCACTATGCATATATGGTCAAAGTGATACAGGAACCAGAACCCACTTCTTTTGAGCAAGCCATGGGAAAAGAAAAATGGGAGAAAGCCATGGATGAAGAAATGGATGCCTTGGAAGCAAATGCTACATGGGAATTGGTACCTTTGCCTAAAGGTAAAAATGCAATTGGCTGTAAGTGGGTTTATAAGGTGAAGCACAATGCAGATGGTTCTGTGAACAGATACAAGGCAAGATTAGTAGTCAAGGGGTATGCACAAACATATGGCATTGACTATGAAGAAACATTCAGTCCGGTTGCAAGGATGGCAACCGTAAGAGCGGTCATTGCTATGGCTGCATCAAAGGGATGGTCTTTACATCAGATGGATGTAAAGAATGCCTTCTTGCATGGTGATTTGCAAGAAGAGGTCTATATGGAGTAGCCACCAGGTTATGTGCATGCTGTTTATCCTGAGTTTGTTTGCAGGTTGAAGAAAGCCTTGTATGGCTTGAAGCAAGCACCTAGAGCATGGTCTGACAAGATAGGATAGTATTTTGTCACTATTGGCTTTCAGATTTCCAAGGCAGATTTCTCACTTTATGTGAGAAGAACAGAGAAAGGTATTATGCTACTTGTCATTTATGTTGATGATTTGATTATGACAGGTGACAATGATGAAGATATCCTTCATGTGAAAATGCTATTGAAGCAGAAGTTTGAGATGAAGGATTTGGGAGAGCTGCGTTATTTCTTGGGCATTGAGGTGATTAGATCACCAAGTGGGATACAGCTCTTGCAGAGGCAGTATGGATTGGACATGCTGTCCAAATATGGGATGACAGGCTGTAAGCCTATTTCAGTTCCTTTGGAGCAGAATGTGAAGCTGAGCACAGATGCAGGTGGGCTTCTAGAAGACCCTACTATGTACAAACGCATAGTAGGAAGTTTGATTTATATGACTATTACCAGGCCAGATTTGAGCTATGCTGTTGGATTGGTAAGTCGGTTTATGCAGGCTCCAAGGAAACCACATTTGGATGCGGCTAGATGCATACTCAGGTATGTGAAGTCCACATTGCAGTATGGACTATTTTATGAGATTGGGGTTCAGATACAGTTGCATGGATAAACTGATGCTGATTGGGCTGGTAGATTTCTGATAGACGATCTACCAGTGGATATGTGTTCTCTTTTGGGAGTGCTCCAGTCACTTGGAGCAGCAAGAAACAACCTACAGTTGCCTTGTTGAGCACAGAGGCTGAGTACAGGGGTGCAGCAATGGCTGCATGTGAGGTAGCTTGGTTGCATAAGCTACTTTATGATATGCATCAGTCTACAGATGGGCCAGTTGTCATTTATTGTAACAACATGAGTAATATACACTTGGCAAATAACCCATTCTATCATGCTAGAACAAAGCACATTGAGGTGCATTATCACTATGTGCGAGAGAGGGTTTTACTAGGTCTTATTGATCTAGTTTATGTCAGCACAGAGGATCAGGTAACTGACATATTCACGAAGGCATTGGGCGCAGAGAAGCTGTGCAAGTTCAGAGACCTGCTTGGTGTGCAGGAATTGGGATTGAGCTCGAGGGGGAGTGTTGAGATATCGAGCTCCACTCGTGATACGCCAAGGTGACCGTTGTGTATTTATGTCACCGACTTGTCAATTGCAGACGCGGTTGGTACACCGCCCATGAATAATAGCTACATGACATCTATCCTTATCTATTCTAGTTCGTGGCTCAGTTAGTATGCCACCTTAGTTAGTTGAGTTTGGTTTGAGACCCATATATAGGGTTCTTCTATTTCTTTGTACGAGAGTTCTTTTGGCTTACACAACTAAGAAGAGGAAAACTGTTTTCAGCCTCCACCCTTGTGTGTATTCCCCCATTGTGCAAGCAAGAAAGCTACAAGTGAGACTCCTTCCTTCTCTCCCACAATCTTGACACATAGTATATGGCATTGAAGGTTTACAGTGCTCGTACTCCCTAAAGATTCCTGACTTTAAATTTTCCAGTCATCAATGTGGGCCGTCGTTATCCACAAAAGGTGTTACTAACTTTCTTAGGTGGCTAGTTAAATGCACCTATTTTATTCCAGAAAATGAAGATTTCGGTATTTTCTAGAGAGATAATGATGCAAATACCCATTTTCTTACAAGACCCTCCTTTTGACCTCCAAATAGCTCTAATGTTGGGGCTCAAAAGCCCCAAAATTTTTGAGGGGGAGGGTCCTTGTTTTTCACATGAAAAAAAAGAATGAAGGCATTGCGGCTTGTTGCATGATGATTTTGATGGAGAGGGAGGTATGGAGGCCGAAGAACACCACATAATCTCATCATTGGAGCCTACTTCTTGATTTTTTCACTCTATTTTGCTAGTGATGGATCTAAAATTGATGGCTTGAGAATGAAGATTGAATTTTAGTATTTCTCTCTCCTCCCTCTCTCTCCTCTTAAAGACTATTCATACAGGTATTCTTTGGAGAAGTTGGAGATGAAGATCGATTGTCTAACTTGAACCGAAGTGATGACCAGCACTATTTGGAGACCAATGGCAGGTCTAATAGTAGTTTGAAAAAATAATTCTTCAGACCTAAAACCTGAAAAATGACAGTAAGCCTCTTTTTAATAGAAATTTAGATTCTTTTTTATAAATCATGGGGCAAATCTTGTTCATATGCAATGAAAATTTGTTTGAAGCTTGGTTGCTATGTATTTGAGGGTTGTGAAGTATAAAATGTGGAACCCATGTCGGTGCATATGAGTTATTAATTTTTAAAATCCAAAGTGCATGTTTTAAGTGGAAAAATGATGGTTTTCTTGGTTTCAGGGAATCAAATCATGTTCATATGTGATAAAATCAAATGTGATGATGGATTAGAGTGTGAATTAATTTCTTGGCTTGAAAAATAATAAAATAAAAAATTATATTAAAAAATAAGAAAAATAACTCAAAAAATATTGTTTTGGGCCAAAGAAAATAGAAAAAAAAATATGTTTTGTGTCTGGAAATTTATGAAAATTTAGAGGAATGCTTGTACAAGTATAACAAAGGTAAATTACAAGCATTGTCATCCGTTTATCCCTATTTGTATATCATAGTGTGTGTTTATAACTTTCTACATAAAGAAAATTTATATAAAATACCCTTTTAACCTACCCATCGAACGAAAAATCCTAAATGGTAGGGAGAAGGGGATCATGGGAGTTATGTATAATTTGAATTTTGATTTTATGAATATTATAGCATATAGGATTCATTTGATTTAAGTCTAAGAAGGATAGTAGCATGGGTTATTTCGGTGCTACCTTAACAACAAAGTAATGCGCATTGATTGATTTATAAGTTTGCTTGTTTGTGCACATACACATTGATTAATTTATAAGTCTACTTGTTTGAGCACATAGGTCATTCACCTTGCATCTGTATTTTCATATGTGGCATCAAGATAATTAACTCCTAGATGCATAGCACTTGATTTTGGACAATTGACCCATAATGAGTGTGAGGTTCTTGATACTATAGGTTTAGTGTTATCATTTTCTTTAGGGACTCATGTGGTAAGGATTATGCAATCTCTTAGAAATATTTATCAAAAGAGAGGACTATGTTTTGCATATGTGTTATATGTTGAAAATGTGCATACTGGGCTAAGCCGTAGAGTGTAGGAGAGCCATAGTGGGCCACAATGAGTGATAAGCTAGGGGATGATCCATATTTTCATACGTGGTATCAAGAGAATTATCTCCTAGATGCATAGCACTTGATTTTAAACGATTGACCCATGATGAGTGTGAGATTCCTGATGGTGTAGGTTTAGTGTTATTGTTTCCTTTGGGGATTGATGTGGTAAGGATTATACAATCTCTTGGGATGTTTTATCAAAAGAGAGGACCATGTTTTGTATATGTGCTATATGTTGAAATGGCGCATCCTAGGGCTAATCCCTAGGGTGTATGAGAGTCATAGAGGGGCCACAACAATAAGCTGAGGGGTGCTCCCTTCATTTGTGTTATGAGGTTCTAGTCACTAATATATTTGGGTACTCCCTATGCAGTTCTTAGAGTCGGGAAGGGCATCATGTTGGACTACAATCTAAAGATGGTATCTACAAATGTGTTCTTTGGATAAATTAGTTCATAATGTCTATACGCTCCTAGCCATGAGGCCGTGGGGTTGTTTGAGTGAGCACAAGAGGCCCGCGCGGCTAGAGCCCTAGAACATGTGTCAGGCCCCACCAGTGTATTGAGGAGGTTGGTAGTCGCTTGCCTCTCTCTTAAGTCTGTGGTTCTTGCATCCATTGAATTCTCCTCTTCTTGGCAATGCCATTTCCTTCATTTTCAACCTCTTCTAATGCATGTTGATGGCAAGTTTCCCCGACAGGTGGTGTATTTATCGGGAGCCACTAATTAGTGGAATTTTTCAAATTTTGATTAGTTAGAGACTAATCAGTGAGTTTATGCCAAAGAGCATCAAGATAGACCCATTTTCTTGATAAACACCATCAAGTGGAGATCTTAAAGCAAGAAAGAGTTGAAAGGGCTAGACATTAGTTTGAAATTATTAGGAGGTATTCCCTCAACATAGTAGTCTGATACCCCTATAAGAGGGAGAGGTCTCAGTGAACCCAGTGCCATAAATACTCCATCACGAGGAGCAAGAAGCTCTAGTGCTCCCCTTCTCCAAGCAAGTCTACTCACTTCAAGTGGAGTTGTAGTCATATCATTACAAACTTTCTACAATAAATCCGGTTGTTGTTATGGCTAACTTATTGCAATTCCTATAGGAATGCTAAATCTCCGAGCCTTAGGTTTTCCTCTATCCATCTTTAATGGGTTATAGCGGAGGAGGATGCAAATCTTCACATCTGTAAGTTTTAGAAACTCATGTTTAACTACTGAATTCAAGGCAAATGACATCTAATGTTGTTCTTTAACATGACCTTAAAAGGGAGGCTACAATGTGGTATCACGGCTTAGAAGCCGGTACCATAACCACAATCCATTTATTCTTTGGATCCTTTCAAAGGGAATTTTTCCTTGAGAGAGGTGATCAATATTGGCTACATGTTCTAAATGTAACACGTCAAGAGCTCCATGAAAATGCCTAAGCATATGCCAAGAAGATAAAGGAGGTCTTTCGCAAGTTGCAAGCCTCTATTCCTTTCCCATCTACTACCCAACTGCAATATTTCTTGCATGGATTGGACTTGAATATCCAAGTGCAATTGAGTTGTGTCCCTCTAGCAAATATAGATACTACTATAACGTGAGCATAAGTAGAGTCATGCTTATAAGCAGCCTACACATCGAGGGTAAATCTTAATTCAAGCCTTAGTCCTAGAAATATTTTGGGATTAGGTAGTGGAGATCAAGGTGTGATCAATATCCTTGTGACCAACCTAAATGGTAAAGGAAGCATGATGCAAAATGTTCCTTTGTTGCCAGCTCCTCTAAATGTCATTAAGCTAACTACTAGCCAAAGGGCTCCTTTTGTAAACTAAGGGTCAGTATAGGTAGCACCCCCTTTACAAGTTGTGCAACCTAGTGAGAGGGTAGCTCTTGAAGCCACTGGTTATGACACATTATATGGATATGACATAGATGTTAATTTTTTGAAGCACCAACAAAATCTTATGGATATAAGAAAGCCAGATGATGGGGACCCATCACCATTCAACTATAAGTGGTGTAGTGGGTAGCATTTCCCTTGTAATTGTCTTAATTTCAAATGTGATATATCCAAGAAGTCTAGTCACTTAGCCACTACCTATTGGAGTAGGGTTAGTTCTCTCCAACAAGGTAGTCAACAACCTAGGCATGTGAATCATCGTACAAATAATGAGAATATTAAAGGAGAGGACCCTAAGAAAATTTTGCAATGGATAAAGCCAAACTCAATGAAATGCCAAGTGGGATACGTTTGGTTGAAACTTTGCCAATCAATGAGAGTTGATCTCCTAACAATGTTAGAGTAGTAACTAGGGGTCATAAACTGAAAGATGATAAAAAATATGACCCTAGTATGAGCAAAGTTAATCCTAAACCTAGTAGGGATGATAAGAAGGTGTTGGATGCCCAGGCGAGTCCTCTTAAAAATGATGGTGTTTTAGAGGAGCTTGTGGTAAAAAGAAAATGGAAATCAAAAGAGGAGGATACTAAGATTATCAAGAAGCCGAAAGAGTGGCTAGTGTGGTAAGAGAAGAGGGTAGTGGCAAACTTTCGAGGGTAGTGTAGTAAGAGAAGAGGGTAGTGGCAAAATTTCGAGAGTTTGACCTAGCAAACATGCTATGTGAAGTCAAACTAGATGTAAATCTATTATAGCTAATCCAACTATCCCTGAATGTTCATAAGGAGTTTAAGAAAATCCTGTGAGCAAGTTATGTTGTATAACCTTTTGGTGTCCATCAAGTAGGTAGTGAATGGTGGGATTATGTAGATAAGCATTGTCTTAGGGTGAATGCATATGTCGATGGAATCTTGATAGACAATGCAGTGGTGGACCCCAACTCATCTATAAACATTATGAGTATGGATTTATTTGAGAGCATGGGTCTACCAATCCAAAATGCAAAGGATAGGATTCGTGATGCTAATGTGATAGAGCTGAATCTTGGGACTCCCAATGACCCTCGCCCCACTAAACTTGGCACTATGTTATCTACTAATAAGCACATATATTATGTGGCACTCCTATAGGAGTTTAGGGATATATTTCCATGGAGTTTGATGAACTGAAGGGGATACCCCCTCTGCTGTTGTTGATGCCATGAGGCATATTCCATAGTGGATTCCGTGAGTTTTTATTCCACGATGGATTCCTTGAGGTTTTGTAGTGAATTTCGTAAAACTATATTTATTTGCCAGGGCTCATACACAAGGTGGATTCCTTGTTTGAAAAGTTGATGGGGATGCGTGTCCTTTTCAGGCGTCACTTTAATTTGATGTGCAAGTGGGTGATTCCATAGCGGGTGATTCCACAAAATACATATTTAAATTAATGGATGTTTATGAGTTTAGAGTGCGCACTCGTATTAAATTAAGATTAGGACAGAGTTCCAACCTATTTATAATTTCAGCTACAAAATAAATAAATAGGTTGGAACTCTGTCCTAATCTTAATTTAATACGAGTGCGCACTCTAAACTCATAAACATCCATTAATTTAAATATGTATTTTGTGGAATCACCCGCTTGCACATTAAATTAACGTGACGCCTGAAAAAGACAGGCATCCCCATCAACGTTTCGCACAAGGAATCCACCTTGTGTACGAGCCCCGGCAAATAAATATAATTTTACAGAATCCATTGCAAAACCTCATTGGCTAACCTTTTGCCTCATTCCATAAAATTATATTTATTTGCTGGGGATCGTACACAAGGTGGATTCCTTGTGCGAAAAGTTGATGGGGATGCCTGTCCTTTTCGGGCGTCACGTTAATTTAATGTGCAAGTGGGTGATTCCATAACGGGTGATTTCACAAAATACATATTTAAATTAATGGACGTTTATGAGTTTAGAGTGCACACTCGTATTAAATTAAGCTTATGATAGAGTTCCAACCTATTTATTTATTTTGTAGCTGAAGACTTCTAGATATTCACTTTTGTTGATTTAATTTTATTATTTTCTAACAATTGTGAATGTTTCAATTGATGTGTAGAGCACGCGGTGGTGGCACTAGGAAGCACTGTGCGATAGCGTGTATTCAAGTTATTTAGAAGAAATTATCATTTTTTACAGGCATACGTCTTAGGCTTGGCGCCAATATTTATTTTGACATGCTTATTTATTGAAGTGCTTGACGTATATTTATTATTTTGTATGTGCATGGGCATACGATTTAAATATTCATTATTGGTCATTGTATTTGGACACAACCCGACTCTTGGGGCGCTCAACCGCTTTATTCTTTATTTGGACAAAAGCAAACACAAAAGCTAAAGCATGCTAATTGTAAATTTGGGCTATTTTTGAGCTTTGACATGAATAAAATATTAAATACATACTCTGTGGAGTGCTCACATAAGGCATGGGGGAGATTGTACCCAATTGGTCTTTTTGCTTCATGTCGTGCAAGTCTATCCTCTTGGATTTTGAGCAAAAAGTAGAGTTCTTTATTCTTAGGGACCTTTCGACGCTCGCTACATATGCATACGGCATCCGATTTACGCACCATCCTAAGCCATCTTTCCAGCCAAATCCCAACATTCCTAAACTTCTCGCTATTACCAATAATGTTTCCAAAGCCAAATCCATAGTCTGCTATAAGTGCCATCAACCTAGACATCTAGCGGTGAATTGTCAATCCAAAAAGCCAACTGTTCACATCAACTACTTCAGAGTGACTGAAGATGAAAACCATGATGAAATGCAGATTTCACAGAAGATGATGATAATATCGATACTACTTCAGATACTTTACTAGGAATACCAAATCCCCATTCTTTATTAACGATGAAATGTCTTGTGCATGGTAGAGAAAAGATAGTTTTACATTATGACGGGAGCACACACTGTTTTATTTCTGCAAAATCGGTCAAAGAATTGAATTTACATACTATTTTTACTTTTTATCCTATCAAGGTTGCATTCTTAGGCACTAGATACAATGGAACACAAGAAGTGCATGACTTAGAAATTAAAATTGGTGATTATGTTGAGTGCAAAATTTTCTTAGTTGTGCCTTTGCAATCTAGTGACATTATATTAGGAATGCCTTGGTGCCATCAATATAATCCTGATATAGATTATTCCACGCATTCAATGAAGATTCATTCTAATGGAAAACAAATCACATTGCATGGTACACACACCCTTGATAATTTTCCATTGCTTAGTCATACACATGCTAAACGTGCATTTAGAAAATGTAGAAAATCCTTGGGGGGTCCACTAGGGTTTATCGACGGTACCATGTAAGTGTAAGGGAGGGGGGCTATTTAAGGGAAGGAAGGTACATTTTATAAGGTAAGGTCCCATATGTGCGGGGTAGATAAGGGGTATTTTCATATATTTCTTGCACGCAAGTCACGTCTCCTTATTACTACTAGTGAATCCCCCGTGAGCAAATCCTGCTTAATATGGGTGAATGAAATTGAAGCTAAGGAAAATCAGATGCATCCTAGGCACACACGATTTCTTTCACAATTTAAAGATTGTTTTGTTTGCTGACTTACCACCTGGCTTACCACCTACACGTTCTGAAGATCATAAAATAGACTTAATTCCAGGTTCTCAACCACCATGTAAAGCACCTTATCGACATAATCAAATTGAACAGAAAGAAATTCAAATCCAAGTTGAAGAATTGTTAACCCGAGGACTCATTAGGCCCAGTAGTTCTCATTTTGGAGCACCTATCCTATTAGTTAAAAAGAAAAATAGCACATATAGGATGTGCATTGATTATCATACCCTAAATAAGATCACTGTCAAGAATAGATATCCGATCCCTAGGGTAGACGACCTCATGGATAAACTACAAGGGGCTACAATATTTAGTAAAATAGATCTTAAATCTGGAGACCATCAAGTATGACTGGACACATCTGATATTTTCAAAATTGCATTTAGGACTCAATTTGGACATTATGAATTCCTTGTTATACCTTTTGGTTTAATTAATACACCAGCCATTCAATCATATGATGAATCACATATTTTTGAAGCATCAGCATTGTGTCATTGTTTTCTTTGATGACATATTGGTTTTCAGTAAAAATGAAAACAAGCATTATGAACCTTTATCCTTGGTTTTCAAATTATTGAAAGAGAATCAATTATATGCTAATCCTGAAAAGAGTGAATTTTTCCAAATCCACATTGACTATTTAGGACATAATGTTTCATTTGAAGGTTTTAAAGTTGATCCTAAAAAGATAGAAGCAATTTTGAATTGGTCGATACCTAAAAATGTGCATGAATTACGTTCTTTCTTAGGTCTTGCTAACTTTTACAGAAAATTTGTGAGGAATTTTTCATTGCTTGCATTACCTTTTACAAAATTATTAAAGAAAGGTATTGTGTATCATTGGTCTGAAAATCAGCAAAAGTCTTTTGATTTACTGAAACATGCCTTAACACATGCTCCTGTATTGCAATTACCTGACTTTAATAGACCATTCTTCCTAGTAGTCACTAACGCTAGTGGATCTGGAATAGGAGCTATCCTTATGCAAGATTCACATCCCATTGCTTACTCTAGCTGCAAATTTAAACCTTCTGAACTCAAGTATTCTATCTATGATAAGGAAATTCTAGCTGTAGTACAAACTTTATGACAATGGAAACACTATTTAATGGGATCTGAATTCAGGATCAAAATTGACCAACAAAGTATCAAACATCTCCTTAGTCAGCCACAAATCTCTGACCATCATATTAAATGGGATACTTTTATTCAAAGTTTCCACCCACTTATCCAATATCAACCTGGAAAAGAAAATGTTTTTGCAGGTGCTTTGAGTAGAAGACCAACTATTCATAATATCTCTATGATATCTTTTGATTCCCTTATCCCTATGAAAAATACCAATGATCAAGACCCCAGTTTTCAAGTTGATTGGAATAAAATAGTTGTAAATAATTGGATTCCGATAGATTCATTGTCTTATTCTGATGGATTTATGTTTTATGAGAAAAGGTTTTGTGTAATGGTTCCATTTCGATCATTTGTGTTGCATGAAATTCATTGTCCTCCATATCAAGGCCATAGAGGCACTATTTCTACTTTACGTACATTGATTGAAGATTTTTATTGGCCACAGATAGAATCTGATGTTTCTAAATTTGTATCTGAATGCTTAATTTGTCAAAGAGTTAAGTGACACCATGGTAAGCAATATGGTTTGTTAATGCCTTTACCAATTCCAGAACGACCATGGGAACATATTTCAATGGATTTTATTATTGGTTTGCCTAACACCCAAGCTAATCATGATATGATTTGGACTATTGTAGATCGATTTAGCAAACAACATATTTCATCCCATGCAAGAAAATGGTAACTGCATCTCAAGCTGCTCAATTGTTTTTGAAAATTGTTTTCACTAACCATGGTTTGCCAAAAGTTATTCTTTCTGATCATGATTCTAGATTCTGCAATAATTTTTGGACTACTTTATTTGCTAATTTAGGTACAAAGATTGATTTTTCATATGCATTTCATCTTTTAAAAAATGGGCAAACAGAAGCTACAAATAGTACAATTTTGGATTTTTTGTGCATACACAATTTCAAAACCACAAACATGGGATACACACTTGCATTTACTTCAGTTTGCATACAATAACACACCACATACAGCTACACAAAAATCACCTTTTGAAATCATTTATGGATATAGATTGCTTACATATGTTACCTCGTTGCCAAACAAAGTTAAAGCTGCTTATGATATTGCCAATATACATGCTACTATTTTGGCTAAAGTTAAAAACGTGATTGTGAAAGCCTAGCAATCATACACAAAACAAGCTAACAAGAAAAGAAAAGCTATGAGTTTCACAATTGATGATTATGTGTGGTTACGCATTGAAAAGAGAAGATTACAAAGTGTTGAGAAACACCCTATTGTAAAATTAGCTCCTAGATTTTATGGACCTTTCAAAATCATTCACAAAATCTATGACAATGCATTTAAATTAGAATTTTCCAACACTAGAAAATCCACAATACTTTTCATATCAGCTTGTTATGACCTTTTAAAGGCCAATTACCTATCCACCTTGTCTACAAAAACCCTCCTTTGTTAGAAGAAGAAACTGAAATCCTTGAACCAGAAACTATTCTAGAAACTGATTATATGACCACTAGAACTCGCCGTAGATATTCTAGATATTTGGTAAAGCTTAAATATCACCATGTTGAAGAGGCTCAATGGATGCACGCTCATGACCTAAGTGCTTACCCCTCACTACTCGCTCCACATTGAGCTGATAGTAATTAATGACAATTGTTATCCCACCCTGGGGGTATGATGCTAGAAGGAATATTCCACGGTGGATTCTGTAAAACTATATTTCTTTGTCAGGGCTCGTGCACAAGGTGGATTCCTTATGCGACAAGTTGACAGTGACACCTATCCTTTTCGGGAGTTAGGTTAATTTAGCGTGCAAGTGGGTGATTCCATAGCAAGTGATTCCGCAAAATACATATTTAAATTAATGGATGTTTATGAGTTTAGAGTGCGCACTCGTATTAAATTAAGGTTAGGATAGAGTTCCAACCTATTTATTTATTTAGTAGCTGAAAAATACTAAGTATTCACTTTTGTCAATTTAATTTTATTACTTTCTAACAATTGTGAATGCTTCAGTTGATGTGTAGAGCAGATAACGTTGGCATTGGGAAGCACTGGGCAATAGCGTGTATTCAAGTTACTTAGAAGAAATTATCATTTTTGATGGGTGCACGTCTTATCATTAAAGGCGTGGCTCTAATATTTATTTAGGCACACTTATTTATTGAAGTGTTTGACATATATCTATTATTTTGTTTACGCATGGGTGCATGGTTTAAATATTCATTATTGGACATTGTATTTGGGCACTTTCCGACTCTTGGGCTACCCAACCGCTTTATCCTTTATTTGGACAAAAGAAAACACAAAAGCTAAAGCATGCTAATTGTAAAATTGGGCTATTTTTTAGCTTTGAGGTGAATAAATTTATAAATACATGCTTTGTGGAGCACTCACACTGGCATGGGGGGAGATTGTATCCAATTGGTCTTTTTGCCTCATGTCGTGCAAGTCTATACTCTTGATTTTTTAGCTTAAAGTAGAGTTCTTTGTTCTTGGGCACCTTTGGGCACTCGCTACGCACGCATACAACATCCGATTTGCGCACCAATTGTGCATACAATCCCATTGAAGGAAGGTTGTAAGCCAATGAGGCAAAAGATTAGACTTATGCCTTTTGAGCTGAGAAAACCTCTTTTTGAGGAGTTGATGCATTTAAGGAGGGCTTGTCTGATTTTTCTAGTTGAACATAGGGAATGGTGCTCATAGTGGTAATGAGAAAGAAAAGAACAATCAAATATGTCTATGTATCGATTTTAAGGAATTGAACAAGCAAACAATAAAGGACTATTATCCTCTGCCCTTTATCAATCAAATTTTAGATCACTAGCAAGGCATATACTCTTTTAGGGAGTATTTCATGGGTTATAATCAGACGGCCATAGCTAAAGAGAATAAGTTGAAGATGATGTTCATTACAATTTTTGGTACTTTTGTATACCGCGTGATGGCTTTTGGTCTGTGTAATGCACCTAGGTCTTGAAAAATAACGGCTGACAAGACGTTTACCGATATATCCCTTGAAGAACTGAAGGTTTTCATAGATGATTTGGGGGTGGCTACCATGACCTGTCATAGATAGTTGTGAAAGGTGAGAGGAATTGAGCAAGAGATCATGGAGGTGAGAGCTATGGTAGATGGAGCAAGAGCAAGAAAGAGAGAGACTCCAAATGTGGGAACTCCAACAGTCACAATGTGTGACCAACCTTTTCTTTATTTAAATGTCACTAAAAGAATAAAGAATGAAGTGATAGTCATGGATGCTTGCCGCTTGTAGTGTGTAGGTGTGGATACTATTAGTGTAGTAATACACGGGCGGCTAGGTGGAGGTGCCTTTACCCCCAACAATGGTTAGTAACAAAAACGACCCAACCAAATGGCCTCCTTGCAAGCCTCAATGGCTACAACATACTTGGCCTCTAGTAGTAGAAAGGGCCATGCATTTTTGCACTCTAGAATCCATGAACTAGCACCTCCAACAAAAGTGAACACATAGTCAAGGGTGGACTTCCTACTAACTACATGTCTTGCATAGTTAGAGTCAATGTATCCCATGAGTCCTGTATATTGGCTGCCATAACATATACACATATCAACATTTCCCTTTAAGTATCTCATGATACCCTTCACAACATCCCAATGCCTCTTGCCAGGTGTAGCCATATAACCTACCACAATACCAATTGCAAAAGAAATATCTGGACGGGTGGCTATCATGGCATACATAAGACTGCCCACTGTTGATGCATAGGGAATCTTGGCCACCTCGGCCCTCCACTCATCTGTCTGAGGACAATCGGCCTATGATACCTTCACATAAGAAGACAATGGACAATCCAAATAGGCTTTACATCCTGCATACGAAAGCGCTCAAGGACTTTATGAATGTACTCTTTCTGTGATAGAGTAGTCCTTCCTATCACACATAATGCACATACCAAGAATATCTTGTCCCAAATCTTTCATCTCAAAGCTCTTCTTGAGCTAAGCCCTTTCTTTGTGTACAAGCACATATCCATAGCACTACGGCTATAGCCCTCTGACTACATAAATGCATCGAACTTATGATACCATTCCCTAGGTGCCTACTTCAAGCCATAAAGACTTTTCCTCAATCTGCACACTAGGCGTTCCCTTCCAGGCTCTGCAAAGCCCTTAGGCTGCTCTATGTAAATCTCATCATGCAAGTCCCCATGTAAGAAAGTCATCTTGACATCCAACTGATACAAGTCCAAATCAAGCTGTGGAGCCAAAGCCGAGACTAAGTGTAGGGTGGTCATCTTAACCATAGGAGAGAAGACCTCATCAAATTCAATACCATGCCACTGCTTAGAACCCTTTGCTACCAATCTGACCTTGTATACCAACCTGGGGTGTCCAGGGATACTTTTCAACTTGTACACCCACTTGCAAGGCAAATCCCTCTTGCCACTAGGCAAGGAAACCAAATCCCACATATGATTCTTATACAATGAGTCAATCTTAGGCTGCATAGCCCTCCCCCCAGAATGACTGTCACCCTTCACATAGCCTCATCAAAGGTGAGAGGCTCTCCTGCATTTGTAACCAAGACATAATTTATGGAGGGATCATAGCAGTTAAGAGGTCTTCTATCTCTAGTAGAATGACTCAATGCAGGCTATGCTGCCTAACCAATATCCTGTCTAACATCTTAGCCATGAGGATTAGTTGGTGTAGGCTATCTAGCTAGCTATGCAGGAGTAGGGGGCTCCTCTTATTGAAAGATAACCTTGTGTATCTCAATGATTTTCTTAGGTTTCAAGTGCATTTTGTCCTCATGGAACCAATATCATGGCTGCAGATCACTTTTCGCATGCCTATGGATCCCAAAGACGATATCCCATCTCATATGCATCTCCATAGCTAAGGAAAATGCATTTCACACTTTTAGGATCCATCTTATTGCATTTATCATTGGGCACATTGCAAGGCCTCACATCCAAAGACATGCAAATGAGCATATGAGGGAGGCTTTCCTATCCATACCTCCTTTGCAATCTAGAAGTCAATACCACTGCAAGGTGACTTGTTAATGAGATGCATGGTAGTGGATATTGTCTCAGCCCAAAAATATTGTGGTAAACCTACTTGGCTCTACGGACCCTCTCCTGGATAGTCCTATTCATTTGCTCAGCCATACCATTTTGGGGAAGGGTGTAAGGGTCAATCAATTGATGCTTAATACCCAACACATTACAAAATTACTCAAAGACACACTAGAGTACTCACCCCTATTATCGGTCCTTAGGCATTTTAGCCTATGCCCAGATTGATTCTCTACTAAAGTAAGCCAATGCTAAAAGATGGCAAAGACATCAAATTTCTACTTTATGGGATAAGCCCAAACCTTACGTGAATAATCATCGATAAATGTGACAAATTACTTCACACCCCCTAATGACTGGTAGGGCAAGGGTCCACATACATCTAAATGCACAAAAGCCAAAGGCTCACCCACGTGTAGAATATCAAACTTTTTATGTGAATTCTTAGTCTACCTGCCATATAAACTATCATCACATGACTCAAAATGCTAGTAGTCAAAAGGCGGAAGATACTACAAAGAACTAAGCATTTTCATTCCCTTAAGTGACATATGCCTGAGACAAGCATGCTAGAGAGATACATGTGGGATAGAACCCACTCGTAAAACATGGTCAATAGTACCAGATACAACCAAGGGGTAGAGGCTGCTAGACTTGGCACCTCTAACAAGAACAAGCCTACCACAAGTTATCTTCCATACAAAATCACCAAAGAATATATGATAACCTGCATCATTAAGTTGCCCAGCAGACATAAAGCTTTAAGTTAGTGCAGGTACATGATTTGCATTTTGTAGAATAAAAGTGCTACTAGAGGAAAATTGTAGAGTGATATTACCAATGCCAACAATAGCAAGAGACCGATCATCACCTAAGTGAACAATACTAGATACATTGCAATAGGTATGAAACCACTCACCATAGGGGGCCACATGAAAAGACGCACCCAAATCCAAGAGCCAACATCGTTCATGAATAGACTAAGGCTCGGTCAGTTGAGAGGCATCACATGAAGAGGCTGCTAAGATGTAGTCACCATCGGACTCCTCAAGCTGCATGACATTTATCTCCTCAATCTTTACGCTAGACTTTGTAGGTATAATTCTACGATCAATGGATTCTCTTGCACTTTTTCTTTCCCCTTTTCTTTGCACTTGTCATCACACGTCTTATGGCATAGTAATGGCATGTAAGATGAGGCTTACACCCATGGGACTTGCTACATCCACGTGACTTAGACTAGGACTTTTGAGAGTCCTTCCTGTGAGGATCATTATCTTTCTTGCCACTTCTACCACCTCTAATGGATAAATCATGTGAACTCTAGGAAGAAGCATTATTTTTCCTATTAGATTTCTTAAGTCAAAAGAGCACTCTCTACATCTTGCAATTTCAGCCCATCAAGTTTGTTGGTACAGATCGCATCATGAAATACATCCCAATACTCAGTTAAAGTGTCAACCAGAAACAAAGGATGCAAATTATCTTGAAACTCAATACCTTGTTGAAGCAGATTCTTCATGATAGAATGAAACTAGCTAAAATGAGCATACAATAGGGTCCCCTCCTTCATGTGGAGATCCATCAACTGTTTAAGCAAATACATCTATGAAGCAAGGCTCTACTTTGCATAAAATTCCTAAATATTTTCCCATAGATTCCATGCACTAAACCTCATCTTCAACAACATTATTATGGACCTCTTCAAAGAGTGATAAAATGATAGCAAACTTTCATAGTGCATCTAAATCAGCCCAGTCATTATCATCCATATTCTCGAGTTTAATACATTTGTTTCTTAGTGGCTTAATTTGCAATTTTTGTAAATCTGATAAGAGAAAGATTAAGTAGCAATCACTTCACTTTTTAATAATAGCGAGTATCCTACATAGGAAAGGTATGGATGAGATTTATCGTCGTTGTGTGTGCCTAAGGAGATACCCTTTATTCTAGAGGAATGCCATGTTTCAGCATGTGGAGGCCATTTTGTTGGATGGCTCACCACCCAGAAAGCTTTAAATACTATATTAGGGAATTTGTAAATTGCCATGCACTTTGGAAAACCCTAATAAATTTATTATTTGACCACATGGTCAAATCTTGTTATCTTACTTAAAGGTGGAGTCTACCCTAAATGCTACATAAGCTATCTTCTCGAATCCCACTTTTAAATATGGATCAAGATTTAGAAATGTGTTCAAATATTTATGATTTATTTGAAATTGGGACTTCAAAATTTTGTGAATTCTATAATATTGTGTTTTTACAAGCTAGCTATTGATGGCCAATGGTTTTCCAAGATGCTTTTGCATATGTTAAGCATTGTGATTTCTATCAAAGAAACAGTGCTAGGAAAAATCATAAGCAACCACTTAATTCTATTATTGTGACTTTGTGGGGCATTGATTTTATTGGACATGTGCATCCTTCATCTACTACATGGAAGCGGTATATCACTGTGGCGATGGAATACTTTACAAAATGGTTTGAAGCTCGAGCTACAATGAAGGATAATACCAAGGAAACAACTAGTTTTATTATCGAACAAATTGTCTACCATTTCAATCCACCTAAGGAACTGGTGTCCAACCACGAGATACAATTTTTGAATAATGTCATAGAAGCCTTGACTGGAGCTTTGAAAATTAAACGTAATAAAACCACCCCATATAATCCCTAAACGAATGGACAAGTAGAGAGTACCAACAAGTAGCTTGTAGGGATTTTATCCAAAACTGTATCTAAGGGTAAGCATGATTGGGACAAGAAACTTCATATGGCTATCTAGGCTTATAATACTTCATTCAAAAGAGCAACATGCCATACCCCATTTAAGTTGGTATATGGGGAAGAGTGTATCTTGCCCTTGGAAATTAAGTTACCCATTGTGAGGTTTGCATTGATCTTTGGGTGAAGAGAAAGCATTGCAAGAAAGGTTGACCTTCCTAGCACATCTTGATGAGATCCATTCATAGGCTTTGTTGCATCAAGAGGTAGAAAAGAAGAGGATGAAAGTGCTTCATGACTTGTGTGCTAAAATATATAAATTTGTGAAGGGTCAATTGGTCACGTATTATGATGCACATCATGAGTTATTTCCTCGCAAGTTGGAACCCAAATGGGATGGCCCTTATAAAATAGTTTGTATAGGAAAAAATGGCTCTACATCCCTTTTACTAGATTTGTAGGGGATAGAGTTTAAAAATAAAGTAAACTTCAATAAGTTGAAGCCCTATTATGTGTAGGAACGGTTGACATCAAACTTGGTACCTTTGCAAGACTTCCAAGATCGAGCTTAAACTTATAGTAGGTGCCAAGCAATCAAATGGGCAGAATCATTCCTTATCTTGAACATCCATATTTAGAGCAACATTACCACCAAGGTCAAGTGATCTGGTGGAGTAAGGGCTATCATATTACTAAGTGGCAAGACAAATCTTTCACGTGGGATATTAAGGTCTATTGCCACCATTGCCATAGGGTTCTTATTAGCATCCCTATTGAATTTAGTGAGAAAGGAGGGATTGTACATGTCATACATCCTCTCTCCTTGGCTCTAATTTGACTACCATAAGTACAAGTAGGCTGATCCATATGGCGTAGCCTATCAATGAAGCATGGGTCTATACTTTGTATTTTGATGATGCTTCATGAGGGTCCAATAAGCATGTGAGTGTCGGTATGGTTATTGAAGACCCCTAACATAGAGTCATTATGAAAATAGGAGTGTATTTAGGCACCATTTCTACTAATAATATAGTAGAATACAAGGCCTTAATCATGGGACTGAATATAGCCCGATATGGTGGTAACCACCATTTATTGGTGAAAGGTGACTCGTAGTTAGTGATCAACCAATTGAATGGGACTTATAGTGTGACCGATCCCATTTTGTGGATGTATTATCATGCAACCTTGGATATTGTTTCATATTTTTGAGACAATGACTTGTCAATGGGTTCCTCGTCAATGGAACCACTTTGCAAATTTGTTGGAAAATTATACCTTTGTTGAGGATGTATTTCTTAACTTTGGGCCTAAGGGATTATTGAAATTTTCCAATCTTATAAGCCCAAGACTACTGTGGGGATTGCTTGTGCTGACATGTCTCTTGTTATGGCCGTTGATGGTTAGTATGGGCGATTGACCATCTTCCTATTCTTTCCTGGATGGATAGGATTTCTCAATGACATATTCATTGGACATCACTTGTCATTTACATAGGGGGTTAGCTGGTAATTTAATGCATTTAGTGTAGGGGCTAAGTGGCCCCTCCCTTGGTCTAGTTTTGTGTTGTATTTCAGCTTGATTTATGTGGGGACCAAGGGTTGTTTTTAGCCATAAGATGTTGAACGATGTGCTTTATAGCTATGTTTTTATTAGGCCAACAGGGCCAATCTTGTTGAATTTAATGTTTGATTTCATTAGGCCAAGAGGGCCATTTATTTTGCAGAGCATTGGTTGATTTCATAAGGCCAAGAGGGCCATGTATTTGTTTGGTGCATGTGCAGTTAATGATTTGTTGACTTAATGTTGTCCTAAACAGGTTTGATGGAGTGTTTGGAGAAAGTCTCTTGCTGCACCAAAGCTTCTTTGGCCAAGTCGAGGTGATGTCCTTCCTCTATGAATTCATTCCCTTTATGCTACATATATACATATGTATATGGGGAATTTTCTTATTTTGGGGACTAGCAAGTCAAGGCATGAAATCTCAAGGTTTGATTGATTACATTTGGGGGAGGTTTGAGTAGTTGTCCACCTCTTATGAAGGCATTATCAAGCACTCTAAGATTTGATTCTAAGAGTAGTCCTTAGTGACCCTATCTTACTAGCCTACTGAAAACCTAGCATACATAGGTATGTAAAAAGAGATTCTAACCCCTAGAAAATGAAAAGAAAAAATATACTAAGAGCAATGTTCATTGCCTTCTCTGTGAAGGCCTAGTAGGTTCCTGCGGATGAGTCAGCGATACCTTGTCTTCCTATGGGTGACATCTAGCTGAAAAAATAAATATGGATGATTGGAATGAAAATAAAAGTGAGCAGAAGAAAATGGATTTAGTGTCGCCTAACAAGAGCTTGGTAGGTTATTGGGTGCTGAGAGAAAGGACTTAAGGCCAATGCCATGTTCTCCTTGGGTCAAAATATGCTCAGCTCCCTCCTTTTTACACGCTTGAATATTAGTGGAGAATCAAAAATCAAAGTAAAATGGTTCACGGCTATTCTCTCTTTGCTCCTAGAATATGAGTTCAGCATTATAATTTACCAAGAAGCAGTCTTCCCTCGGTGGGATGGGTGTTGCTAGCACCATTGTAGGTTGAGGATTCAACCTTCTTTGTGCTTTCTCTAGCATCTGGTTTCTCTTTTTTTGAGCTCGACTTTCCTATCAGTAGGGGTGTCCACCTACTGTTGCACTTCAGGTCATGGGGAAGGAAGTTGTGGGACTAGCTCCTCCTCTTGTTGTCCCAATTCAAAGTGTTTTGCCTCTTCCTCCTTGTGTTCTTGTGGTGCTCATTCAGTGAAGCCTAGGGCATCCACTTCTTGCATCATCAACAAATAATTCCTCTGGTCTTGTAGGCTTAGGCTAACTCCTGTTGCTTGTGATGGCATATGCAGCCCCTATCTCAAAGACCTTGCAGGCAATCCCCATGTTTCTTTTCAATGAATCAATGGCCTCCCCTTCTTCCATTTGGGTGATGTCCATGATAGTGTTGAGGAAGTTGTTGCATGCTCATGAGAGCCTACATTTCTTTAGTGAACTTTGATTGCCACCTTTCTTCTCCTCCTTCCTTAGCCTTGAGCTCCTCCTTGAGCTCATTTATTTCTCTTTGACACGTGGCCACTTGGCGGGTTTTTTCTAGTTGACAGGCTTCCATAGTTTCCTTTTCAGCCTCTAACTTAGCAACAACTATTCTCGTTACTTCTTTTGCTCTCTCAAGATGTGATAGAAGTTCCTTAACATAGTTGTCATTGTTTCTTGGACGACGACAGTGCAACAGGGGTAATGGTTGTGGATGTTTTAATTTTTTATCTTTTAGGATCTTGCCTTGACTCAGCATCTATTGCTATTGGTCTCTTCATCCCTATCTGGAACTCCTTCACCTTCCTCCTAGGCCATTTCTTTGTTGACCAAAAACTGCATCCAGGCCATGATGTTGCTGGCATCAACTTCAGGTGTAGAGCCTTGGGTGGTTGTGGTTGTTGGGGTGGTTGGCACTAGGATGGCTAGAAGTGGGTGAAACAAACCTTTACCCTTGCCCTCCATAGATGGAAAAACTATAGCTTCTAGCATTTGGGTGCTAGAACTTGGGCCTTCGTATCTAGGTGGGCTCATGGCAACCATCTCTTCTTCCCTTGAGGGTTGTTCTATCGATAAGGCAGATGGCTAGGGCTTAACTCCTCGATTTCTTCCTTTGCTTTCCTCCTCTCCTCTTCAGCCCTCTTGGATTTCTCTTTTATCTTTTTTTCCTCCTCCTTTTCTTTTCTCTTCCTTTTGTCTTCCACATTTTTGGACTCTCTTCGGGCTCTTTGCACAGCAGGTATGTTCTCTCTTTCTTCCTACCCTCTTGTTCATCACTCTCCATCCTCTCACTAGATTGTTCTTATTCTCTTGGTGGGGAGGGGACCTATCTAGTATTTCTCCAACTCCCTCGTCTTATTGTTCTTCCCCCAAATCCTCTTTGATGATGGCTATCAATAACCCTCCAAACCCAATGGTTTAGGCCTTTGACGATGACTCCTTCCTTTCCTTGGAGGCTAGGGATTCTCCACCCACAGGTTTTCCACCTGTGGCCAGTGCTTTTTCTGAAGTTTTTATTGTCTTTTCCACAAATCTATTCAAGTTTACTTCATCCAAGGATTTGGCTGCAATGCTTTCCAACATAGGTGCACTGATCTAGCTCATCAGTGCATTATACCTATGACTGCAAAACAAGGCATGGACCATCTTCGCTTGCAACTAGACTTCTGGATCCGGGATGTCACCAGCGAGTCTAATGTCATCGTTGGTATGGACTAGGATCTTGTCCATTCCCAACATATCATATACATCTCTTTTGGGCCATCTCTCAACCTTGTTGGGCAGGCCCAACACTCTCTGCACCAACTCAGGGCTCTATCGACCTCCACTTGGCAGGTTTTCTTTTCTTGACGCACCATTACGGTGATGTGGTTCCTATTGAAAGTTCAAAGGAATTCCATGCACTTCTCATAGTCCACAGCTTGCTCAACTTTCCTCATGTACTTCTACAAATTGCATTACTTCATAATTTGTTTGCTGCTCTTCTCCTAACCTACCATTGTGGATCCTTATCGTAACACTACAACTCACCATTAGTTTTCTTAAGATAATGAGTAGAGAGTGATTGTGCACTTATAGAAAAATGAAAGGCTTAAGTACAGAAAGAGAAATTTTCTTTACAATTTGCACAATCCAATGAAGGTCACTGAGAATTTTCTTAAAGTTTTCCTTAAGGTATGTTTTTCCACGTTACCCCCTCTCCCTTGGAAATAAGAAAAATCCTTCCTATGATTAAAGGTTGAAGGGTTAAGGCCATTTAGCACATGCTCACGGTGTTTCACTTTTACATTAGCCAAGCGTAGAAGTTTGGGTTGTACTCCATGTTAGCATAGTGGTCCATGTCGATAGGTAAAATGCTTACATGAGTGATATAGGTAAGGACATTCATTAGGAAATCACGGGAGTCTATTCTACTAGCAATGTGTAACTCCTCCTCTATCAAAATGTGATATAGGTAGGGGTGATTCATGATGTGCTCTTCAAGGGGCCAATTATGAATGGTGGTCAACACCATATAGGAGGTTGGGGCTACATAAGTTGGGTCATATTCTGAGGTCTTGATGGCACATCTCTTCTTAGCATTGGTCATGATTTGGTAGCCTTCTTACTCCCATTGAATTCAGAAAGCATACCATTGTTGCAAGCAAGAGGAGTCATTGGCAACCAATTGTTTCAACTACTCAAATTTTTTATTAGTAGCAAGGACCGTGCCCTTGTTGTAAGACAAAATGAGGCATTACTTGCGTGCTTGTTTGTAAGAAGTCTTAGTGACAATGAGTTCCGCAGCTACCTGGGGAGCCTTAATGAATACAAATTCTGATTCTTCCCATGAGCAGGGTAGGTGCATACCTCCGTTGCTAAAGGCTTGTTTAAAAAACCTAGGTCTAATCGATCATAGATTTTAGTAAGTATGGTAAATATGGCATCCAAACATTGAAGGAAACCAACCAAGTCATCCCCTATATTTTCAACTAAGTTTGCAAATAAAGTAAGACTCGACCGTCGTTAAGAGGATTTAAGACCTACTAAAGACTGGGTATTGGACTCAACACCTCAGTGGCTAACATTGGTGAGTGAAAATGAGCGATCAAGGACATGGTGCTGCGTGAAGTCAAGTGGCGTAACACATGCTAATATCATTTTTTGTTTTTCTAACACTTACCCGTAGCGGGAATTGGGTTGATAAATGGAAATCCCAAGTGGTATCATGCATGTTGTTTGACACGTGGTTGTGATATTTCAATTTTGAGACACGTGCTTCATGCAAGAAGAGAAGAAAAATGTGTTCTCGTTTCCAATTTTGAGTCCCCGAGTGGAATTTTACATGGAAAGGGGCATGTTTGCCATTTAACAATTAAGGGGAAGCACGGGTGTAGTGGAAATCAACCACCGAGACCCACGAACTACTTATTGCTTCAAGCATTTCAAGCCAAGCACTAATGGTTACCTCTCACATAGCCGATGCGCCATCCATCTCTAAGGGTGTAGTGAGCTTACCTCTATGCCCGATCAAGTTACCTCCTCTCTCGAGCACTCCAATATCTCCGCTATCCAAGTGCAAGCTTCAAGCAAGCTCCATCCTCAAGCTCCACGCTACACGCTTCATTGCTGTGAGCAAGACAAGAGAAGAGAAAAGAAGAGAAGAAGATACGAGAAGATGGAGAGCTTCTCCTCCACACTCCCTCATCCTCACACACTCACTCCCTCACACTCCCTCTCTCAATCACAAGCTCAAACAAGCAAGCAAGCAAGAAGAAGAAGAAGAAGAAGAGGAGGAGGAGGAGGAGAGCTACTTTTGGCTACACACAAGAATGAGCTTCTCATTCACTTTTCAACTTTATATACAAAACCCTAAATCCCTTTTGGGCGGTCATCCCCTTATCCCCTTTTTTACATGGCCGACTGTGGCCTAGGCCCTTTTTCCCATTGTCCTCCTATCTTCCTAGCTTCCTTCCTACCCCCCATCTACCTTTACAAATTTCACAGGTGAGAACTCAGCACTCTTAAAATAAATCATGATGCGCCTTGCGCTTTTTTACAAAAGCATTGATTTGCACTTTTTCCCGTGCGCCTTTCTCCTTGATTTAGGACTTTTTTGCACTTCTTATGTTTCCAAATTCCTCTTGGCGTGCCTTCATCTTCTCTTTCACTTTTGCCTTGGCCTTGTCTTCTGCTTTAGATTTTCTAGCTTTTTCACCCTGTTTGTTTGAGGGTTAACATTACCCCCCTCCTAGATAAGTGCCAGTCCCATGGCACTCAACGTCATAATAGGCTTTGGCATGCACCAAAGACGTGGGTGGAAGGGATAGCTGTGGTTTGCCATGGAGGAGTTTTGGTGGTGGGATGAATGAAGGTCATTGGGGGCATGTGGTTGGTGATTGGCTGGTGGTAGGGTTGGTGAAGTTGGTGATAGGGCTGGTTGTTGTGGGGAGTTGGCATAGGTGTTGATGTTCTGGAGATTTTGCACATATGAAGATTCTTGGTGGGCTTGCATGATGATAAAGGATAAGAATTCAGAGTTGAGTTTTGATGAAGGGCAAACAACACTTTTATTGGAGTCTTCATACCTACAATTGAAGACCTCTCATATGTGGTCTCTCCCTGGGGGTAGTGCTAGTCGTCTTATCGTGCACAAGATGTAGTTTGATTAGTTTGGGAGACAGGTAAAACTCTAAGCAAGCTGAGACTATTGTCCTGCACTTGACGACCCAAACTATGTATATATTTTGGTGTATATATTATGTGAGTGCTCATGCATATTTAGATATTATGTAGCTAGAAGACTGCGGGTCTGGTTCCTCGTAACACTGTGTAGATGAAGCAAAGTTGTCCATGTTGAGGAGAAGTACACATTAAGGTGTATGAGACATCCTTTGCATTATGGCATCACAATGTAGCATAATTGAACACATTGACACCGAAATTTCAGTAGTAGCTACTAGGCTTGCTTAACGAGTACTATGTACTTCTCATGGCCATTCATGCAATGCTTACCACGATTGATTGAAATGGTACTAAGGCGGAGTGCAAAAAGGAATCATACAATTAGACAAGGGTGACAACTAACCATAGGCAAGACAAGCTCCCTAGGTATGTCCTGCCCTTGATGTGCCCTGAACAATTGTGGGGGATGTGTAGAAGGCTAGGGAACTAGGGATGGAGCTAGCTGACTAAGGTCACTAGGCCTACCTAATTTGAGGACCCCCTAGGTGTCGTGTTGTAATTGTGAGTGCTTTTTTCTTTCTTTTTTTATTGCTTTCTTTCTTTCTTGCTTGCTTTCTTTTCTTCTCTTTTCTTTTCTTTTCTCTTTTTTTTTTAACTTTTTAAGAATAACCTAAGTACAACCATTGCAATACGTTGAGGCTATCAACCTTTCAATGGGTTGCGAAATGTCGAGATTTGAAGCCTGTGCAAATGGATATTATAGCAATGATTGTGCCCTAGCCTCGTTGCTAGAGAAACAGTTGTTGAGATGGGGAGATACACTGGAGATTTTGCAAAACCTCTTTGTAATGTGCGATGTTGGTACAATTGAGGTAACAAGCTATCGTGAGTGCCAAGTGTAGAGTTTAACCAAGAGAGAGAGTGTGGCCTCTGATCCTACCCCGCTGATCTTGCTTTGGGTCATGCAATATAGGCGATTGGCAAGGGTGGTTTTTTCTTTCGACAATGAGGCTTTTTTCATGGCTCTTTGTGAGGTTGGTGGTCTTGCGGTGACTTGGATCCTAAACACTTTTGTACAAATACATGTGTCATCCTACATCCACTTGACGCTTTGTGAGAATATATGAAAATCACATGCACTAATTATGATGAACATATGCAATGCAAAAAGATATTACTTCATCTAAATCCTATGGTATCGACTGCGATGCATCTCATCAGTGCTTGTTAAAGGCATGCCATGTATTAGTAGTAAGGGAGGTTTGTAGAGTTGGGGGGAGCTTGCCCCTTTAACCACTTAAGGATAAAAATTTATGGAAAGATGGCCTTTGTTAAGAAACTTATACAACATAAGGGCTATTCTATTTGTATGAGGCGGGGTGAGTTTGGGTGGTCGGGTGACTAGGGTTGTGCCGGTTAGGGGCTCCCATCAGGCGGAGAAGGGAAGATATTGGCCGGGACCCGAATGGTGTAGTCCCTGGTCGAAACTGTTTCAAGAATGCTTTTAAATAATTCATCAAATTCCTTCTTGTTTCTAGCTGCCTTCTCCTCTTTTGAGCACGTGCTGCCTGAGTGTCTAGTGAGGGACTGCACGGCCGGGGTTGCCACCCCCCGGCATTCCCTTGAGCCTTCATTTTCCTGGCCTAGGAAGTTTTTGGTCTGCTCCGAGGTGGTGTCTCTTAGGGTCTATTTTCAATGCATACCTCTTAAGGGTAGGCACAAAGTGCTCTAGAGGAGGAGCTTGTGCCGTATGCTCCCTCCTATGATGGATAGCTTCCTTGTAAGCCATCTATACTGGGTGCTCCATGACGGCTACTGTGAGGAAACCTGCAAAAAGTGAACCAAGGGTTAGGCCTTGAGAGGCAGGATGGAATTATTTGCATGACAGGGATTAACTAGTAGATCATCAAGTGCATAGTAGTTGTTGTAGAGGGACAGCCCTCGTGATAATATTCATCCTGCTTTGACTGTGGAGTGTATTTCAACCAGTAGTAGATCTTTTGCTCACCCCAAATCACATGGACTAGTTGTGATGAATTGGGGCAGGACTCATCCCCGAAAGGGGAGATCGAAAGTGGAGGGAGAGCCCGTAGAAAGGGATGTTGCCCCGTGTACACCCTCCAAGGTGTTGGTCAAGGCTTCCCATGGCTTTCATGAGGACTATCACCCTCTACCTAGAGGCAAGAACAGTCACACAACTTCTAGACGTGTGGTGAGAGAAGGACCCTAGGAGCTCAGCCTGTCAAACCCAAACTTTTCTCCCTGTGCTTGACTATCATTGCTTGTGTGTGTGCTCTCTTGGGTATTATTTATTCATAGTCACAAAACACATTGTTCATTTATGTGCAATTTATGCATCCATGTCACTTTGTGAGGATAAAAACTAGTTCTAGAACTCGGGATTATATTGGAGTGTGGCACACGCATCCAATACTCGTGGAAGCATACTCAATAACAATAGATATTTTGCAACATCGAGTAGCATGGTACCTTGTCCAAGCCTACTCGCAATGTGTAGCTCCTCCTCAATGAGAATCTTATCAACCAGAGCATTTTCTTGGATAGTTACTGCTAAGTCCATATCCCTAATGGCAGGCAGGACTCAAAAGGAAGTTGGTGCCACACATAGTTGGGTCTCTTTGAGACCGCCATTTGGCCAATCGCTCCTCTGAGACCGTCATAATCTAGGCTCCCAGTTCAGCTATTGTAACGTGGTTTTCAAACCAACACTTTTTGAATTGACTTCAACCCTCTGATTGTTGCTTTAGTTACTCTATCTCTAAAAGATTTGGTTGGCACAACACATCACTAAATGTCACACTCAAGCGTAAGTCGTCAACTTCCTTGTCAGAGATGAGCTGCATGCACTTATGTAGGAGCTTGTCATAGCGCTCCATCAAGACATTCTTGCTCTTCCCAAGATAGAGTAAATGGCAAGTATTCCTCAAGCTACTCCTTAGGGAATGCATGTATGTTTGCAAGGACGTAGACATGTGCGAATACTTTGAGCTTAGCATCCAACTCACTTAAGCATTCTGCGACACTTCTATGTTCAATGAGGGCTTGCTCGGTTGCTATCTCATGCAAGGTTCTAGGAGTTTCCCTGGGCTTTAGCATAGCTGGGGGGCTCAAGCCTAGATGAGCAAGATTGGTCAACTCTAGGATTGCTTATGTCCTTGGGGTTTCCATGTTTCTCCTAAGGCTTTGTTTTTATTGTGTCATGGTTCTCCTTGGATGTGGTTGGTATAGATTTGTCATCCTATTGTGATAGTGTTGTATCCACTCTTGATTGGTCAATGCAATTTCTGTTGTTACTGGATTGAGTATTGCAAGCAACCACTGATGATGATGGTTGCTTTGACTTATCAGAACACACGGATGTTTCTGAGGTTTCACTGTTGTTAGGGGAGATGGAAATGGGTTCCTTAGTGGGTGGACTCGATGCTTTATTCCCAAGTTCTTCCATGCTCTTGGTCTCAATCTTCTTGGCATCCACAACCACTTGTAACTGCCATTGTGTTCACTCTGTTCTCCTCTTGTTCGTGGGCAATGAAGGTGTCTTCCTCAAAGACTCAGGACCCTGAACTAGGTCAGCGTCGTTGATGTGCTTGGTTGGGCCTTAGCTCTCTCTTTCTCTGGTGTGCTCTCATGGGCCTTAGCTATGACCTGCTGAACAACCTTGCTAGGTTGATTGGTCAGATGCGCCATCTCCTTGGCCATATCTTCGAGAGGTTTCTCCTCAAGCCTAGGCTTTAGGTGCTTCAACAGTGCTATAGGTATCAAGGATGTTGGTTGTGACACCTCTTCCATCGATGAATGGCTAAGAACACATTCCACAAGGGGCATTGTCAAGGCCAAAATTGTGACTGATGTGATTCATGATCGAAAGTAGTAATGGCTAGTTCAATGGACCGGCTACTATTGGTAGACTACTGTAGTGTCAAGTCCTTAAGCTGATCAAAAGTGGCCATGTCTTTTGTTGCCCTTTGCGCATTCACCTATGCAAATTGAGCATTAGTTGAGCTAGTCACGATGGATTGCACAAGCATATCCTTAGGCTGATAGCTAAGGATGGTGTCATGTCCCACATTTTGGACATTTGAAATCCCACATGGAGATAGAGATTAGGATTGCGCAACTGCACTTGATGACTGATGTTGTGCTTCATGTGTCCATTTAGGAAAAGAGGGTGTAGGAGACTTGGGACTCCTAAGTGGCTTTGACACTAACTGGACAATTTGCTCGTGGCTGTTAGATGATTCTGCCATTTGCTTTGTTGAGAAATTAACCTTACCATGAGAAATGTTTTCCCTATGATGCTTGTTATCCTCTTGGGAAATCAAAGGCTCCTTGGGCACTAGTGTCTTTTGTTCACACTCGAATGGCTACATATGATATTCACTTGTTAAGAAAGCTAGACTAAGGTTCTACTCTTCAAATAGTCCCGTTTGGTTTCTTGGTTTCAGTCAAGGGGCTCGATCACTCCAATGTTTTTGACTCGAGACTTGGATTCTCATTTAGATTTTCTCATGTGCTTCTTTGCTCTTGATACGTCCTAGCCTTTGGCTGACAGAAGTGGTTTAGCAGGGGGTTTTGGTACCCAAATCCTGTTGAGATATCGAGCTCCACTCGTGATACGTTAGGGTGTCCGTTGTGTATTTATGTCACCGACTTGTCAGTTGCAGATGCGGTTGGTACACTGCCCATGAATAATAGCTACATGATAGCTATCCTTATCTACTCTAGTTCGTGGCTCAGTTAGTATGCCACCTTAGTTAGTTGAGTTTGGTTTGAGACCCATATATAGGGTTCTTCTATTTCTTTGTACTTGAGTTCTTTTGGCTTACACAACTAAGAAGAGGAAAACTGTTTTCAGCCTCCACCTCTGTGTGTATTCCCCCATTGTGCAAGCAAGAAAGCTACAAGTGAGACTCCTTCCTTCTCTCCCACAATCTTGACATGGTATCAGAGCCTTGTTCGTGGTAAGGAGCTCAAGAAAGCAAGCCAAGCTCGCGGTGTTCTGGTAAGAGGAGCAGTGTTGCTTTCATTTTCTGTTTTGGGAGCAGATCTCTGCAGGTAGCACAGCCGGAAAGTGCAGGAGTGCTTTGTCTCAGGTTGAGACGCCCTTCGCGGTGAAGCAAGAGGGCAGTATATGCTGCGGGAAAGGGATTTAGCCCTTTGCGACCTTGTTTTTTCGATTTGAGGCCAGTTCGGGGCCTGTTTTGGAGGCGGAAGTTTTCTGCACGCACTCAGGAAAAGGCCCAGTTTTATGCTGTGCAGCCACTGTTCTACAGGTCGGTGAAAAGTTACTGTAGAAATTGCATCGTATGCTTGTGCGCAGAGACATTGGAAGTTTCAGAATCATCCTTGGTTCCTGTTTATGCAAAATCGTCACTAGGAAGTGACTGTGTGGTCAAATACCACTTGCGCCAGTTTTGCAGATTTGCCTTTGTGAGGCTGAAGCTGTGTTCTTTGTAGTGACAGAATTTTTTGCAGTGTTCTGTAATGGCGTCTGATTCTCTCTCACAGATTGTCATTGAAAAGCTTGACAAGAACAACTTCCAAGCATGGAAGTTTAGAATGATGAATTTCCTTATGGGAAAAGGATATTGGGAATTTGTTGCAGGAAATGAAGAAGAACCAGTTCTTCCTGATGTTCCCAATCAACAGCAAATGCAGGCATTTAAAGCATGGCATGAGAGAGGCAGGAACGTTATGTATTGGCTGTCTATCAGCATTTCAGACTCTATGATTGTGCATATTCAAGATGCAAGTACACCAAAGGAGGCATGGGATACTTTGTCAAAAATGTATAGCACAAATACGCAAGCCAGGAAAATGCAGCTCAAGCAAGAGTTGCATAATGTGCAAAGAGAAAATATGAGCATCAATGACTACCACATGAAGGTGAAGAAGATTGCAGATGCACTTGCTTCCATTGGGTCACCAGTGGAAGATGATGATTTAGTTTCTATGACCTTGAATGGTCTAGGAAAGGATTATGCATAGTTTCGGACATCCATTTCAGTTCGTGAAAGATTTCCTAATTTTGAGGAGTTGATTGCTCTTCTAATTTCTGAGGAGCAGAGAAATGGTGGTGCATCTTCTTCAGGAGGAACTTCAAAAGAAGCTGTCTTCTACTCAAATGCTGGAAGAGGTAGAGGCAAAGGTAGAGGAGGCCGATTTGGAGGCCGTGGTAGAAATCAGAATATGCAGCAAACTCAAGAAAACCAGTCCTATGGAGGAGGACGTGGTAACTCTAGAGGCAGGGGGAGCCAAAGAGGTCATGGTGGATGGCAAAGAGGCCAAAATGCAAACAGTAATGTTGAATGCTACTACTGTGGTAAAATGGGTCATATGGCTAAAGATTGCTATAAAAAGCAGAATGACATCATGAATGGAAAACTGCAACAAGGGAATTATGCATCTTCTAGTAGACAGGGTGATGACAGAAATGAGCATTTGTTTATGGTGCAGCACATGAATAATTCTATGACAAGTGCAGAAGAAAGCAACGATGTATGGTATGTTGACTCATGTGCATCAAACTACATGACAGGTCATGCAGAATGGATGGAGGATGCAAGGAAAATGGAAAAACCAGGATTTGTGGAGACTAGTGATGATACTGCACGTCCTATTGTGCAGATTGGAAAATTTCCTTTGTCTATGCAGGATGGGAAAAAGAAATACCTGTCCGATGTATTTCATGTCCCAAATATCACCAAGAATCTAGTTTCAATTGGTCAAATGGTTGAGCAGGGCTTGCAGGTCAGATTTAATCCTCATGGATGCTTTGTTGAGGATATGAAAAATAAAGGTCGCTTGATAGAAAAAGGAAAGAAGAAGGGCAGAATGTTTACATTGGATGCAGACATGTGTGAATTGAGTGCAGCAATGTTTGCACATGGGACCGGTGTAGTTGCAGATATTGATATCTGGCATAAACGCATTGGTCATGTTAATGTACAGCGACTTAAATCAATGCAGGCCCAAAATATTGTTGCAGGATTGCCTAAATTCAAGGTTGCAGAAATGCATAAGGTATGTGAAGCCTGTCAGTTTGGAAAACATGAAAGGAAACCATTTCTTAGACATGTTCAAGAGAGTGAGAAGCCATTGGAATTAATCCACTCTGATATGTGGACTACTAAAGCTGCATCTCTTGGAGGCTGTCATTATTTTGTCACTTTTATTGATGACCAGAGCAAAAAATTTTGGGTGTATTTTATGAAAAAGAAAAGTGAAGTTTTTGGGCATTTCAAAACTCTTAAAGCTATGGCTGAAAAAGAAACAGGCCTGCAGATAAAATGCCTAAGGTCAGATGGAGGGGGAGAGTACCTCTCAAATGACTTTGCAAGGTTCCTGCAGGAGCATGGCATAAAGCAGCAATATTCATGCAGTCATACCCCACAACAAAATGGAATTGCAGAAAGGAAAAACAGGCATATTGGAGAGGTATCTCGTGCCATGCTCAATGAAGAAGACTTGCCGGATTTTTATTGGGCTGAAGCAGTTGCTACAGCAGTCTACATAATGAACAGGACTCCCACTGCAGTAATACATAGAATGACTCTAGAGGAGAGGTATACTGGTAGGAAACCAGATATTTCTCATTTGAAATTTTTTGGTTGCATTGCCTATGTACATGTGCCAGATGAGTTGAGATCCAAGTTGGATCCAAAAGCTGAGAAGTGCATCTTTATTGGTTACTCTCTGCAAAAAAAAGGGTATATATGCTATAACCCTTCTACTCGTAAGTTTACAGTGAGCAGAGATGTTGTTTTTGATGAGATGAGTAGGTGGTATAAACCAGTAAATGTGATTGATGATGTAGATGCACAAAATGGTAATGCTGCACAGAATTCACAGCAGCAGTCACAAAATATTAGTGGACCTGGAGCGTCCTCTAGCAGTGGTTCACATTCTTCGCCATGGACAGGCAGATTGAGATCAGGAGAATCTTCTCAAAGTAATGCAGATAGTGGTATGCAAGTATCACGAAAAGGAAAAGAGAAGGTTGATCAGCCCATGTTTGATGTGAATGCAGGTCACTCTTATGTGGATGGTGAATCCAGTGGCTCAGAACAGAGCATTGATGATGAGTTGGGTATTCCTTCTATTGTTACACCTGGAGTAAGGAAGACCAGGGATGTTTTGAGAGCACCTGGGAGTGACCTACTTTGCGCAGGTCTACGAGAGCTAGGTATCCTGTGGATAGGCTGAAATATGATGGATTTACAGCCATTCACTATGCATATATGGTCAAAGTGATACAGGAACCAGAACCCACTTCTTTTGAGCAAGCCATGGGAAAAGAAAAATGGGAGAAAGCCATGGATGAAGAAATGGATGCCTTGGAAGCAAATGCTACATGGGAATTGGTACCTTTGCCTAAAGGTAAAAATGCAATTGGCTGTAAGTGGGTTTATAAGGTGAAGCACAATGCAGATGGTTCTGTGAACAGATACAAGGCAAGATTAGTAGTCAAGGGGTATGCACAAACATATGGCATTGACTATGAAGAAACATTCAGTCCGGTTGCAAGGATGGCAACCGTAAGAGCAGTCATTGCTATGGCTGCATCAAAGGGATGGTCTTTACATCAGATGGATGTAAAGAATGCCTTCTTGCATGGTGATTTGCAAGAAGAGGTCTACATGGAGCAGCCACTAGGTTATGTGCATGCTGTTCATCCTGAGTTTGTTTGCAGGTTGAAGAAAGCCTTGTATGGCTTGAAGCAAGCACCTAGAGCATGGTCTGACAAGATAGGACAGTATCTTGTCACTATTGGCTTTCAGATTTCCAAGGCAGATTTTTCACTTTATGTGAGAAAAACAGAGAAAGGTATTATGCTACTTGTCATTTATGTTGATGATTTGATTGTGACAGGTAACAGTGATGAAGATATTCTTCATGTGAAAATGCTATTGAAGCAGAAGTTTGAGATGAAGGATTTGGGAGAGCTGCGTTATTTCTTGGGCATTGAGGTGATTAGATCACCAAGTGGGATACAGCTCTTGCAGAGGCAGTATGGATTGGACATGCTGTCCAAATATGGGATGACAGGTTGTAAGCCTATTTCAATTCCTTTGGAGCACAATGTGAAGCTGAGCACAGATGCACGTGAGCTTCTAGAAGACCCTACTATGTACAGATGCATAGTAGGAAGTTTGATTTATATGACTATTACCAGGCCAGATTTGAGCTATGCTGTTGGATTGGTAAGTCAGTTTATGCAGGCTCCAAGGAAACCACATTTGGATGCGGCTAGACGCATACTCAGGTATGTGAAGTCCACATTGCAGTATGGACTATTTTATGAGATTGGGGTTCAGATACAGTTGCATGGATACACTGATGCTGATTGGGCTGGTAGTATTTCTGATAGATGATCTACCAGTGGATATGTGTTCTCTTTTGGGAGTGCTGCAGTCACTTGGAGCAGCAAGAAACAGCCTACAGTTGCCTTATCGAGCACAGAGGCTGAGTACAGGGGTGCAGCAATGGCTGCATGTGAGGTAGCTTGGTTGCATAAGCTACTTTATGATATGCATCAGTCTACAGATGGGCCAGTTGTCATTTATTGTGACAACATGAGTAGTGTACACTTGGCAAATAACCCAGTCTATCATGCTAGAACAAAGCACATTGAAGTGCATTATCACTATGTGCGAGAGAGGGTTTTACTAGGTCTTATTGATCTAGTTTATGTCAGCACAGAGGATCAGGTAGCTGACATATTCACGAAGGCATTGGACGCAGAGAAGATGCGCAAGTTCAGAGACCTGCTTGGTGTGCAGGAATTGGGATTGAGCTCGAGGGGGAGTGTTGAGATATCGAGCTCCACTCATGATACGCCAGGGTGACCGTTGTGTATTTATGTCACCGACTTGTCAGTTGCAGATGCGGTTGGTACACCGCCCATGAATAATAGCTACATGATAGCTATCCTTATCTACTCTAGTTCGTGGCTCAGTTAGTATGCCACCTTAGTTAGTTGAGTTTGGTTTGAGACCCATATATAGGGTTCTTCTATTTCTTTGTACTTGAGTTCTTTTGGCTTACACAACTGAGAAGAGGAAAATTGTTTTCAGCCTCCACCTCTGTGTGTATTCCCCCATTGTGCAAGCAAGAAAGCTACAAGTGAGACTCCTTCCTTCTCTCCCACAATCTTGACAAATCCATCAATTACCTGCATAATACCCTTGAGCACGTAGCAAAGCTTTGGATATCCATTGCGGCATTGTGATGGCTCTCCATCGGTACCTTTTTCTATAAGTCTTGGGCTTCTTTTGTGGTCCTCTACGATATTTGTAATTCCAAAGCCTATCCTTGGCATTGTCTCCTGAGCTTCTTGTTTCAAGCATGGCCTCGCTCACTGGTTCTCTCTGTTCAGCATGCAATTCTATCAACTCTTTCAACAAGTCCTTACTCTTGTTACTAGGCTTGCTTGGCATGTTAGAATGTTCCTTATCTTTCCCCCGAGTTTTGATGAGGTCACCCTTACTAAAGGTTGTGATTATCCTCAACCTCAATAGTGTCAAGTATATCTTATATGCTACATAATCAGCCTCACACTTT